>NW_027397116.1:6370105-6529863 GCF_003265705.2 Callorhinus ursinus
CAGGCACTTCTAGGTAATAGATTATAAAAAAGGTAATGATCACCCTGCCCTCTGTATCAGGCACTTCTAGGTAATAGATAATGAAAAAGGTAACGATCTCCCTGTCCTCTCTATTGGTCAGGCACTTTGTTGACACCTCATTTTAAAAGAGGCAGGGCAGAATTAAATTTGTCACACAAAGGATTCAGATGATTCAGTTTCAGTCTGGCACTATGTCAGTAGAAAGAGCAGGAAATATTTTCCTGGACAAGAAAAGAATTGGGATAGCTTTCCTCATACACTTTATGGCTGTCAATGTGTCTGCTTTTCTCTAGAGAGTAGTCTCTAGACTTGATTGATACAGAAGTCATCTTCAAATTTAACAATTCTTTTAAGAAGTTTCAACAGGTATTTCTAGAGTACCTATGGGGTGCCAGACACAATTCTTTAGGAAATAAAACAAAAATCTCTGTCTTTGTGGCCCAAAATTCCAGCAGGCTAGTACTTCGCATGTAGGTAACCAGCAGACTTCAGTGTAGCATAAAAGTCTTTGATTTTCATGATCGTTCCTTGTTTCATTAAAAGTATTGTAAAATTTTTACTATTTAAAATAATACATTCTGTAATTCTACCTAACCAGACGTATATAAATTGCAGCATGTCATAATTCTTTGAAAGCAGACTAACAAAAGAGGTTGTGGCTGTCATTTGCAAGATTTTCCACTGTCTTTTACTGGAATGACTATCTGACATAGGGATTGAGTGAGAATGTTATATATCAAATGTTATTGCTGTTCATTTTCATAGTTTTTATATTTTAGAAATAGGAATTCTTTCTATCATCCTGAGGACCTGTTGAATTATTAGGAAAGTAGATGTTAAGTAGATGTTAAGTAGATCAGTAGAAGACTAGTGAGTAGAAGTTAGAGAAGGATCCAAATTGGGAATACCTTTCAAACAATTAAAAATAGTTTTTAGCTTTGACTGCCTTGAAAAGTTATGAATTTCCTATCTCTTCATCTTTTTAAGCAAAAGATTGATCTAGAGATCTTATGAAGGGGATTTCTCAAATGGGGGAGAAAGTGCTCTAATAATCTAAAAGCTCCTTTCCAAACTTTAACCACTATAAATTCCATGAGATAAACCAAGCCAGGAAACTAGTTGACTCATTTGGTGTTAAGTTCCATGAATCTAAAAACAGACAGTGCAACTTAAATGACATAGACACTCATGCATTAGGAATCAGAGAACAACTGACTTCAGATTAGTTCTGCTAAAATTTACGTTCTTTGTTGCAGACCTGTGCAACAGACCTGCAGACCAAAGCTGACCGATTGGCACAAATGAGCATATGCTCTTCATTGGCACGGAAATTCCCGAAGCTCACAATCATAGGGGAAGAGGTAAGACTTGTCAGGGATGCACTAATTTTTTAACGGGAGCTGTTTCCCATATGGAGTTATAATTGCCACTTAATGACTTCCGTACTACTGTTACTATCTCGAGTGTTACATCTGGTGTTTTAACACCAAAATAATTAGCCTATTCCTTGGACTTGAAGGAAATGTCTGATTATAAAATATTTTAGTCCATTTCTAGGCAGATGTCTCAATTCTTGACCACAGAAGATAGGGTTCCTGTTGTAATAATCAGCATGCAAACTGTGAGATGGGCAGAGTTCTAGAATTTTGGAATAAAATGGATTTTGTTGTTTCTGTTGTTTTTTTTTTAATTAGGCTTCCTTGCACACTTGTCCAAAGACTATAACACTGAAAGTGAAGTAATTCGCATCTCATGTAACTGAGAGAGAAGTATCTCATGTCAGAACCACTTATTTATTTATTTATTTATTTATTTATTTATTTTGATATTTGAGAGTGTGTTTACTAAGGGCTTAGGATAATAAGGGGCAGGAATCTTATGCTTACAGATAGGTTTTTAATGATTAATTCATGATGAATTATTATACACTGAATCCTGTTGAGGGCGGGTTAGGCATTTAAAGCCATTTAAGTGTTCCCTATGGAAACTAGAGTGAAGTCAGAACTCTTAATTTTTGTTTGTTTGTTTTTGTTTTTGATTATTTTTTTAATTTAAATTCAATTAATTAACATATATTATTAATTTCAGAGGTAGAGTTCAGTAATTCATTAGTCTTATTAATAACCTGTGTTCATTACATCACATGCCCTCCGTAATGTCCATCACCCAGTTACCCCATCCCCCCACTCCCTCCCCTCCAGCAACCCTCAGGTTGTTTCCTTTTTTTTTTTTTTTTAAAGATTTTATTTATTTATTCATGAGAGACAGAGAGAGAGAGAGAGAGAGAGAGAAGCAGAGGGAGAAGCAGGCTCCCAAGGAGCAGGGAGCCTGATGTGGGACTCGATCCCAGGACCCTGGGATCATGACCTGAGCTGAAGGCAGACGCTTAACCATCTGAGCCACCCAGGCGCCCCCTCAGGTTGTTTCCTATGATTAAGAGTCTCTTATGGTTTGTCTCCCTCTCTGATTTCATCTTGTTTTATTTTTCCCTCCCTTCCCCTATTATCCTGTTTTGTTTCTTTTTTTTTTTTTAAGATTTTATTTTATTATTCATTTGAGAGAGAGAGAATGAGAGATAGAGAGCACGAGAGGGAAGAGGGTCAGAGGGAGAAGCAGACTCCCCGCAGAGGAGGGAGCCCGACGTGGGACTCGATCCCGGGACTCCAGGATCATGACCTGAGCTGAAGGCAGTTGCCCAACCAACTGAGCCACCCAGGCGCCCTATCCTGTTTTGTTTCTTAAATTCCATGTATCAATGAGATCATATGATAAGTGTCTTTCTCTGATTGACTTATTTTGCTTTGCATAATACCCTCTAGTTCCATCCACATCATTACAGATGGGGAGATTTCATTCTTTTTGATGACTGAGTAATATTCCATTATATGTATATACTACATCTTTTTTATCCATTCATCTGGCGATGGACATCTGCAGAGCCACTTATTTAAATAAGTTTATAACACTTAGATTTTTTTTTAGAAAAACTGTTCAGGATAATGAAGATGGAATTTTTTTTGTAGTCAACTTTGATGAACTATATGTGGTCATTTTTGCAATTTTAGTCAGTGTGCTTTATTTTTTGACTCAGGGTAAGCTCTTAACATAAATGGGAAACAGGAAGGCCTAGTGAACTCTGATGTTGCATTTCTTCTGTTACTAAGACGAAGGGTGCTCTGTGAATACCAAACAACTTCAGTAACCATCAGCGTTATTTGCTTTAGGATCTGCCTTTTGAAGAAGTGGACCAAGAGCTCATTGAAGATGGTCAGTGGGAGGAGATACTGCAGCAGCCGTGCCCATCCCAGTACAGTGCTATTAAAGAAGAGGATGTATGAGCCATATGATTATTTAAGTCTTTGTTAGCCTTCATGTTTGTGCTCTAGTAAATAAAATTTGCCTGTAAGGTCGAAAAGCTGGTAGACATAAAATAGGGGCCCCTAGGAACTTGAAATCTTTCAGGGCCAGCACAGAAGTGTCAGGCGACCATATGGGAATGTGTGACCTGTTAATATAGGGTTCTGTTCCTCATCCTATCAGTTTCTTCTCTACTCTAAAACTATTACTAAAAATATTTCTAGGGAGAACATCTAATTTGTTAGTAGGTTTGGTAGTAAAACATTTCGTTGGTAATTGAGGCCGGAAAGCTGTGAGATAGGTCACTGCCTTATGTTTGGAAGGCTATAAAACTCACCTCGCTTACTTTATAAAGTTGTTTAAATCTGTAGCTTCAGATAACTATGCTAATTCTTCAGTTGTTGAGGTTTGATTGACTTAACACACATTCATCAGTACCTAATGTGAGTAGGGCACTTTGCTCTGAGGGAGGGGGGACACAAAGACAGTGAGATGTGGTGTCTTCTGGGAGAAGGGGCTTCATTCACAGATTCATGCCAAGCACTGTAATTCTGGTGGGTCTGCATATCCTGAATCATGTTGAAGTCCTAAGTTGAAGGGATTTCTTTTTCTGTCTACTGTCGGTTTATAAACCGTTCATTTTTCTTGGCTGGATATAAACGATGTCCTTAAGTTAAAATTAGACCGTCATTATTTTTTTTTAAAAATCAGCATTTATATGTCAGAGTGAGTAGCAGCCACACACTATTTAAAACATTTTTGATGCCACTTTAAAGTTTTCCCTGTACCACCACCTAGACCTCAGTGTGTTCATAGCATTGTGTTTAGTGTTCAGGTGACAGTAAATGGATGAGTGAAGCATTTCCTATTTAAAATTCTTAGATCAGACTTTTCTCTAATTTAAATGGACTTTTCCCATGATTACAAAACAGTAAGGTTTTTTACTATCACAAAACTGATGATATTAGCTTAAGCAATTCAAAATATAACTTCAAAAATAAAAAAAAAGTGTTTTTAATCTACTTAAACCTATTTTTTAAATGTCGTATGCTTAATTTGGATATTTCCCTTTTTTTAGCTTGTGGTGTGGGTTGATCCTCTGGATGGTACCAAGGAATATACTGAAGGTTGGTATCTCTTTGGTATTTGTTTTTGATAGCAATGGGTCTAGTATGTGATATTTAGTTGGAAATACTTAGTAGTTCATCTGCTGCGTGACAACCCAGTATCATATTTTATGTCTGTGCCCTGAAGCTGTATTTGTGCTTATCCATGCTATTATTGTATATCAGTGATTGTCAAGACAGAGAGGGAGAAAATTCAGTCCCTTCAAATACCACCCCCTGACCCTCTACCAGTGCCATGATTCTAATGTCCCCCAGGTGGGAATAACTGACCCAAAGCCAGGGTTACCAAAGGGACCACGCTGAACCCCCAGCTCCGCTGGGGGAGAGAACAAGGAAGAGCCCAGGTGTGCTCTACTACCACGCCCTCCCCTGCCAGGTCCCCACACCTCCCCCCCGCGCCCCCCGCCCTCGCCATCTGTGAGCTGCCTTCTCACTCAGAGCTTCACCTTTAAAGGTGAGTTTGGGGACACGGTACAATATTTCTCCTTTCTGAAATTGCCTAAGATGAGAAAAATTAGAAAGCAACACATTAAAATAAAATTGGCAGCATTAAAGTAAAAAGACCAGGCCAGAGTTTTAGGTTTTAGGAGCAGACCATATATAAGCTTAGAGTTTTATTTTTGAAACTGAGATCTACATAGGTTTTCTTACATTGGTTCTCCGCTTCATGACTTAAAAACAAGATTTCTCGTAATCATTAGAAAAAACTCTACTTGGGTGAGACATATCTGTAATGAGTCAGTCACACAGTATGTATGCACGTGTATGTATATGTATGTGTATGCAGTAAAATGTCACTATAAATCCATTAAGAAATACAGCCTAGATATATAAGAACACCCAGATAGATTGTTTAGATCTTGACCCCCACCTCCAGAGATTTTGATTCACTAGCTCTGGGAAGGACCCTGAGAATCAATACTAACATTATGCCAGTTAAGGGGTGCCTGGCTGGCTCAGTCAGTAGAGCGTGCAACTCTCAATCTCAAGGTCGTGAGTTTGAGCCCCATGTTGGGTGTGGAGCATACTTTAAAACAAAATTATGCCAGTTAATTCCAGTGCTGCTTGGTAATCCGTAGACTGCACTTTGAGAAACCTTACCTTAGAGACTTGCAATGCAGGTCTAGACAATAATCCTGGAGTAGAGAGTGATCCAGCAGGCAGCAGTGACATGGAAGGTGGCGGAGGGGCCCAGGAATCTAACAGTAATGGCTGCAGAGTTATGGCTGGCTTATTCAGTAGGTATACAGACAGTACTAATGAGCCCGTGTCTGTCGATTCAGTTAAGTAACCAAAGATCCTACATCTGACTCTGGCCAGCCATCTCTTAAAATTTGTGCATTTTGCCAGAAGTAGGACTGATCATGGATGAATCATTACAGATTTCTTTCCTTTATTCCAAAAATAGCTTGGAGCAATTGATGTGCCGATGATAAGTCATAATATGAGCAAGTTATATCATTGATCTTCTTGATACTCATTTCTTCTTCACAGGTCTTCTTGACAATGTGACAGTCCTTATTGGAATTGCTTATGAAGGAAAAGCCATAGCAGGAGTTATTAACCAGCCATATTACAACTACCAGGTATTACTATAAATGATACAAAAATATTTCATTAGATAAGTAAGTAGAGTGTTACATGATTCCTGATGTTATCTAACCCAGTTGTTTACAACTTCATTGCCCGTACAATTACTGGGGAGGTCTACAAAATACAGCTTCCCAGATCGTACCGCAGACCTGTTGAATCAGAACCTCTCAGGGCATTGATACCAGGAATGTATATGTATGTATCTGTGTGTACGCAGACACACCGTATGTATTATGTGTGTGTATATATATATATATATATATTTTATGTATGCCTCATGGTTTAAATGCAGAAGTTTGGGAATTACTGAATTACTGATATGGTTCTTGATGAGCTTGGTCATTGAGACACCTGAATTGCAAGTGGTTCTTGAAGCATATTGAAGAAATGAACCATTTCAACCAAGAAAAGATGCTAGCCATGTTGTCTTCCAGGTAATACTACATAGCGCCTAAATTGTAGTCAGCATTGATAACAGAACTAGATATGTTCTTGTACTCAGTTCTCTTATTTTGTCTCTCTAATCTGCTCTGACTTTCTATTATACTCCAAACAAACTGTCTTCCTTAGAAGCAAGAGACTAATGTAATTCCAAAGCAGAAATATACCATGAAATCTCATTAAATGTTAAAGGAAATTGTTGCAGTAAAATATTTGAGGTATTTACATTAATGTGATCTTGATAGAACTTTGGAGAATCAAAGTCACCAGAGTGGGGACTATTACTACTGAATTTCTAATTTGAGTTAAGAGCAGGATTAATCTCTGCTTCTAAGATAAATTTGTTTTTCATGTGTACGATTATAACTTTATTTATAATCCTGTGCTTCTTAAAATCATTTAGCAAAAATAGTGCATTATTAGGAAAGTCTCCCATATTGAATTGCTTAAGTGTCGTGAATTCTTTTAATATGACTTTAACATTTATACAGCATTATATGCAGACACAAATTTGTGGTTTTTATGTAAACTTTAAAGTAAGTTAATACCATTACTTAAAAGAGGGGCATTTAGTTCATAGATAATGTTGTAATGTATGGCACTTTTCATCAGATCACAGTGCTTAGGGGTTATTAATACTTTCCATCACTTCTTTCTAAGATTAGAAACATTGTATTCGTTTTCCACAGAAAAATGAAAAGCAGAGGTTAAGGGAACACAGGAATGAAGCAAAGGTGAGAAAAATAGCTCTAGTGGGGTTTTGGCCCCACTAGTAGGTAGAAAAGAGGCAGGTGACTTGTGGTACTCCAGGTGGCCATTGTCCATCCCATGTCCCAGCTCACTTCCTCCTGTTTGCTTCTTCCATCGCTGCCTCTCCCTTGACCACAGTTCCTCTGCACTCTCTTTTTCCTCTCGTCCTCTACTCTTTTATGCCTTAAAATTTGTTGCGACAAGTGGAAAAGTTGCCCGGTTCTGTTGATGGTATTCAAGGCTGGAGATTCAATTTTAAGTAATCATCAGTATAATAATAGCTACAATTTGTCATGAGCTTACTGTATGCTGCCAGACCCAAGGGATTCACATGCATGATCTCATTTAATACACACCACAGTCCTTTAAGGAAACTTTGTTCCTGTTTTAAAGAAGAGGAAACTGAGGCAAGTAACTTGCCCCCAGACCACTCAGTTTGTCATTGACAGATCTGGAGATTGAAAGCCAGGTCCAGGGGTGCCTGGGTGGCTCGGTGGATTAAGTGTCCGACTCTTGATTTCAGCTCCGGTTATGATCTTGGGGTCCTAAGATCGAGCCCCAAGTCGGGCTCTGCACTCAATGCAGAGTCTGCTTGGGATTCTTTCTCTCTCTCTCCCTCTGCCACTCCCCTGCACTTGCTCGCTTTCTCTCTCTGAATAAATGAATAAATAAAATCTTTAAAAAAAAAGAAAGAAAGAAACCCAGGTCCAGGCCCTTAGCAAATACTCTATAGTGCTTTCTTGAGCCAGATGAAAGACTTCTAACAATTCAAACTTTAGTATTCTAACAGATATTGAAGCTGGTGGGCACTTAAAAGAAACAGTGTGGCTTAGTGCAAGGAAACCTAATCTGCCTATATGTCGGAGATAGCTTCTTAACCACTGTGAATCGTAATGAACCATTATGAAATAAGATGACAATGTTAGCCTTTCTCACCCCCGAGAAAGCTGGTGTGGTGCTCTGAAGGAGAGAGAGACAGAGAGACGAGGAGCACAGCAGAGGGCTGGCTGGCGGCTTTCCCTCCCCACGGTGCCAGATCCCCTGGTCACATCTCTTTGTCTACATACTCACTTACGGAGGGACTGTGACATCTTAGGAACCAGAATACCTGTGTCCACTCTTTAGTATGCTTTCCTTTCCTTTTCAGAATAACTGGAGAGCTGAATTAATAGATAGGTTCCTTGAAAGCGTGACCTGTATCTCAGCAATCAAGAGAAAGCCCAATGGGCACCAGAGCCCATCTGTACTTTTCAGGTTCTAAGACTCTCCTGTAGTGTAGACTTGATGGTGAACACAGGAAGCACATGAACATATGTTGAACGCCCAGTGCTTGTTCTTTGGTTCCTCTGTTGTCCCATTTGCAGGGCGAGCTGTGAGCAGACAGCCTTCAGCTGGTCGCCTCTTTAAGGATTGCCTCACCTGTAAAGAGCTGGAAGGCCCCGTGGTGTGCCCTTTCTCAAGGCAGTGCATTTCCCCTGACTGGTTATTGCACGAGTATAAGTGCCTGGTATTTCCTTCTGATTTTTATAACCCTGAAGGGCAGTTCTAGATTCAGAGCTCTCCCTCGGGCCAGCTGAGACTGTTGGTGGATCTGCATGACAGCTCTGTGTCTCCCTCTGCCCACTCATGCTTCCCTCCCTCCTAAGGGTACTCTGTAATAAATACTCTCCCTACCTCAGAGTCTGCTTCCTAGGAAATCCAGCCTGCAACATAAGCATATTTCACTGCTGCAGCAGCCAGGGTACTGTTAGTGGGCAAATAAGATGATGTGTTTGAAAGCATTTTTTTTTTATTTTTTTAAAGATTTTATTTATTTTTATGAGAGAGAGAGAGAGCGTGTGAGACGAATGAGCAAAAGCGGGAAGGAGGAGCAGTGGGAGAGGCAGGCTCCCCACTGAGCAGGGAGCCCAATGTGGGACTCAATCCCAGCACCCTGGGATCATGACCTGAGCCGTAGGCAGATGCTTAACCCACTGAGCCACCCAGGCACCCCTGTTGGAAAGCATTTTAACAAGGAAAATGGGGCAGTATAGTTTAGTGATGAAGAATATTGGTTTTGAATACAGATGAGCCTGAGTTTGGTTATGATCTTCCTGGAGTCCTTGGGCAGATTACTTCAATGATTCCAAATCTCATTTTTCTCATCTGGAAAACAAGGATGATAATACGTACTTCATGGAGTTATTTGGGGATTAAATGAGATAATACATGTAGGGCACTTAGTATAGTGCCTGGTACTTGCTTGGTATTCGGTAAAATATATGTCTGTGTGTCTACAATATATGCTCACTATATTAATATAATGGTGTTTCGATGACTCTGTGTTAATCGTTTTATGCATCAGGTTATGTTTTTCTATTTGAACTGAATAGTTTTAACAGTGTTTTGGAAAATTCTTTGAACGCTGCAAAGGAAAATATAGATGCTAAGGTTGCATTGTCATTGCCCTTTTACCACCACAATTGTCAGTAAAATCTTTAACCCTCACCCCATTTTCCATGGCTACTCTTCAGTATCAGCCTATTCAGTTGCCCTGTCTCTATAGCAGCAAAATACATTATTGCCATTATCTGTTCCCATAGTAACAAGATCCTTGTTTCTTGGATAATGAAAAGTAGCAATCAATACATGGTGTTTCATTTCCTGGGGACTTCAGTACCTTTTGCAAACAGCTGTTTTCTTTTCTTTTTTTTTTTTTTTAAAGATTTTATTTATTCATCTGACAGAGATGGGGACAGCGAGAGCAGGAACACAAGCAGGGGGAGTGGGAGAGGGAGAAGCAGACTTCCCGCTGAGCAGGGAGCCCGATGCGGGGCTCGATCCCAGGAGCCCGGGATCATGACCTGAGCCGAAGGCAGACGCTTAACGACTGAGCCACCCAGGCGCCCCCAAACAGCTGTTTTCAAAAACAATAATGAGATCAGTGGCTGATTCAGAAAGAGACGGGAATCAGTATATGATGTTTCCTTTCCTGAGGACTTTCAGGAATAACCATCAGTTCCCTTCAGTAGCTCTCAAATCCAGTTATTAACCCAAACAACAAGAGAATACTCAGTTGATTATCTCAGGAAAATTTCATGGTGGATGATATTGTTCTTGTTCTTTATTACATTACATTGTCATATTTTTATTTAAAAAAAAAAATAATGGTGCTAACCTAAAGCGATATTCTATGTATGGCTGACATTTTTCTCCAGATGCTTACAAACTTTGCTGTTGTTTCTCTCACTTACATAGGCAGGACCAGATGCTGTGTTGGGGAGGACGATCTGGGGAGTTTTAGGTTTAGGTGCCTTTGGGTTTCAGCTGAAAGAGGTGCCTGCTGGGAAACACATCATCACAACGACCCGCTCCCATAACAACAAGTTGGTGACTGACTGTGTCACGGCCATGAACCCCGATGATGTGCTGCGAGTGGGAGGAGCAGGAAATAAGGTATGAACACATCTGCATTTCCCGAAATGTGAAATAAGAGCTGGGGAGAAGGAATTAGAGGTTGTAATTGACCATTGAAAGCACATTTCAGCAACATTTGAATTTTTTTAAAATGTTACGGTTCAAGTCTTTTTATCTGAGAGAGTTCTGTGCTAATAGAAGTCATTAGGAGAAGATCTTGTGCCTCTTGCCAGCCCTCGTATTCGCGAGGACCCTCTTGGTTCCTAGACCTTTCTTCTGCGGACCCTAAGGATGGGCCTGCCTCCCCTTCCTGGATACTTCCCCCATTCTTTCACCTAGGCTTCCATGCTTCCGAGAAAACTGTGAAACAGAACACAGTTGGATCTGCATCCCTAGCCCTGATCTCTTCTCGTCCGATTGCCCCCTGGATCTCATCATGATGATATACTTCAGAAACCTCAAATTCAGCATGCCCAATTGGATCTCTTCCGTTTTTCTTCCTGCCCCTACGTGCCTTCCTCCTATTTCCTATCTGCTTAATGGAACTACCATTTTCCTGATTGTTCCCACCAGACTCCTGAAAGTCACCCTGGACTCCTTCCTTCCTCATATCCTGTCTGTATCTTCTTAATTCCTTCCTGTCTCCTCTTGTCCATCTCAACTGCCCCCACCCTAATAGGTTTCAATTCATCATCCCTCACCCAGACTTTCCAGTGGTTTCCAGGTGGTCTGTCTGTTCAGTCCTAGTCCTCTTAAAGCAGTTAAAAATACAAAACTTACTGTATATCACTTCCTTGCCCCACATCCTTGGATAACTCCCTGCACAACAATTTAAAATCTAAGCCTGTGAGAATGGATGTAAATTCCCCTATATTTTGGCTCTTGAACACACCCCAGCCTTATCTCGTGCCGTCCCCCAGCTCAGACCCTGGTGATGCTGGATTGGCTGTAGTCCCCGATGTATGTGCATTTCACACTTGTACGCCCGGCCCGGGGAAGGCAAATAGTAAATACTTACTGAACTGAGTGGAATTCATTTTTCTTCACCTACCCTTTGGAAGCAATAATCAACTATTTTTAGATTTTCCAAAAGCATTTACTGGTAAGAGGATGAAAATGAGAGTTTAAAAATAACAGTAGTTGGGGGGGGGAATCAAAAACATTTCAAAGTAAAAAATGTATTCTTGGTATTCACTAAATATAAATAGTGACAGGCGTGATTTTTCTTAGCCCTTACTTTTATAACCGTAAAAATCCCACTTGGTCTTGTATTCCCAAGGGACACCATCCTCCTTAGGAAAGAAGTCCCCACCCTACACATCCCCCACCTTTTCTCCTATAAAAAGACCTTGTTGGGCAGTTATTAACCTTTTTTATGTCGAGGACTTCTTGAAGAGTCTCACAAAGGCTACAGCCCTTCTTCCCTTAAGAAAATATACCCGAAATAGTTCTTGGTACATAATAAGACTTGATGCACATTTGTTAAATGAAAGAAAAACCTTTTATATAAAAGTCTACGGCAAGGTTTAATTGTTTGATGGTGTTTCTGAAGAGTACTAAGAAGAGTAATTGGTTACATTGCATTCCCTGAGCTTTTCCTCCTTTTAGTCTGCTCTCTTCATCTGAATATTTGAAGTCTGAATTTTACAGTACTGATTATTTCATCGTATAACCAAAAAATAAGCAAATGACTCGTGAAAGCCTGATAGCAGGTTACTCTTTAGAGTCATGCAGTTTCTATCAGTGACCTCAGTTTTGTTTGAGAATTACAGGAGTTATTAAGATGACAATTTAAAAATTAATATTTTAGTAGTAGAAACAATAATATGTAGTAGGACTCCAAAGACTTAAGAAACTACTTGTTAGCCTAGTCGGCATTGCATATGTGTTAGGACTTACTGCAGTTTATACAATAGAGCACTACTTGATGTTCCTCTATCCTTTATATAATCTACAAGATTAAAAGTCTTCCATTTGTCTACGATATACAGGTATATTGCTTTTACAGTAAGAAAAAAACCAATATAATAAAAAGAAAACTTTGTTTAAGTAGGACTATGAAGACTATTCCGATCTCCTCCTTGCAGCTTATTTAACCACTTCCCCGCCCTCAGGTCACTATATGATTCTATATTCTATAGTATTCTGTATATTTCTCCATAATACTCTTGTCCTTTCAACCTGCTAAAAGCCTTCACCTAAGTTGAGTCTGACAGAGGAATGGATGAAATATACTTGATAGAAAAAGTGATTTCTCTTATTCTTCAATCTTTTCATGGCCTGGGGGTAATTATCATCTCCAACCCTACAGATTATTCAGCTGATTGAAGGCAAAGCCTCTGCGTACGTATTTGCGAGTCCTGGATGTAAGAAGTGGGATACTTGTGCTCCAGAAGTCATTTTACATGCTGTGGGAGGTCAGTCCCTTTTATTTTGGGGAATTACAGGTGTTATAGTTTTTATATGATGCTATGACAGAGTCTTTCAGTATTACTTTACCTAGGTTCTGAGGATATAAAAGTTCGAAGGAATCCTAGAGATTAGCCGGTCCAACCCCTGCATTTCCGAAGTGAGAACGTCGATTTTTCGGCAAATTCATTTTCTTTAGTTATTGTTTATCTTTTGGATTTCAAGCTACATATAGTTGGTTTAATTAAACCCTTATTGATTTGTGGCTTTAATGCTTCTAGGGTTTTTTTTTTTCCTTGAAAAGTAAAATGTTCATCACCATTGTCTTCATCTCACTTAGTTTCATTTAAGCCAGTACTGGTAAATGTTTCAGTACTAGTGCTTAAGATCATGGAGTTAGAATTTTTTTTAATCTGACTGAAAAAATATTATGAATATATGCATAGTAAGATGATTTTTCAATTTCCATTAAATAACGGTTTACTTCTCTTAAACAAAACACTTGATTTTTGTTCTATCCTTTCTCCTAATATATTATCCATATCATATCTCATCAGCATATTACATGACAAGAGAGTTAAATTCATCACAATCCCATTTCATTAGGATGCTAAATGAAACTGTAGTGTAACACAATTATATTTGATGAGCATGTTTCACTTAAACTCTTAATAAAGTCTTAATATTCAGTGGTAGAATGAAGAAAATACTTTTGAAAACAGGAATGGTAGTGATGGAGTAGACCAACAGGAAAAGTAATCACCTCAGGAAAAGGGAAATTAATTGATGCCAAGAAATATGAATTAAAAATGCCAAATGAAATTAATTTTAATCAGGGAGAAAAAATAATTTTCTATCTTTCAGTTAGTCACAATTCTATAGTTTAAGTTCAAGGGAATTAAAACTTAAACCTTTATAGTTGCTCATTATTTTTCCTATCTTATCCAGAATTAATTTATATTATAGCATGGGGAAGTAAGAGGCCCTTAAAAATAACTAGAAACATAACCATCTGGCCAGCCGCTAACGTTGTATCGATGTTTCTTCTGTAGGCAAGCTAACCGATATCCATGGAAATGCCCTTCAGTATAACAAGGAGGTGAAGCACATGAACTCCGCAGGCGTCCTTGCCACGCTGCGCAATTACGACTACTATGCAAGTCGAGTTCCAGAATCTGTGAAAAATGCACTTGTGCCTTAGAGGAAAATCTCATTTACTTAGCGAGAAGAAGGACACTTGACTCTCAGAATAATATACGTTAAAATGAATTGGATGGAATTATTAGAATTCCATTTTTACTTTATTCATTGTTGATCGGTGATTTATATTTAGTTACTTAGGAATAGAAAAAGCAATTAAAGACTTTCTTGATTAATTAATCACCCAGGCCAATTGTGAGATCGGAAGGATTTATAAAGTAAGTGTGTTACAGTTCTTTTCCTCCTTGTATTTGGAGGAATGAAAGGAAGGTTTAGTTTCAACGTGCTATTCTGGTCGGTTGTTCAATCAACATTCCTGTTATTGTGAATAGGTTTCTTAGGGCACAGAATCACAAGTTGTTACCTGAATCTCATTCTTGTTTTTCACAATAATTTTAAGTTTTCCTTACTCCAGTTATGAATATCGTGTCGTGTATGTTGATGAAACAGATTTATGGGAAAAGCTTCTTTGTAATAAATTATTTAATTCTAGCTTTTTATGTTCTTTACCACCTTTTAACATTTTTAAGTAGTATTTGAACATGACATATTCTCTACTGTGGACATTACTTTATTCTTATGGCAGCGTCATTCTACTGTATAACTGTGGCAAGTTAGGGACTTACCTTAGTTCTTTCCAAGGAGAGATTATAACATAAGCTATCAAAAATATTCTGACATTCTGCCTAGATTTTTCTTTTTTGGGTATCTTTCCGGTGCTTTTAAATAAATTTCTCTGTTACTGGATTAGGCAAGTCGTCTAAATTAATGGTTCTCAAACCCAACTACATATCAGAATCACCCAGGAGGCTTTTCAGGAACACAGTCATAGGCTCATCCCAGCAATTTTGATGCTGTATATTTTAAGGAAGTTTGATAATCATTGAAGTTTAGATAATATCTTCAGAACATCCGTAACCTAGCCTGAAGAGGTCTTTGTGGCTTTGATATCTTTGATGACTCCAGTCTCTTGGGACTCTCAGAGATTTTCTTCTTCCCTCTTCTAGCCACTCCTACTTGGTCTCTTTCTTGGTTTTTCCCTTCGGTTAAATGCCAACACTCACCAAGATTCTGCTCTAGGTTCCCTTTACTTTCTCAGTAGATGATCTAATCCATGCATATGGCTTCTGTTTGCTCTTATTCCAAAATCTTTATCTAGTTTAGACCTCACAGGGGTGCCTGGCTGGCTCAGTCAGTAAAACGTGTGACTCTTCATCTTGGAGTTGTGAGTTCAAGCCCCACCTTGGGTGTAGAGCTTTACTTTAAACAAAACAAAACAAAAAACTTCTCAGATTCTAGGTTGCCATGCCCAAGAGCCTGCTTTGATGTCTCACAGGTGTCTGTGAATTATTATATCTACAGAGCTCTTCATTCTTTCCCATCCCTCCTTAAATTATTTTACAAATCCTCAAGGTGATCCTAATAACTGGCCAAATGTGGAAATCACTTCCTAAATCCATTTACTTCCCTCTGAACAGAATTCCCTATCTATAAAGAGGAGACTAAACCTAATAGAAAAAAAAACCCAAGTGCAATGTGAGAATAACTTTGAAGGCATTTTCTATAGGTTCCTATTTAAAAATGAGTTATCCAAGAGGCATATTTGGAAGTCGACATTCTGTCTTCATTCACATTGCCTGTACATTAATTTACACCCTCATACTCCTTTATTTCTTCCACACATCACTGTGATGCCTTCCTGACTAATCTGCCTGCCTGCACTGTAACTCCTCTCCCTTCCACTCATTGTATCCTCCAGGGTGATTTTTCACAAAATTGAATCTAATCGTGCCACTCTCTTTTTTTTTAAACTTTTTTTTTAAAGATTTTATTTATTTATTCATGAGAGAGAGAGAGAGAGAGAGAGGCAGAGGGAGAAGCAGGCTCCCAAGGAGCAGGGAGCTCGATGCGGGACTTGATCCCAGGACCCTGGGATCATGACCTGAGCCGAAGGCAGACGCTTAACCATCTGAGCCACCCAGGTGCCCCATGCCACTCTCTTACTTAAAATCTTTCAGGGCTTCCTACTGCCTTCAGGATAAAATACAAGTTTCTTGTCACACCATGTGACCCTCTAATGTCATGGCTTTTTCCTTCTCCAGCCTCAACTCTGATCACAAATTTATATCCAGCCAGCCATGCTCAACCCTTTAAAGTTTCCCCCCAAATACCATGCTTTCTCTCACCATGGTTTCCATTCACTCTTTCAACAAATAATATTTTGAGCACGTGCTATATGTTAGTCACTGCTCTAGGTACTAAGCGTTTAGTGGTGGATGTAACACTGGTGTAAGTCTGTTCTTCTGTTGAGCTCATATTCTTGTGAAGCAAATTAGATAAGGAACAAGTAAATGAAATTATTTAGCTTCTGGTAAAGCTGCAGGGGAAATCAATTAGGAAGATTAGCTAGAAAGCAACAGGGTTAGGATGGGGGGCTGGAGGAGGATCTCCTTTATTTTTTTAAGATTTTATTTGAGAGAGAGAGAGCATGAGCAGGGAGAGGGGCAGAGGGAGAGGGAGAAGCTCTGTTCTCAATTCTGATTTTCACTGCCTTAGTTTAGGCCTTCATCTTTAATTTTCTCTCATATAGACTGTTGTAATCACATCTTTTTTTTTTCTTTTTAAAGATTTTGTTTATTTATTTGACAGAGAGACACAGCGAGAGAGGGAACCACAAGCAGGGGGAGTGGGAGAAGGAAAAGCAGGCTTCCCGTGGAGCAGGGAGCCCGATGCAGGGCTCGATCCCGGCACCCTGGGATCATGACCTGAGCCGAACGCAGACGCTTAACAACTGAGCCACCCAGGCGCCCCTGTTGTAATCATATCTTAACTGGTCTCTCTGCCACCTTTTCTGCACACCCCAATCCATCTGCCATATTGCAGTGGTCCTTGTAAAATGCAATCCTAATCATCTCTCTCAGCCTCACTTAAAAGTCTTCACTGATTTCCTATCACAGGATAAAATCTGACTCCTCAGAACTCTTGATAATTTAGTGTCTGCCTACATTCTAGCCTTGTAATCTCTCATTGCAAAATATTTTACATTCTGACAGTAATGAACTGGCGAGTTTTCTAAATACACACAGCCTCATGACTCCAGGCTTTAGCTAATGTTCTCCCTTTGTACTTTTTTTCCATCCCCTACATATGTCATCCTTTACTATATTCTCCTCCCTCCCCAACTCACCATGGATAATCATTTTCCATCCTCTGAGCTACATTTGTACTTTGTGCAAACTTTCATTTATTCATTTGCCTTTTGTTGATTTTTTCTTTTGCTGTGCAAAAAAACTTTTTATTTTGATGTAGTTCCAATAGTTTATTTTTTCTTTTATTTCCCTTGCCTCAGGAGACATATCTAGAAAAATGTGGTTACAGCTAATGTTAGTGAAATTATTGCCTGTGTTCTCTTCTAGGATTTTTATGGTTTCAGGTCTTACATTTAGATTTAATCCATTTTGAGTTTATTTTTGTATATGGTGTGAGAAAGGGGTCCAATTTCATTCTTTTACATGTAGCTGTCCAGTTTTCCCAACACCATTTATTAAAAAGACTTGTATATTCTTGCATATACAAGGATTGTATATTCTTGCCTTCTTTCTCATAGATTAATTGACCATAATTATAAGTATAGGTTTATTTCTGAGTTCTCTATCTTGGAATTGTTACAATCTTAATAGGAGTCAACAGTTTAATGTGACTGTAAAGAGTTAATGTGGTATACTTTAACAGCATTGTGATGGGCAAAATAAAAGAAACAGTGCTTCTGCTTGCACTCTGCCCTGATCACACCACACCCAGAACATTTTGTTCAGTTATGAGGATCACATTTTAAAAGGCACATTGAGTAACTGGAGCATGTTCTGAAGAGGGCAGCTGGGATCGATTAAAACTATCATTTGAAGGATTATTGAAAGGACTGGAGACATCTGGCCTAGAAAACAAAGACATGGGAGATATCATGACAGCCTTCAATGTATGAAAAGTTGTCATGTGGAGGATCCCAGAGCTGTTCCGCAGAGCCTCTGAGGATAGTGGACAGATGAACAGAAAAGCAGATTCAGGTGCATCTAATAGTAATAGGTGTTTAGAAACAGAGGGGGCTGTCTTGGGTGGTATTAAGTTCTTCGTCACTGACGTTCAAAAACAGGTTATTTGGTTGTTCATTTTTTTAAAAGACTTATTTATTGTAGAGAGGGGGGAAGGAGCAAAGGGAGAAAGGGAATCTCAAGCAGACTCCCCATCGAGCACAGAGCCTGACACAGGGCTCAATCCCATGACCCTGAGATCATGACCTGAGCCAAAATCAAGAGTCAGACGCTTACCCGACTGAGCCACCCAGGCGTCCCTTGTTTGTTGAATAAATGATTTCAGTATTCTTTGGGCATTCCCTAGTGCATCATATGGTAAAAGACACTTACTATGAAAAGAATTTTGAAAAGAGACCCAAGGATTTCTCAGCAAATAAACAGCTATCTTTTCCCTATATATCATATAAGAATCACTCCATAATATTTAGTGACTGTACATCTTTGATGTGCAGGAAACTCTGTTGGACCCTTGTGAAACTTAATAACATCAAAGAAATCTTAAAAGTCATATTGACCAAGAGGAGTATGTTTGGGAGAGGGCAGATATCAGTGTAACCTATCGTAGTATTAGCACTGCATGAACACATTGCTTACTACCTACGTGGAAGCTGTGACCAAATCTGAAAAAATTACATGAGGCATAAGCTGATGAAGTAAAAGGGCCCACAACCAGGGAGGAATGTGACTTTCACCTTGGAGTTCTTAATAGTCGTAAAATAATGCTGAGCATGATAATACAAATTTTCTCATCTTAATGGCATCATATAGCACTTGATAATTCTCTTTCCCCTACCCCCTCTAACCATTACCTCATTTAACTTTACTAAAGTGTTTCCACACATTGAGAAAAAGTTTTATTCCCTGGCCATTTATGATACTGTGACCAAGAAAAATAAAAGCCTCTTTAATTGTTTTATGTTTGAATGAAATTATGAGTCTATAATCGTAAATAAAGCTGGTATGTGATAAAAGGGCCAGAACATAGGAGCTGAAGTTGCAGCAGCATAAGGAGCTCTCTGCTGGGGCACCTGGGTGGCTCAGCGGTTAAGCGTCTGCCTTTGGCTCGGGTCATGATCCCAGGGTCCTGGGATCGAGCCCCGCATCGGGCTCCCTGTTCAGTGGGGAGCCTACTTTGCCCTCTCCCACTCCCCCTGCTTGTGTTCCCTCTTTCGCTCTCTCTGTCAAATAAATGAATTAAAAAAATCTTTTTTTTAAAAAAAAAAAGGAGGGGCGCCTGGGTGGCTCAGTCGTTAGGCGTCTGCCTTCGGCTTGGGTCATGATCCCAGGGTCCTGGGATCGAGCCCCACATCGGGCTCCCTGCTCCTCGGGAGGCCTGCTTCTCCCTCTCCCACTCACCGTGCTTGTGTTCCCTCTCTCGCTATGTCTCTCTCTGTCAAATAAATGAATAAAATCTTAAAAAAAAAAAAGCTCTCTGCTAAGTGATTTTAAAGGGATAAATTTAAAACAGAAAAAGTAACAAAAGATGATCCAAGACTACTCTGATTTCAAGTAGAACATTTTGTCTAATTTACTAGTGGAGATAAACCATCAATGGAGAATATGAGGTTAAACAGGTAACAGTTCCATTTCTCACTTTTGTGTTTGTATGTTTAAAAGACAATCTGTAAATATTATGTCTGAAAGGCTAGAGATAAGAAATGCAAGATTAGCAAAAATTAAAAGCTTAAAGACAGCAAAAGGGGTATGTGAAGGTATATTCAGGTCTGAGATTTGAGTAAGAAGTCAGTCATGAAAATCTGGGGGAAAATAATTTCAGGCAAAAGGAAAGTGGCACAAACAGATAAAAGATGTGCTAGTATTCTTTTTTTAATTTGAGTAAGTCATTGGTTTACTGATGATATGTTTTATAAAAGAGATATATAAGGGTCCCAGATATTACCTGAATTCAAAGAAATGGAGGAGTCTGGGTTAATGAGTTTGAAGAGCAGGTGTAATTTGGTTTCATTAATGTAAAACAGTTCATAAAGGATATTTCAATTTCAGAAGATGCAGTATTAAAATATTCCTTTGTTCATTCTTGAAGCTGCATGTTTTGTCCAAGGGGATTTATTTTTATTTATTTTTTTTAGAGAGAGAATGTGCATGGGGGTGGGGTGGGCAGAGGGAGAGGAAGAGAGAGAATCCTACCAAGGCTCCATGTCCAGGGTGGAGCCTGATGCGGAACCTGACGCAGAGATGGATCTTATGATCCTGAGATCATGACCTGAGCCGAAATTAAGAGTCAGATGCTTAAGCGAGTGAGCTGCCCAGGTGCCCCTGAAGGGAATTTTTTTTTAAAGGGAATTTTAGTGGGTAAAGTGTAGGTTTATGTGTGTGGAGAGAGAAATAGGCAGACATGCCATTTCGACTATTAAATTCTCTGTTATAACTGGTGTTTAGAAAGGAAAACAAATCAAATAGAACCTGTTTATTTCTAGCAATCAATTTACTGGAACAACTCTGTGAGATTTTACCGAAAGTAGTTGACTGGCTGATAGCATCTAGGGAGAAGAGGCTCTGCCAAAGAAAAAGATGCCGTTGGTTTGAATGTGATTGAAGAACAGAAGGGTGATCACAATGGAAATTTTCATAAATTGGCAATGATGGAAGTTTCCATGCCCTGTGCCCTGCTCAGTCACCTCCACAAGGGCCTTGTGTAAAATTTTAGACACCTTAGCCCCCTGGCTCCTGGTCATGCCCTGTTGACTGAACGTATCTGCTATTCCCATGGCTCCTAGCATGGCCTTGACATCAGAGCTCTTCCACTTTGAACGGCAGGAAGTACAAATCTACATCTCTCTTGCTCGTATTCTGTGAGTTGCCCAGGTTATCAAGTTTTTAGTGGCGAGTTTATCTTCAAGCTTCTGCGGACCACTTACTTCATTTGGCAGCAGCAAAATCCTGCTGAGATCTGCATGATCAATCTTGCTTAGATCAGCAAAGTCATGCTTGCCTTTTTATGGTATTCCAGGATCTTGGCTTGTACATCCTTCAGGAAGGCAAAACTGAAGACCTTGCTTTGTTTCATCATCTGCTTAGATTTGCTCATATTCTTGTTCAGCCAAAATTCTCCTTCTTCAGTATGTTCTTTATCAAATTCCTGATCCAACTGCCCTTTGAAGTAGACTTGTTCATCAGAACCAGTACAACAGAGCTGCTAGGAGAGCCATTGGAAAGTAATCCTTGATGTTCTTCATTTGTTTGCCTCTCCACCCAGGAATTAACTCTTCTTACTTGCTTCAGCGTTTACATAATCAACAGATTCCACACTGGCTAGGTTAGGTTTGTTAACATTATCCAAGTCCTGAAGAAACTGATGCATCATTTTTCCATAGAGCCTTTTGGTCTTGATGTTCAGTTCATGTGCATCAGTGGGTTTCTTTAATTCAGTAAGAAACTTTTGAAATGGCGATGCAGACATCTTGACTTTCAACCTGACCTGTTGTAGCCCTTCCTTTTGTGTCTTTGTGACTTCATTAAAGTGTGTCAAATTTCCCTCTCCTAGGATGATGTAATCTCGAGATCCTTAACTTCATTACATATGCAAAAACTCTTTCCCAATAGTCACATTTACAGGGACTGAGGGCTAGGACTTGGACATATCTTTTCTTGGGAGACACAATTTAATCTACTATTTACCCCAGTGAACCGTACCTCCTGGTATTCATGCCTTTGTGCAGTCCTCTCTTTTGTATCTGGGTGGGCCCTGTGGGACCCACTGGTCACCAATCAAACGTTGCAAAAGTGATGCTGTGTGATTTCCAAAGTTAGACCAGAAGGAACGTGGAAGTTTACATCTTCGTTTTTTGGAACCACTCTCGCGGTACCCAGACACCCTGTAAGAAGTCTTACTATCCTGTTGGAGGCTTTAAATGCAGCGGACCCAAGAAACTATGGAGAGGGAGTGGGGTCCAGCTGAACCTAGGCTTCCAGACTTCCCACCGCAAGCATGAGGTGAGTGAAGCTCTTCTGCACCTTCGACCACCCTAGCCTCCAGTTAAATAGCACCAAGTGACCCCACTTAGTGCCACGTGGGGCAACTGGTGGTGGTGGTGGAGTGATGGGGTTGAGATGGTTTTTGTAATCAATCCTTGGGCCCTTGACTCGAAGCTCGCGCGCACGCACGCACACACACCCCTCCCCCCACCCCTCCCCC
The DNA here is from genome assembly GCF_003265705.2 of Callorhinus ursinus. Taxonomy (NCBI): domain Eukaryota; kingdom Metazoa; phylum Chordata; class Mammalia; order Carnivora; family Otariidae; genus Callorhinus; species Callorhinus ursinus. The sequence goes on from NW_027397116.1 coordinate 6,392,647, forward strand.
CCAGAGGGTGGAGAGGAGAAATCCGAAGACCCTGTGAAAGGCACGCTTGCAGAGTCCAGGCAAACAAAACCAAAACTAATTCGGGCACCGCTTTTAGTAATGCCTTTTATAAATTAATCCTTCCTTTTTAAGCTCTGTTTTCACGTACGAAAATAACTCTTGGAAACACATTCTCCTTTTGAAAAATATGAGGAAACATTAGAAAAGCTCCCCCCATCCCCAGCGGAACCATGGCTCTCGGTGTGGTGTGCATGCTTCCACGACTTTTCTGTGTTTACAAACACAGTGCTATCAACACACTGCTCCACTTGCGGGTTCTGTTTCGTGGTTCACGTGCACGCCTCTCCCACGGTAGAAACGGTCTCATAGCTTGCCCTCCTCACTTTACGATGTGTCGTAAAATCCTGTTCACTTTAGCGTCTATCCCGGCGGCGTAAATCGCCACGTAGGCCCTCCTGTCCCCAGATGCAGAGGGGCGGGGTCAAAGGCCTCGGGCCCCGCGGCGGGGCCGAGACGGCGCACAGCGATGACGCACCGCGTTGTGCGCGGAGACGGCGGCAGCCACGACGCAGGGGAGGGGCGAAGGCTGCGGCAGCGTCAGGCGCACGCACACGTTGCAGCTTCTTGTTTCGGCGGGTTCGGAGAGGTTCTGACGGCCAGGCAGGCGCACTGACGGGTAGCCGCAGACCGGCGGAGATGGCGACGCTCTGTCTGACCGTGAATGCAGGAGACCCTCCGCTGGGTAAGGGGACGAGGCCGCCGACCTGCGTGGGTTGCATCAGCCGGGGAGGGTGCGGGGCAGGGAAGGTCGCCGCGCCCGGCGTTGCGCAGTGGCGGTCACGGTCTGGGAGATTGGGCCTGCCCTCTCCTCGAAACTGTACTCGGAGTAAGCTCTGCGCCCCCTCACCTTCCGTCCCCTGGCATGTGGATCTGCTCCTGAAGACCGTTTTCTCGGGCGTGAAGGGAGACGTGGTGTGAGCCCAGGCAGAGCGACACGTCGCTCAGCTTCGGACCTTTTCTCTTAAGAGGGATGACTCTCAGCCAACTCCCCTCCCTTTTGTGAAATGGCTTTCCATAGAGACCTAGAGCTGCTCGTAGAAATACCGTTTTGAAAGTTAAAATCCCATCGTCTTCGCGTCCTCTATTTTAGCATACCCCCCTTTACTTACATCTCTCTTCCTCCCTCTTTTCAGAAAAGATCTTCAATCCACTTGACTACCTTATGTTTCGTTGGGTTCAAGGGGAACAAGGCAGACAATTGTAGTAGCTGAGGTTGCCTTACAACGAGGTTGCATTTATTTTTAATTAATGGTGTCAGGGTAATTGCTGGAACACTCAAGTACGCTGCGGACTGATAGGGTTGCTTTACTACACACCCTTATGGATGTGGTCAACGCCAGAGTAAACGTTGGATCTGTCACATTCCTAGTAAATATTAGGTTCTATTTGGATTTGCTTTTTCTGTGTGGCTGAGATTACTGTAGATAGATAGTTTAGGATTTCTGCTTTTTTATTTGGGAAATTACGCAAAGGAATTTGAGTAGTTTGTTAATCTATTGGTTAAGTGTATGCATAGTATAGACTCGCAAGTACTTTTTTTTTTAAGATTTTATTTTTAAGTAATCTACACCAAACGTGGGGCTCTAACTCTATCGCAAGATCAGCAGTCACCCGCTCTATGGACTAAGCCCCCACAAGTTTTTTAATGTGGGAGAAGTGCAGACTTTTAGATGCAATTGACAAAATTACTCAATACATTGTCAACTTCGGTGGTGTTCTGAGTCTTCTGGAATAAAACCCACAATTTAATAGCCATTTTAAATATTTTTAAAATGCTAATGTTTTAGTATATTGGTTCCAGTAATTATGGGCTAACCTCACACAAATCAGTAAACTCTAAAAAAAAAAAAATGGGTTTGCTCTTTGGGCTGGGAAGTACTAGACAGTGTGGTCTCATGGTTAAGAGCAAAAACATTTGGTTCCTGGAGACCTGGGTCCGATCCTGGCTGCCACTTACTAGTTGTGGAACCTTGGCGGGTTCTGTGTTTGGCTTCTCCCACAGTCCTCTGATTAAGAAAGGAAGACTAGTATTTTCTACATAGGGTTGGTTGCCAGAATTAAACTGTAGGTAAAATTCTGACACATTTTAGATATTCCATAGCTGTAGTTTATACCAATGTTACTTAGCAAATCCCCCTGTTTCCTTAGTGATCACATTCTGATTATTCTGAAAGAGGATCTTAGAGAAATTTATTGTCATTTTGAACTGTAGACCAATTATAGAGTATATGTTTGCCTCTCCTCTCCTTTTTTGTTTTTTAATTCTTCCCACTATTTGATGAAAGTACATCTTCAAATCAAAATTGGATGAAACATTTAGAAAAATAGATTGCATTGCTGGAATTTCCCTGTTGTACATGCATTCAGCATGTGAAGTGTTTTTTTTAACGTTAAAATAATTTCAAACTTAAAAAGGTACAAGAATAGAACCAATTACTTTTTCCCCCCTGTACCACTGAAGAGCATACTGCAGATAATGATGCTTCAAACATCAGGAATATGCCAACATACAGCTCTCTCAAGCAAGGAAACTTTTTACATGACCTGGTAGGACCATCAAAATCAGGAAGTACACATTGATACCATTCTTCTGTTTAATGCAGAGACCCTATTCATATTCCAACACTAATTGTTCCAACAACACTCAGTAGTACAGGGATCAAAATCCAGAATCATGCTTTGCACCTAGTTGTCATGTCTCTCCAGTTTCTTTCAATCTGGAATGTTTTTTCAGTCTTTCCTTGGCTTTCATAGCTTTGACCTCTCTGAAGACTAAAGACCAATTACTTGAAGAATGTCCCAATGATGTTTCCTTGTGGCTGTATTCAGCTACACATCTTTGGCAAGAGTAGCATAGAAGTGATTCGTTGCTCTTCATTGCAGCCCATAAATTGGTGCATGAATTTGATTTTTCCCATTACCGATGATCTAACCTTGATTACTTAAGATGGTGTCAGCCAGCTTTGTGGACTGCAAAGTTTTCTCTCTGCATTTGACAGACATTTTGTGAGGAGATGGTTTAGGACCATGTAAACATTGCACTCAAACCTTCGCTTATGGGTTTCAGCACCCATTGATGCTTCCTGCCCAACTCGATTAAGAAGATGCCAAAAGGTGACCTTCCAATTCTGCTGTTCCTTCTACATGTATTAGTTGACATTTTTCTGTCAGAAGGTCTTTTTCTTTCCCATTAAAAAAAATTCATAACAAAATGTCTCAGGTTATAATCTGTATTATTTACTTTTACTCTTTTAATTTAAAATTTTTATTTTTTAAAATTAGTTTTATTGAGCTATAATGTGCATTTACTAAACTTCACCAATTTAAAATTGACAGATATGTACAGTAACCACTGCAATAATGATAGAGAATATTTCTCTCATTTGGGAAAGTTCCCTTATGTCCATTTGCAGTCAGTTTCCTTTCCCCATCTCTGGTCCCTGATAGCCACTGATCTGCTTCCTGTCAGTATTCTGTTTTTTCTAGAATTTCATATACATTGAATCATATCATATATATTCTTTTGTATCTAGGATAATGCTTTGGGATTCATCTAACTTGTTGCCTATAACAGAACTTCAGAGCTTCATGCTTTTTATTTGCCATGTAGGATTTCCTTGTATGGACACACTAAAATTTGTATCATTTACATTAGTAGTTACATTGCTACTGTTTGCCAGTGGGAGCCCCTCCAAGTTGGCCTCTGTGTCCTTTTGGCTTATCTGTTTGATTACTTCTTGCTTTCTAGCACAGAATTTTTCAGGTCTGTCTTGTACCTTCCCTGCCACAGCCCTGTTTCCAGTGGAGCTTGATATTTAGAAATCAATATCTGGGTGCTGGTGGTTCATGTTAGCCAAATTTAAAGGACAAAAGATTAATGAATCAATTTAGGATATTTAATAGGTGTTGAGAGGCAGATTGCACCATGTTTTAGAGTTTAACTTCTGGACCGCCATAGGCCTGCATTTAATTCCGGAGTGTCACATATTTAGTCAAGGACTTTGGGTTCGTTATTTAATCTTTCCAAGCATCAATTTCCTCTTCTGTAAAATGGAGATAAAGATGTCTATGTCTTAAGATCACTACAAAGATTAAAAATTATGACTGTAAAGCATTTTAGCATAGTGCCTACCACATAGTAATCACTCAGATGCTATTAACACTAGTTTTTACATAAGGCACTGTTCTCATTTCTTGTCTCCTGAGGGAAGAAAAGATTTCGATGCCCTTAGCTGGAAACTGAACATATTCAAAAGCAGTTGGAGTATGCCAGTGAATAGTTTCTGATATATTATTTTCCCAAGACCAGAAGATGATCCTTTCTCTTTATAGACTACTGGGAAAGAAGTTTACTCCTTGGTTTGTTGAGTCATTCTTACTGCTTTATGATTGGTTTGTTGAGTCATTCTTACTGCTTTATGATTTGGGTTTTAAATACTACATTGTTAATAAAGAAAAATCTTTTCATCTCATTCCACTTAGGAGCTTTGCTGGCCGTAGAACATGTGAAAAACAATGTCAGCATTTCTGTTGAAGAAGGGAAAGAGAATATTCTTTTCGTGTCTGAGTAAGTTTTCAGTACTGAACAGCATTTTTTTAATATTCAGAATTCAATGTTCTATGCTTGTTTTATTTGCTAGTTGGTAGATTAACTCTAGAAAGAAGTATGCTTTTCTTCCTCATTCTTAAAAGAAGTATATCCAGAGGCTTACATTTGTCAGCAAGCTATCTGATCCCACTTATAATCTAAAAGAAACTAGAAATATACAGAAAGATTTTTTTCTTTTTACTTCTCTGTTTTTGCAGGTTTCTACAACGAGCATATATTGTATGTGTTTGATTAAAGTGAATCATTTGCATCCCAGGATATATGGAAGATTAAACTTTTTTTTTTTCTGGAACCCATTGTGAAGAATAAAAAGAACTGGAAAGGGAGATATTATTATCCTTAATTTTAGTTTAATGAAACTGAGGAATAGATAGAACCTGGTTTCAGATTCTTTTAAGAATACTTCACCACATAATAAAATCTGGACCAAATTGAAAGAAGTTTTCAAGGGTATTTTCAAGCAGGATACAGATTTGAAATGTGTTTAAAAGGTCTATAATAAACTGACAGAAGGACTTATATTGGGAAAGGGGCAAAATACATAAAAACACATACTCAACACACACTCTTCTCCCCATCTCCTCCTTCCTCCCAGTGTAGTTGTATCATAATTTTGGTTAGGTCGCCATTCAGTGTTTACACTGTAATGACCCAGTAAGTTTTATTCACTCCTGAGCCACATATTGTGATTATTATTTGTGTACAACTTTTACTTTTCCATGGAATAATTGTTTGCTTTATTCTCTTCTGAAGCCTCTCTGATTCAGGGGTCTGTAGGAATATTTTCTTTTGATTCAGGATTCTGAAATTTCACAGTAATATGGTCTCGTTTGGGTCAATTTTTTTTTTTTTTATTGAGAGAGAGAATGGTAGAGAGCATGAGAGGGAAGAAGGTCAGAGGGAGAAGCAGACTCCCCGCTGAGCAGGGAGCCCGATGCGGGACTCGATCCTGGGACTCCAGGATCATGACCTGAGCCGAAGGCAGTTGCTTAACCAACTGAGCCACCCAGGCGCCCTCAATTTTTTTTTTTTTTAAAGATTTTATTTTTAAGTAATATATACATCCAATGTGGGGTTCGAACTTACAACCCCGAGATCAAGAGTCACATGTTCTACTGACTGAGCCAGCTTGGTGCCCCGTGTGGGTCTATTTTTAATCTGTTCCACTGGGTACTTAGTCTCCTTTCAATGTGGAAACTTGGAAATCCTTCTGTTTTGGAAATTAAAAACATTTTTTTTTCTTTGATGATTTTCTCCTCCATTTTCTGTTCTTCGTATGGATGTTAGGATTAAGTATCACCTTCATTTTTCATCAATTTTTTCTTTTTTCTTTACTTTCTGGAGAGTTCTTCAACTTTATCATCCTATTTTTCTACTGAGTTTCCTATTTCTGCTATATTTTTATTATCTAAGAGCTCGATTTTTTATTTTTTGAGTACTCCTTTTATAGTATCCTTGTTTTATGATTGCAGTATATGGTTTCATTGCTTAAAGGAAATTTATTTATTTACTTTTTAAATTTTCTTCTCCCTAATATGCCTAAGTTGCATTTTTCTGTGTGTTTATTTTGGTTATTGCTTCAAGTTAAAAGCTTTCTTCAAATATTTGGTAACTCCTGATGATCTTCTCAGATTTTAACTGGAATTTAAAGCTGTTATAAGTTCTGAACTCAAGGGTAGACTTGTTAGCTCTGAGCATACTTTGTGATGGTCTGATCGGTTTACTTAGCGGGAACTTCTGATGTTAGTATCCTTAGTTATTTCTTCTTAGGCTGATCAGATTATTTAGTGAAGACTTTCAGTCTCCTGTTTGGAAGATAAAGAGTTGATGCCAGAATATTTTGGAAGCTGAGGGTGGGAAGAAGGCTACGGATCTCAGCATCTAGTATGTATGTAGTCATTCTCCCAGTTACCTGCATAACCCAGTTCACAGCTGTGCCAGATTTCCCCCAGTTGAGAGACCTTTGTTTTACTCTTTAGAGAATAAGGCTTCAGTTTTTGCCAAGATTGAGTAAGAGGAGTGGTTCAGCTGAGCAGAATAGGGTTTGATGGTGTCTGTTTCCCACTGATTTGTAAATAGACTTTATACCACATCTCCTTATTTTAGCCCCAGTTCGCTCTCACTTCCATTGATTCATTCGTCTTTTGTGGATTCTAAAATTTAGGTTGGGTTGGTTTTCAGCTTTGTCCACTACCCACTTAAAATTCAGTTTCTTCAGACTTGTTGAATTCATCTGCTATCTAGCTTCTTAAACTGTATTGTGACTATTTCTTGTCCTTAGTCTCTTTTTCCTTACGGGTGTGTGTGTCTTTTAAAAAAATTTTTACAGAATAATTTTGATGGGGTTTGAGCTGTCCTCTTTACTTGGAAATAGATACAGCTAGCCTCTTCATGACTGTATATCCTTGACTTCTCTGCCTTGATTTATTTTAAATCGCTGTTGGTCTTGATATCCCAGTTATATTTTATATTTCCACCACTGAATAGACAATAGTTAGAAGGACAAAGCATGATAGCTAGTTCACTCTAAACTGAATTGTTGGATTTGGCTGAACATTCAGAACAAATTGGAGTTTGATAGAAACAGTAAAGAATACATTAGGCAGCTTTTTTTTAAACTGTAGTTGAAAATACATGGTAGATACAAGGTTTAATATTTTTATACTTCTTTGTAAGCCTCATGCTACTGATTTGCTAGAGCTGTGGTAATATTTTATCTCATGCTTGTATTCTAGAAACGTGGTATTCACAGACATAAATTCCATACTTCGTTACTTGGCTCGAGTTGCAGCAACAGCTGGGCTCTATGGTTCTAACCTGCTGGAACATACTGAGGTAAGGAATGAAAATTTCCTTGGGTTTGTTTTGATTTATGTTCTGTTCTTTTGAGAACTTCATTTTATTGTTGGCTTATGTACTGTTATTCTATGTAAGGATATTCATGGAGTTTAGTGGTAGACCTAGTTAAGGAATTCTCATCCTGTTTTTATTTTGGAGGGGGGAGAAAAACACCTCATGTCTCCTAGTTTGAACTTTTAATCCCATACCAGCTGTCCTGTTGGGTCAGTGAGTGCTGTCTTCTTCCTAGATTCCCAGGAAGGAATCAGATGAGGCAGCAGGCCTAGAAAAGTTAAGAGATTTTCCCAGGGTAACACACATAGTTTGGATCCCCTTCTCCTTTCTAGGTGTACACTTTAATTAATTACAGCAGCAGTAGATTAACTTCCAGTACTGCTGTTTAGATACTTTCTGTTTGTTTGTATTCAGCTCCAGTTCTCCTTAAGTTTTATAAAATTCAGTATACAAAGAATAGTTTCCTAGGTATTTACTTTTAAATTTTACAGGTGGATGAATCTGTTTGGCTAGGTATCACCTATTGGTTTTGGCTAAGTATCGCCTAGTGGGTTATTCCTTCCTGCTGCCAGTTCTCAAGTCTTTGTTCTTTTTTTTTTCTCTGAAGTGCTTCTCTGCACTCCTGGGGGTGGGGGGGGGGAGCACAGAAATATAACAATGAAATTTGTTTATTTAAATGCCAATTTAGATCTCAGGCAACCAGAATTAAATCCATATAATGGCAAATTCTGTAATTTGAGATAAGATTAGGCATGGTTCTGAGGTCATTTGTTTGTTTAAATCTAAGCCCTCAGGTGCATTTCTTTTCGATCTTTTATGTCCACAGATTGATCACTGGTTGGAGTTTAGTGCTACAAAATTGTCTTCATGTAATTTGTTTACTTCTGCAATCAACGAGCTCAATCATTGCCTATCTCTGAGAACATACTTAGTTGGAAATTCCTTGAGCTTAGCAGATTTATGTGTTTGGGCCACCCTAAAAGGTATCATTTATTCTTCCTGAAGAATGCTGTATTTTTATTACTTGATATTTTGCTGGATAAGTGTGCATTTTTCTACATACATATGTATTGTGCATGCGCACGTGCGTGCGTGTGTGTGTGTGTGTGTGTGTGTGTGTGTGTGTGTAGAAAGAGAGTCACTTAGGACTTTCTTGCAAAGGAATGACTTTGGCTATTTTATTCCTGTCCAGGCACAGGAATTCCCAATCCTTTGCTGTCCTGAGAGGTCTTTTCTCTCTCTCTAACCCAACTCCCTTCTGCTTATGAAGCAGACCTTGGTCCTGCTGAAGAAGCCCTCATCCCATTTATGTCAGCACTTCTCTTGTCTCAGTCATTCCTTTACTCCAGGCATTGTTGTCTTTGATCACTTAGTAGGGCTTTGTGTGTGTTTGAGGGGGTGATCTGGAGTTGTTCCTCCCGGAGGATGTTCCTCCTGGAGTTGTTCCTCCCGGAGAATCCGTGACGGATTCTCTATTCTGACTACTTGGCAACAGGGTAAGATTATAGGATTGATGAGAGGTATAAAGAAGACTTGAATTTTGTTGGCTTATTTTCTTTAAAAAAAACCCCAAAAAACCAGAAGCAAATATGCCAGAAAGTTTTATCATTCTTTAAATCTGCATCATGTGGGGTTTTTTATGTTGTACTATTTTTGTGGCTAAAACTTTTCTCCAAATTCAGTTAAATTGTTATAATAATAACCAACATAAAATGAAGGCCTTTTCTAATTAGATGTTTTCATGTATGGGTTTGACATTTTCATCTTTTTTGATTTTTGATTTAATATTCATGAAAGGAAGATAGTATCTTAAGGATGTAACTTTGTGATATTAAAGAATTAAATTTTCCTTCACTACCTACTTTTTTTTTTAAGGTTTTTTTTATTTATTTGAGAGAGAGAATGGCAGAGAGAGAGAGAGAGCATGAGAGCGGGGAGAGTCAGAGGGAGAAGCAGACTCCCCGCTCAGCAGGGAGCCCGATGCGGGATTCGATCCCGGGACTCCAGGATCATGACCTGAGCCGAAGGCAGCCGCTTAACCACCTGAGCCACCCAGGCGCCCCTTCACTGCCTGCTTTTGATACTACATTTGAAGAAATGAGCTACTTCTTGATCTTGATAGGAAACTATTTTGTTTTCTAGTTGATCTACTTAAAGCCTTTCCTTAATTATGAAATATGACATTGACCTTATAGTGGGTGTGTGATGGTGGTGAGGGCAGGATTTAGTATTCACTTCAGTGAGTTGAACTGCAAAAATACATTTTTTTTTAAAGAATCTTTTTTTTTTAAGATTTTATTTATTTGAGAGAGAGAGAGTGAGAGAGAGCATGAGAGGGAGAGGGTCAGAGGGAGAAGCAGACTCCCCGCTGAGCAGGGAGCCCGACGTGGGACTCGATCCTGGGACTCCAGGATCATGACCTGAGCCGAAGGCAGTTGCTTAACCAACTGAGCCATCCAGGCGCCCTGCAAAAATATTTTTAATTAACTACTGTGAATTCTGTGAGGTATATTAAAATACTAGAAAACATTTCGGTGTATACCTAGATTGCAAATTTTTCATTATAGAAGCACTTTTTTTTTTTTAAGTAGGTTCCATGCCCAATGTGGGGCTTGAACTCAAGATTCTGGGATTAAGAGTTGTGTGCTTTGTGGACTGAGCCAGCCAGGCACCCCTTTAGAAGCACAACGTTAAGCCATCTCATTTACTTAAGTTAACCACTAGAACTTTGCTTTTAAAATTGTGGATTATTGAATGGTTTTAAAATTATTTTTGCTAATAGGCAGTGCTGCATGGCAAGAACAGTTGAAACAGAACAAAGCTCCAGTGCACGTAAAACGCTGGTTTGGCTTTCTCGAAGCCCAGCAGGCTTTCCAGTCTGTAGGTACCAAGTGGAATGTTTCAACAACCAAAGCTAAAGTGGTAAGCTTTTTTTAATGCTGATGTCTTAGTTGGTTTGAGACCATAGATCTGAAAAGAAAATTATTCCTACTTGTAGTTTCTTTTTCTTTTTTTTTTTTTTAGATTTTTTTTTATTTATTCCTTTGCGAGAGAGACAGAGAGAACAAGCAGGGGGAGAGGCAGAGGGAGAGGGAGAAGCAGACTCCCTGCTGAGCAAGGAGCCCGATGCGGGACTCGATCCCAGGACCCTGGGATCATGACCTGAGCCGAAGGCAGAGGCTTAACCATCTGAGCCACCCAGGCGCCCTGTAGTTTATTTTTCTTTTCATGTGTGAAAAATCTTCTTGGAGAAATCTGTGGAGTCTGTTAAGTCTTGGCTTGCCTTTAACTGTTTAACTCCATAAAGCCTTAATCTTTGTAGTTATATGTGTAAAATATTATGATCATCCAGTGTGTGTCCCTTAGGAAATCCAAAATCCAAGTAACTAAAATCTCATTATTTATAGCTATATGATTTTTTCTTCCTCCCAACTCTCCTGTTTGTTCATTTTTGGCCATTGAGTCCTGGGCTTCTGCAGAGCCTTTTTGTTAATCTCTAGGAGGATATGATGTAGAGTCCAGTAGAAAATACTCTCTCCCCCAGCCAGAGTCTCTCTACTTTGATCTGTTTCACGTATTAGGCATGTGTAGTAAAGTGTCAACTTAAAGGTTTTCCATTGCAATAAAAATTTGAAAACTACTTTCTGCTTGGATCAAGACACCACAGTCCACTCAGTTGTTTTGGCTAAAAATCGTCACTCATTCTTCACCATTTTTCCCATGGAATCAGTCACCAACTTCTGTTCTTCTCATATCTATTGATATGTTTTCTATCTCCACTGTTACTGATTTTTATTGAAACCTCATTATCCCTTGGCTGATTTAATACCATAATCTCATCTAAGGTCTCTGTCTTTTCTAGTTCAGCCTCTGCATTGTCCTGGATATCATTTTAGGAAACACAAATAAATGGTCTCGTTACCCCTGGATTTCCTCATTGCCTCAAACCTAAAAGCACGTGTATTTTGGACCTCGTCCACAGCTCGGCTTCCTTGCCCGTCCACCCCATGTGCATTTCCAACTTTTCACGGACATCGCACTGTCTTTGTGTCTTACCTGTGCTATGCTTCCTTTTCGTAGAAAGAAGGCCCTTATACATTCTGCGTCTGACACATTTCCATTTATTTTTTAAGGTCCAGCTTGGTTCTTACCTCCTTTTAAGCTTTTCCTGATGAAAAGGCTGTTGGTTAACTTCAGCTGACTGCTCTAACAGCCCTCTCTAAATATCTGTGTATATCTCTGTCACCAGTGGTTGGTTTTGTTTACATCCTTCACGGGGTTTTGGGTCCTCAAGTGCAAGGACAACGTTCTAGTCCTCATTTGTCTTATAACCATGCCTGGTATGTAGTGGGTACTGAGGAGGTATTTGTTGAATGTATTCTTAAACATTTAATGATATAACTGTATTTGTTGTTTTTGTTCTGCTTTTCAGACACCTGAGAAAAAACAAGATGTTGGGAAATTTGTTGAGCTTCCAGGTGCTGAGATGGGAAAGGTTACTGTCAGATTTCCTCCAGAGGCTAGTGGGTAAGAAAATGTAACTTGTAATTACAATGGAATATATTTAGTGGAAAAGCTAACAATAGTTAAATACTTATAATATTATTAGAATACTAATATAGAAAAAAATAAGTAAGATTTTAATTATGGGAATCAAAATTCTAAACATCTTAACAGTCTATTATTGACAACTAATGTTAATGTATTAAATTTGTAGTTTTAGCTTATTAATCAGACAATTGTTATTTTACCCCAGACAGAATTTTAATTATAAATAGAGAATATCCATAAATATAAAGCCTTAAGTTTTATTTGTATTTTGAGATTTTTCAGCTCTCATTTAATAAGCATTTGTATTTGTACCCTGAGCAGTCCTTTCAGTTAGCAGAAGTTATGGCAGAATTATTTTTAAGTTACTTTTTTTCTGAAATAAAGAAAGGGGCATCCTGAAAAGCCTATTCCTTTTCAGTTTTTTCTGTTATCAGCAGACTTCCTAACCCCTTTCACTTTTGGCACCAAAAGAAAATAATAACATTTGAATAGCTCTTTGGGGAAAAAGACTTGTTCTGGCTGGTGGTACCAGCCTGGGGCTGCCCCAGGCCTTGCCCAGCATTGCCCAGGGCTGAGGGGAATCCACCTTTGCACATGCATCAGCCTCTTTGAGCATACTGGACAAGCTTTGTAATAGCGCTCTTCCAGTGAGAGTAATACAATAAAATGTGTCTTATTAAAGCAATTAGCCTCAGGAACTTAGCCATTAGGAAAGAATTGTGCCATATTTGGTAAATGAGGTGATTTTTTTTTCTAAATTTTCTTTAATTTCAGATTTTGTATTTTATAGCTAAATTCTTACCCATTTGTGGTAAGTGGAATGTGTAGACAGTAGAAAGCAGATAAGGAAGAAAACCGTTTTATTTTAGCTGTTCTTAGTAGTTCTTCACAAACTTTTCATAAGCACCACTGACAGGAAAATCTGTTTTAGAATTCCACTTTTTCTCTCTGCTTTTCTAAGTTTGCTGATGAAGGTGGTGAAATGAAGGATAAATAGAAGATGGAGAAATAATGAATTTGGAAAATTCACAGACTAAATTATTAAGTGATCGATTGGTAGTTAACTGGGTGGAATCCCATAAATAAGACTTAACCATATGTGCTTTAATTCCCACAGACATCTTGGGTCCTTGTGGCCCAGTATTCTCTTGTGTACTTAGTGTGAGAGGTCCTGGTTTCCCATTGGTAGTGACTTCAATGGTTTGCTAAAGCCACTTTCTTAGCAGTGGCTATTTATAGCTCTGGCATTTGAACATTAGTCCTTTTAGACTCTTTTTATGTTTTCTGTCACTGTCATTTCTTAGAATAGTGAGTGCCTCATCTTTATAATTTATGAAGTACATTTGTCTGCCATAAATTATATCAATTTCAGAGACCATGCTCTTGGCCAAATACAGTTTTGGGATTTGGAATATAAATCAGTATTCAGGTGTTTTTCATCTTTTTTTGTTTGTTTTTTGTTTTACTATTCATAATTTTATCATATCCATTTATACTGCTAAAGAATTCTTTAATTTTTCTTTTTCTTTTTTTTTTCTAAGATTTTATTTTTAAGTAATCCCTACACTCAGCATGGGGCTTTAAATTACAACCTTGAGATCAAGAGTTGCATGCTCTGCCGACTGAGCCAGCTAGGCTCCCTCTGTAATTTTTCTTTTTAGTCATTTTATTTTTCTTTGTCTTTCATGAAAGGCCAGAGGGCTTGACTTTTTTTTTTGTTTGTTTAAGATTTTATTTATTTATTTGACAGAGCACAAAAACAGGGGGAGCAGCAGGCAGAGGAAGTGGGAGAAGCCGATTCCCTGCTGAGCCAGGAGCCGATGCAGGGGTTTGATCCCAGGACTCTGGGATCATGACCTGAGCTGAAGGCAGATGCTTAACTGACTGAGCCACCCAGGCGCCCTGAAGGCTTGACTTTTGCCCTTTTTCTCATTCTTAGCTAATGTGTAGAGAACCTGTTATGTGCAGGTACTACCAGGCATTGTACATTTACTGTTTTAATAGCACTGTGAGGAAAGCACTTTAATAGCTGGATTTTACAAATGTTTTCAGAAATATTCCTACAGCATTTTGGTAGTTTGCCAGATTTGTGCTATCTGGCTTTAGAGTCCATTTGACTTAAAATTCTGCAGCCTATGTCTGTTACGTGTGGCAGAAGCCCAATTCGGCGTTAGTACTAACTGACACAGCACTCATCTTACTTTCTTTAGTTAGCTAGTTGTCTCTTGAGCTGATTATTTTAGTTACCTTGTGAATATTTTATAGTCCTTTTAGCTTTCTTGGCATTTAGAATTGTTAGAACCACACACATTATTTCAGATTCAGAAACAGTATCTTTAAGGTAATGGTTCAATTTCCTCACCTCTCTTAAATTAATTCCTTTATGTAAAGCCTAACACATTAACTGTCTTATAGTATGGGTAGTCAGTGATAATTAGTTTGGTTTTTTTTCCTTCCTAATGATGGATATAGCATGATACAGGTATGACACTTTCAACAAAGACTAAAGATAGTGTTTCTGTTTGTTTTTTTTTTTTAAGATTTTTATTTATTTGACAGAGAGAGACACAGCGAGAAAGGGAACACAAGCAGGGGCTGTGAGGGAGGGAGAAGCAGGCTTCCTGCTGAGCAGGGAGCCCGATGTGGGGCTTGATCCCAGGACTCTGGGATCATGACCTGAGCCGAAGGCAGATGCTTAATGACTGAGCCACCCAGGCGCCCCAGTGTTTGTTTCTTTCTTGGAACTCACAGTCCTTTGTTTTATTTTTGGTAAACCTTTTATTTTAGGGGTAGTTTTAATTTATAGAAGCATAGTAAAGATAGTACAAAATGTTCCCACATACACTGTACCTGGTTAACTCTGGTACCTTTGTCACAATTGGTGAACCAGTAGCAATTTATTATTATTATCACCTAAACTCCATACCTTTTCTGGATTTCATTAGTTTTTTCCTAATGTCCTTTTTCTGTTTTAGAATCTCATCTGGGTTACCAGTGACAGCCTTTTATGTTTTGCAGAAAGTTTTGAATAACCCTAAATGCATTGCTTTGTACTTGTCTGTGTTAACCTGTGCACATATATTCTTCTTAACATTGAATCATCAATCTCGAATGCTGTGTGAATTTCTGAAATGTGGATTGATTTAAAAACTGAAGTGAAGACTTGCAGGGAGTTATATTTTCCCCTCCCCTGTTGATACCAGCTGAGATCAGGTTGGCGTCAAACTAGGAACTAGTGCAGTGAGACCATGGCTACCATTAGTGGAAACCAGTAAAAATTCGTGAGAGCTGATTAAACTTCCTTGCTTCATACCGTATTTGCTGCCCAGGAAAGGGTATTTTCAACAATGGTGGTATAGGATACTGCTTTTTACTAGACTATTATCAGCAGTGCCTGTGACATATTTTATTCCTTATAATTGCCAACTGCCCATAGGAACAGAATAGTGTTTTCATAAATTGTGATTCACGGAGCGTTGGTACTGGAAGGTCCTTTAGCTAAAATCCTTTTATTTTGGCTTCTGAGAAAACGGACGCCTTGAGAAGTAAGTGGCTCTTCTGCAGCCTCCTGATCCCCACGTGCCCTTTCATGGAGCCCTCACACGGCAGTGGTGACCTCAGAGGTGCCTCTGGCTGGCGTGCATGAGGTGGGTGCTTGGCTCTCAGTAGCATCAGGTCTTAGTGGAGAGGATACACTCCCAGGGAGCAAAGCATTGGAAACCATTTCGGAGGCAGTTTTCCTCTAACCAAATGACCACTCGTTTCCTCTGTAAGAGAAAAAAAAAGATTTCCCTTAAGGTTGTTTATTTTATTTTTTGTTTTGTTTTTTCTCCTTAAGGTGGTAATATTAACAAATAACTTGTTCCTTTGTGAAGTTTTACATATGAAATTGTTTCTTGTGATTATTTTATGAATGTTGTAGTCTTTTTCTTCCTGTGAAGGTCAGATTTTCTATCACAGTACTTTTTTGTTAGAAAATAAAATATGACTGGAGTACCAACTAGAAGGATTTTTGTTTAGTCCTCATCTCCTCAAAAGGTTAAGTTTAAATATTTAGTTAAAACATGTTAATGAGTTTCTTTGTGAAATGTTTTTGTTTTAGTTACTTACACATTGGGCATGCAAAAGCTGCTCTTCTGAACCAGCACTACCAGGTTAACTTTAAAGGGAAACTGATCATGAGATTTGATGACACAAATCCTGAAAAAGAAAAGGAAGATTTTGAGAAGGTAATTAAAGGTGTAGTGATGACCCTTTGTCAGAAAAGTTAATGAAAATTAGAGGGTGACCTGATACCTTCATGGTATGAAAATAAGTTAAATTTGTTCTCATAGCTGCTTTTTTCCTTCATCTGTATATTCTGTGTCTGAGACCTAAGCCAAGCAATACTGAGCTCCATATCAAAAAACTTCAATTTATTTTTTTCTTCCTCAATTGTACAATTTACCAAAGTGTGCTATATTTTCCTATAAGTACCAGTTTCTTAAATGAATTGGTCACTAGAGGCAGGTTTCCTTTTTGTCATACAATTTTAAGTGTATGAATGAAACAAACACTTAAGTAGGTGTTGGAAAATTGGGAAGGTTTCCTAGCCTCTTTTATTTTCTTTATTCAGAAGCACTACAATATATTCAAAGAGAGGGCAAATAATTGTCAGTATGACCAATAATAACCAGTTTTCCAGAGTAAATGGAAAGCTCCATCATGAGATCAGCCTTCTCAGCTGAAAATTTGGAGACTAGTATAATGAATATCTTTTTTTTTTTTTTTTCTCTTCTAAAATACAAATTTCACAACCTTTTTTCGGCCCTTTTTTTTTTTTTTTTTTGACTGATGGTGTATAATTACATTTGCCCAAATGCAGTTATCAAGGATTGAAAATACACAAGAAAATGCAAAAGATAAATTGATGGTTATTTTGGATTCTTTTTGCAGGTTATCTTGGAAGATGTTGCAATGTTGCATATCAAACCAGATCAGTTTACTTATACCTCGGATCATTTTGAAACTATAATGAAATATGCAGAGACGCTAATTCAGGAAGGGAAGGCTTATGTGGATGATACTCCTGCTGAGCAGATGAAAGCAGAACGTGAGCAGAGGATAGAATCCAAGCATAGGAAAAACTGTAAGGCACATTTAGTGTTTTGTATTTTAACTGATGGTTTTTGAATCTGTTCTTTAGTAGAACAAGATTTCTGTGAAAGATGCTGATTTGAGACACATTTGGGAATATGATTCATACATTAATTCATCACAATTCTTTTTATCATCTTTACATTGTTTTTACTTTGTGGGCATCACAACTGCATGCGAAGTGTGTGTGCCTTTAGTGTCCCACTTACTGAGTGCCATCTTTGCATTGTATTCATTCCGTTTGAATGTTTAGTTCTGCAACTTTTTGTAGTTCTCCCAATTTAAATACTTAGCCTTTCAGGGCGCCTGGGTGGCTGTCAGTTAAGCTTCTGCCTTTGGCTCAGGTCATGATCACAGGGTCCTGGGATCGAGCCCCACATTGGGCTCCCTGCTCAGCAGGAAGCCTGCTTCTCCCTCTCCCACTCCCCCTGCTTGTGTTCACTCTCTCACTGTGTCTCTCTCTGTCAAATAAATAAATAAAATCTTAAAATAAATAAATAAATACTTAGCCTTTCTATAAAAGGTTTGATGATCATGTTATTAGTACCCAAGTTGTCATCTTAGCATGTGGGTAAATGTGAATATAATACTGATTATAATATTTAAGCTTGGTACTACTCTATACCTCAGAAATACACTTAATGAAAGAGCATATCTTTTTTTTTTTAAGATTTTATTTTTTTTATTTATTTGAGAGAGAGAGAGAGAGCCCCAGAGGGGGTAGTGTCAGAGGGAGAAGCAGACTCCCTGCTGAGCAGGGAGCCCGATGTGGGACTCGATCCTGGGATTCCGGTATCATGACCTGAGCCGAAGGCAGTCACTTAACCAACTGAGCCACCCAGGTGCCCAAGAGCATATCTTTCTTCTTCATTACTTGTCCCCTGAGCTACTGAATAAGGCTATTTTCATTCTGCAATTATGTTGCCATAATTTCCACAATACTGAATTTAAATCTTGGCAAGTGTATAGTAAATTCAGTTTGTTACAGAAGTCTTTCTTTTTTAAGTTTCCCTACATTTTCAAAGAGAGTTTAACAACTGTATTTTTTTGAGGGCAGGTAAAACGTGTCCGTTATCTTCAGGAGCGTCCATAGAGAATCATTGTGTAATAGTTCTTTCTTACCTACATGGGACAGGTTTTCAATATTCTCACATAAATAGAACCATAACCACTTGGGACATAGAATTCTTTTTTCTGGGATTAAACTTGTGTCACTTTTCTGTGATCTCTCATGTTTTTCAATCCAAGAGTCTCCAGCTTTCTACTGGAATGACTGACAGGGCTTTCGGCGAGCCCATGGGCTCAGGCTCACAGCCCGAGCCATGCACTTTACCTGGGCATGGGCTGTAGTGTTGATGCATATGGGCCCTGTGGATCAGACCAGTCTGGCCTATCTCCTGGGCACGAGGTGGCAAAGGGGGACAGAATGGTTCTGCTTCAAAGGCAGTATTAAATTTGGGGGGGTCAGGGGCTGGCCAGTTGTGCTGTGATGGGAAAATGGGAGATGCAGGATGAGAAAAACCTTCAGGCCTCTTGCTCTCTCTCTTACCCTTAATCAGTACTATATTATTGGAATGTGTTAATTTGACTTCTTCTAAAAATATAGAGTATATTTTGTAAGTGTTCTGTGAGACTTCGTCATAAGAAAATGATGCATTCACTTTTCATACCAGATATTAGAACTATTATAGTACTTTTAAACTAGTGGAGTGTGCTTATAATATATAAATAGAGTATGAAAATTTGTATCAAATTATGGGACTATTAAACTAATTTGAATTCAGCTAGATTAATAATACATTAGATAAACGATAATATAATTATCATTTCATAGCTATTGAGAAGAATCTGCAAATGTGGGAAGAAATGAAAAAAGGAAGCCAGTTTGGTCAGTCCTGTTGTCTGAGAGCAAAAATTGACATGAGTAGTAACAATGGATGTATGAGAGACCCAACGCTTTATCGCTGTAAAATTCAGCCACATCCAAGAACTGGAAATAAATACAAGTGAGTGTATCTCTTTCATTATGCTTGGTAGCCTAGTACAATTTTGCTTCGATGATCTCTGTAAATAAAGAGTAGATGCAGAATAGTCAAGAGACTTGGATCTTTGTTCATCCGCAGATTAGTAACTGCTGTTGGTAAAGCATGTAACCTAATCTCTTGGGGTGTTTACTCACCTATTGATTAAGGTTATGCTAGGTTATTTCTAAGATCATTTCCATCTATAAACGACCTTCAGTCTGCTTAAAGTTGCTTTTTATGTATTGATTAAGTTTACTGTGGTGTATTTTTAGATAAAGATACTTTTCTTCCTCTTAATAAATTTGGGTTCTGCTGGGCATAAATTGATTCACAAAAGTGATAGAATTGAAAATTTACAGAAATATGAACAATATAAGAAAGTATCATGTGTCTTTTTTTCTACTTTTGATTAGTTTTCTATGTGGGTTTTCAGTTAACGATTTTTTTCTTTAAATGAATTCTCCTCCCCTATTAATTTACTTTTATAAAGTGTAGAATTTTTTTATACTTTGAAGAAGCCTACTGCATTTAAATGCTGAATCAGCACTTCTGAAGGGATTAGTGAATGTAAATGCTAACCTGTTTAGCCAGTGTAATTTTCTTTAAACGTGTGGGTGTAGATGTGTGTGTCCATATGTAGACACACACCTTATACATGTGGTTACAGGTGTCTGCATAAGTCTTTCATTTTTAACAGGGTGCTTCCTCCTTATTTTACTAAGCAAATACTTTGAATACATTTGGAAAAGTGAATTTGGGTACACATTTTCAGTATCAAATAATTGCTAAGCATAATGCAGTAACATTTTAATGAAGTTACATCCAAAAATTAGAAGGCATAATGCAGTATTGTATTTGTTAAAATTCAAATTAAAAGTACTTGCGCATTGTATACATTATTTTAATCAGGAATTGTTTTTAAGACTATTACATCTTAAATGGAATTTTAATTAACCTACTTTTCTTCTCTTTTACTTGTCAGAGAAGGATATGCTTTGTTCTTAAACTCATTTAATTACAGGAGATTTAAGCTTATATTTACTCAAGTGTGGGATTAATTAAGATATTTAAAAAGCTAAAAATTCCCTTGAATTATTGTGTACAGTTGACCCTTGAGCAGTGTAGGGAGTTAGGGCACCGACCCCCTGCACAGTCAGAAATCTGTATTGACCTTTGATTCCCCCAAAACTTAACTACTAGTAGCCTCCTATTTTTTTTTTAAAGATTTTATTTATTTATTTGACAGAGACACAGCGAGAGAGGGAACAAAAGCAGGGGGAGTGGGAGAGGAAGAAGCAGGTTTCCTGCGGAGCAAGGAGCCCAGTGTGGGGCTCGATCCCAGGACCCTGGGATCACGACCTGAGCCGCAGGCAGATGCTTAACGACTGAGCCACCCAGGCGTCCCTAGTAGTCTCCTATTGACCAGAAGGCTTACTGATAACATAAACAGTCAATTAACACATATTTTTACATTATATGTATTATATATCGTATAATTAAAATAAGCCAGGGAAAATAAAATGTTATTAAAATCATAAGAATACATTTGTAGTACTGTACTGTATTTATAAAAATCCATGTGTAAGTGGACCCATGCAGTTCTAATTTGTGGTGTTGAAGGATCAGGTGTAATTTTGCTTTTTGCTTTCTACCATGCTATACATTGGCCATTACAGAAGTATGATTGTAGAATTTGCTGTGCCAATCAATACCCAATTGTCTATTAAATTGCAACTTTGCTTTTTTGTTTGACTATTGAGTGGGTTAACTGATTTATTGTTCTCAAAGACTGATAATATTTTGATGTACTTTGAATATTATAGGTAATACAACCTGTTGTTTTTTAAGAAATTCCTACCTTGTAAGGAATTATATTTCAAATTACTGTTGCTTTCTATAATACATAATCTAAGATGGAAACGGTAGAACGCTTCATTTTGCTTTTCAATATATTCCCTTTTTTTCCAGCGTTTATCCGACATATGATTTTGCCTGCCCCATAGTTGACAGTATTGAAGGTGTTACACATGCCCTAAGAACGACAGAATACCATGACAGAGATGAACAGTTTTATTGGATTATTGAAGCCTTAGGCATAAGAAAACCATATATTTGGGAATATAGTCGACTAAATCTCAACAACACAGTGCTCTCCAAAAGAAAACTCACATGGTTTGTCAACGAAGGATTGGTAGATGGATGGTATGTTTACTGTTACCTAGAATTGAGAGGAGGAAGTAAGAACATGGTCTATCAGTGATTTTAAAACTGTTTTGAGGGGTGGGGGTGGGGGGTGAATGGGAAGAGGTGGAATGGGTAGGCCTCTAGGTTTCTAGTCCTTTATTTCATCCAGCGCATCAAGTCCCCCTACCTCTCCCCTTTATTTTAGTGCTACAAACATGGAGTACCCCTTTGGACCCTGGTACTTGGGAATGCAAAACACACAAGGGCGTATTCTCTGCAGATCTTAGCATTCTGTAGAAAAGTAGTTGTGACTCTGTCCTTTGTATATCTAGTTACCATTCTCCACACTCTGCTGAGGCTCTGAGGCTTTTCTTTTCAGCTGGGTCCCAGGAAGGCCAAAAATGCCCTGAGTTGAGGTGAGGACATAAATGGTCTCTGCCTTGGTGGTAAAGACCCATCCTGTGGAGCTATTGGTTTCCCAGAGGACTCAGCACCTAGGAAAAGTTTGCAAATCTCTGTAGCATATTAATAACCTATACAGGATTTCTATGAGAAAGAGGAGTATAAAAATTAAAGTCATCTTGTGGCCATATGTCTTTGTAAATGAAACCTGTTCAGCTGCGTTACCATGCTGATAAGTCTAAGAATATTTTTTATCCAAATTAACAGGAGTGTATATTAGTTTCTACTAGCCGCGTAATAGTGACAATATTAAGTATATGTTAAATAATATGTATTTTATACTGGTTTTTTGTAGAGCCGAATCTGATAAAAGGCAAGTTTATCTTGGGCTCCTGGCAAAGGGTTTTATTGCAAACTTTTGCAAATTTCTGCAGAATGTTAATAAACAATGTGTGTATTTTTTTACAACCCAAAGGACTTTGTGAAGTATATTCATACATGGATGACATGATACCATCTCTTATCTGATTCTCATGGTCTTATGTAGAATAGGGACCTTGAATATTTGTTAAATAAAAAGCAAATAAGAATGTTTTAATGCATGGGTTTTCCGTATTTGAAGATGTCACCTCTGTCTTTTTTGAAATGTGTTTTATTATTTCTAGTAGTGCATTTACTGAGCAGTATTTGACTAGTAAGCAGTTTTCCTCTTCCATGAATGTGGGCTCACCTGGTATTTGATCTACCCAGTTATTATATAAACAACTCAGTCCAAATATTTCACAAGCTGACTATAATTTATTATTCATTAAGGTATTTTGTACTGCTTGTGTTTGTACATTAAAAAGATCTCCTTGGTACTTATAAATTTCCCTTTTTCCCAGGGATGACCCAAGGTTTCCTACTGTTCGTGGTGTGCTCAGAAGAGGGATGACTGTTGAAGGGCTGAAACAGTTTATTGCTGCTCAGGTGACCTACACTTTGTTTTCCAGCTTCTTTGTTTGAGTTTTCAAGTGTCTTATTAATATGCTTTTAGTCTCTATTATTCCTGTTCATTCTATTCCTCGTTCCTTATAACACAAGGGCAGATTTTTTTTTTTTAAGATTTTATTTATTTGAGAGAGAATGAGAGAGAGAGAGCACGAGAGGGAAGAGGGTCAGAGGGAGAAGCAGACTCCCTGCTGAGCAGGGAGCCCAATGTCGGACTCGATCCCAGGACTCCAGGATCATGACCTGAGCCGCAGGCAGTCTCTTAACCAACTGAGCCACCCAGGCACCCGGATTTTTTTTTTTTAAGGATGTTTATAATAGTGGAAAATTGAGAATGTCCTACTCTTGTAAGCTGAAGTGGAACAAAGGCAGCCTGTAGTATTTTTATATAGGAAATATATGGCTCTTGACTGGCTGTCCAGGGTAACCAAATTGTTTGTGCATACTAGGTTTCATATTCCAATGGAAGTAAACTTGCAAGTATTTATTGGGTTTATTTTTTTTTATAACATGCTTAGCTTAAATACTCTAAAGAATACTTTTTGCCTTTTAAGTCATTTTATTATTGATTTTCTAGGGCTCTTCACGTTCAGTTGTGAACATGGAATGGGACAAAATTTGGGCATTTAATAAAAAGGTACACGTTTTGACTCTTGGTCCTCCTTTCTTGTGCCTAATTCCTGAATAGTATGATATGTGTAGAATTCATTAGTGTGTTCATTGTAGAGAAAATTTTGTGAAGAATGTTCTCATTTTGCAGACCTTCAGGAAAATGGAATGTTTTCCTTCCTTAAACCTATAAAGAGCATTAAGCCTGTTAGCTATACCAAACAAGTCACAGTGATTAAAACAAATTAACTTGGAGTTAATGGGGAGCGGTAACAGTTTTTTCCTTAAATCTTTTATGAACATTGCATTTCATTTTTCTGCTTTCAAGCTGCGAGCTCTCTGTAAGAAGGTATTACTTAACGCTTTTATTTGCCTTAGCACATAGCTTTTAGCATATTACATGTTATAACCCGAGATGTTATACAGCTTTGAAGCACAATCACATTTATATAAAAGACTTGCTTATACAGATCCACTGAAAATGCATTATTCCTAGTTTTAAGAAACATGTCCTCTAATTTTCTTTGTGGCAAGGGGAAGATTTGGCTAACTTCATTGCACTGTTCCCTTGTGTGCTGAGAGGACAGAGTTTGAAAGTTGTATGTTTCACCGAGTTGTATTGAAGGTTCACTAATTATAATTCCTGTCTTATTGAATCTAGCTTTTTTTTTTTAACGGTTTCTTAAATGAAAGTCAAATAAGGAATACTGCATATTGACATTGTTAATTACCAATTGGAAGCAGATGCTTAGACACTATAATAAGGCAAATCATTAAGATGCCATGTTCTAAACTATAGTTTCTGTGATTGTGTTCTGTACTTCTTTTTTTTCTTATTGCTGCTTGATTGTGCTGATGCCTTGCCTCAAGAAATACTTGCTTGTCTCGCATGTGTCTTGAATTTGTTTTATTCAGTCTTGTGTGTTTTTGATACATAAAGGAATTAATTGGTTCTTTCTGTTGCTGCAGTTACTAATAATAAATACAAGTAGAATTTACAGGCAAAGTTAATTTGGTGTACTTTTCATTAATAACCCAAATTTTAAAGGTTTTAAATTTTAATAAAGTTATACATGTGCACTTGGTTCAAATACATGAACTATATTTCACCGTGGTCAGAGAGTTCTGTAGGGTCTGTTAAGGTGAGCAGCATATTCCCCTCTTCTTCCCTTCCATTTTCTCCCCCTAGAGAAACCACTTTCAACTCTTTTAGATCATTCTTTTGGTATTTTTATTGCCTGTATCTCTAAATAAGATGTGTGTTTTTAAGTTTCAAGTATTCTCATTTGACTCCCACAACAAAAAGAGGGGACATGGGTCTCTTACTTTTTCTCAGACCCTGTTGGTTTTCTTGTAGTTGATTGTTTCCCCTAATTTGTTTAGTTTTCTAATCCCATCTTCAGCTCTCCTCGAGTTGTCTGAATTTCCTACCGAGATGTTCTTGTGCCGCGGTGTTCTTTCAGTTTCGTCGTGGACACAGCTCTGCCAGAGCCTTCTGCGCTGCTCTGTGCTGATCTGGATTAGAGGCCTGTTAGCTTCTGAAGCTTAGCTGTGTTCTGAGGTCAGCCATCATCGTCCTGGGACCCTGTTTGCTTTTGTTCTGTGATGGATCACCTGGTTCTTGGATCTCTTTTTATGTTTCTCTTACTTAGCTGTGCTCCGTCCTTCGGTAGCTCCCTAAGAAGGGGGCAAAGGGTGAAGATTTTTGAGACCTTGTGTATGACCTTTTTCACTCTGAAATTTCATGATGATGTGCTGTGGTGGGGCTCTGTTTTCATCCTTACCCGTCGGAAGAACATGTGGCTTCTGGTCTGGAAACTCATTCCTTCAGCTTTTCTTGAATCCTTTCTTTGTTTTTTCTCTACTTTGTTTTCTTCTCCCTGGAACTCCTCTTCAGCAAATGTTGGACTGGTCCTCCAGTTGTATTTTCTCTCATTTTCCATCTCATGTTTTGGATTTGCTCTGTGCTAGATTGACTCAACTTTATCTTCCCACCCTCCCATTGAGTTTTTCATTTATGTATCATATTTCCAAGATTTCTTTTTTGTTCTCTGAATTAAAAAAAAACAAACTTCTTGTTCCTGTTTAATGCTTAGAATACTGACATCAATAGGAATTTTATCTTGTGGTATCTCTTTCCTGCAGATTATTTTGGCTTTTTGTTTCATATTAAAGGCATATTAAAGACATCTCAGAGGTCTGGATAGTCTTGGTCATCTGCTCATGTTTAACATGGAGGACTAAAGGAGCAGTTAGAAGCCCCGTAAGAAAGAGTTGGACTTGTCAACTGAGCCTCACTGTAGGATGACCTGGCTGAGTCAGTTAGTTGGAGAACCTCTGTGTCAATAACTTATCTCTTATCTCTTGGGTTAGGCAGTTTTCCCAGAGGAGTTTCTTTTAATTACCTGCCTGAAGTATGAAAGCTTGGCTGCCAGAGCTTTGGAGCTGGACAGAGGAAGACTGAGGGCCTTTCTATCTAGTATTACGCATTCACTTAATCCCCTCGTCTCTTTGTGCAGTACCCTCACCTTCAGCTCCTCCCGGTATCTGCCATGATCTAGGTCCCCTCCTTCTTGCCGTGTAAACTTCCCTTCTGTAGTGGGGATGGGGGAGGGGCAGTTGCCTCATTTATGGAGCAGAGAAGGGGATGTTTCCATAATGGTTTTCAGATTCCAGGGTTTTGTTGTTGTTATCTCCTTTTGATTACACTGATTTTTCTGGGTTTGTGCCTTTAAACAAACAAAAAAATTCCTTTATGTCTTTTTAGTGGGGATGTGGGAGGGAGAAAAAGTAGATGAATATTCTTCAGCTGCTTTGTTTATCCATACATCTGTGGGACCTCTAATCATTAAGCACCATGTTGAAAACAGCACAATTAAAACATTTTGATTGATGGTAAAAATGAAGTTGTTCTGATGACGTACCTTTTTGTTTTGATTACTGGCTTTCCTCACCTCTTCCTATACTTCCTTCACTTTGCCACTCTTTCTGCCCCTTGAGGTACACATGTCTTATTTAGGTTTCATGTCCCATTCAGTCTGATTATTGCTTTGTTATTTTGTAGCTTGCTCTTTCTGTCCAAGCTCTGTGAATAAAATGTAAGTGAAGCATCACTGAACTAAATTTAACGCCGTGACACTGTGAAGCAGTCATTAAGGATGGAGATAAAATGTCATTCTTTGGACACTCTCCCACTCTTAGTAATAGCATCTTTGTTAAAGTATCTTCTGGTAAAGGACAGGAGGGCTTAACTCTGGATTAGCTGCAACTCTTTAAAGGAGCTTTATTTATAGAGTAGAGCCTATATGGCAAAGAAAAGGGGAGAAATGGATGGAGCGGACAATGAGATGTGGGGTGGGTAATGATCTCAGCATCCCTCTGAAAATACTATAACCCATGTTTTCTTAGCCTGACTTCTCGTGTTGGTAGGAAACTAATATATCATTTTTCTGAATCATAATTAAATAGAAGCTGTCTGGTTCCATTAAATAATCTACCTTGATACTGATAGGAGACATTTCACTAGCTTACTCTGTATTAACCTCTCTAATTTTCTTCTTGGTTTTATGGAAGTGTTAAAATTTGAACTCTTCAGTCCAGGCAGAAAAGTCATAGCTTTAAGGTGTTCATTTCAGAGTAATGTTTGCTTACATCAACCTTCCTTTACTGCTTTAATTTTAAAATCTATGTTAGTATTTTAGTGGCATGATAATATAATAGTTTTTCCCCCCAATCTCATCCCAATCCCCTTGCCTCTGTCCCTACCTAGTAAGTTAAAGTATGTAGAGATTTCTCTCTTTGACCCCAAATAAGGAAAGTCTTCCTTCAAATGAAAAATTTTCAAGTAAACCCCAGTAAATAAAAGGGTAGCTGTTCTGGTGGGAGTGTGTTAAGGGTTCTGGAGTCTTCTCTGTCCCAGGCCTGTCCTTCCGCCATTGGGTGGTGTCTGCCAGGGCAACTCCTTGAAATCCCTGGGACCCTTTGGAGTAATTTGATCCAGAAATTTTTAGAATTAGTATAATTTTAGAACTGAAAAAGACTTTTAATCCAAGATTCCCCAGACTTGACTGTTCCCGACTGTCCTGTGAAATGCTTGTTAAAAATAGATTTCTAGACTTTACTCCAGACTAATACATTCATTATCCTGTAGGGTTAAGTGGCCTGAGAAGCTGTGCTAGCCACTGCTCTAAGTGATCATTATAAATAGTCGGGTGTGAGCATCCTTCTTCTCCTCCTCTTGTCAGTTGAGGAAACAGAGCTGCAGTGAACTGGAGTAAGTTTCTCAGGTTGGCTTGTTTAGTTTTAGCTTCTTTAAAGAAATTATATCTTCCTGGCTTAAATACTGCACTGAGGAATCACAGATTAAGTCTTTGATCATTTTAGCCCAATTGAAACTGAAAGGAAGCTTTAACTGGTAAGAATGACCTTTAACTCAAGGGAAGGAAAGAATGGACTAATAAATATAGAGAGAGGCTGGCCCTGATTTACTACCAACATAAAATATTAGCCTTGAGGAGTAGCAGACACAGGGAAGTTAAAGAGCTTTTCAAGCTTTTTTTGAGTGACCCTCTGAGTCACTTAGAATTTTCATATCATTCTTTTCAGAAGCTGAAAAATACTCTCAAAGCAAACAAACAAAAAACCAAACAGTGGTAACAACAACGAGATAATACAAAACAAAACAAACATAGCCAAATTTAATTAGCTATACCACTATTCCTACATCCTCCTTAGCTGCTTGTACATATGCCTCTAACTACATTTTTCTTCCATATGCTTTATTTAGTGTCTAAACCCTGCTGTTGTGTGTGGTCATAATGGATAATTTTAAATTAAACAGTGAAGTGGGGAAAATACATCCGATCCAGAAAGGCATACACCTGTTTTGGAGATGGAGTTAGGTCAGAGCACAGCGAGTAGGACCATTCATTCAGTGCATCTGCAAATGTTTGTTGATTACCTGTGTGTGCCAGGCCCTTGCTAAATACTGGGAACACAGTGGTCCCTATATATGTAGCTTGCAGACCAGTAGAAGTGTCTTGCTTATACTATGAGTTTATAGAATTGCCTTATTATAGTGACCTAATGCTGTTTTGCTTTTGATGGTGATGTGTTGTCTAACACTGATTAAAAATACTAAAATACATTATCTATATTCTTTGAAACGGACTTCTCCAACAATACAGAATAACACATCACTTATCTATAGGATTGATCTATAACCCCGCAGCATGATTTTTCCTTACCTTCTAATACCAGAGTTAAAAGTTATTTTCAAAAAAGTAATATTTTGCTTTAACTAATTGGTTTCTTTTCACCTGTCAGAGTTATTCTTGGTAGGGAACTCTAAATTTCATGTAGTTTTTTATTATGATTGTTTTCTTTTTTTCTACTGGACATTTAAATATCAGAGGAGATTTAGCAGGTAAACCAAAAAATTAGTAAATGCAGTAACAAAGAAAGCCAGTTAGTATTCCTGTGCTATTATTTATTTTATTTATGAAGTTTTAAAAATATCTGAATGTTTTAACATGAGGATGCATTTGTTGCAGGTTATTGATCCAGTGGCCCCACGATATGTTGCATTACTGAAGAAAGAAGTGATTCCAGTGAATATCCCTGAGGCTCAGGAGGAGATGAAAGAAGTAGCCAAACACCCAAAGGTCACCCAACACTTTCACCAATGTTATTCTCAGAAGAAGCAGGATACTAAAAGGGAAAATGTGGTTTGGTGGCAATAGCATGGTTTTGAGATCATTTTCTTTTCTTTTTTTTTTTTTTTAAGATTTTATTTATTTATTTGATAGAGACACAGCGAGAGAGGGAACACAGGCAGGGGGAGTGGGAGAGGGAGAAGCAAGCTTCCCGCCGAGCACAGAGCCCGATGTGGGGCTCAATCCCAGGACTCTGGGATCATGACCTGAGCCGAAGGCAGATGCTTAACGACTGAGCCACCCAGGCGCCTCTGAGATCATTTTCTATTCAACATTATTTGTCAGGATTTTGATACTAATTGAGGGTTTCTTGCTGAAGAAATTTATTCTAGTAATAATCCACAACACATCTCAGAACTTTTACATTCATGCCTAGTTTTTTTATTCTGTAGAGATAGCATATAATAAAAGTTTATCTTTTCCCAGAGTCATTTTGAAAGGTGGTACTATAATTCATGCTCTTATCTTTACAGGGAAGCTGAAGTGCATTCTCTATTAACTGGGTTATTTATTGTTGCCTCTGTCTTTAAGCCAAAACATTAGACCTAGTAATATTGAATTACAGTTTTTTTTTTTAAATAAGCTTCATGCCCAGTGTGGGACTTGAACTCATGACCCTGAAATCAAGAGTCACATGCTCTACCAATTGAGCCAGCCAGGTGCCCTTCGAATCACAGTTTTCGTCCAGAATCTATCACACTGCCATTTAGTCTGTTTTAGAGAATATCAGTAAGTGAGGATGAAATCTTTTGATCCAAATTCAGAATATAAATCTTAGATACAGATAGTAGGGAATTCTTCTTAGTTAAACCATGGTTGTTGTATTAGTTATGACTGCTTGATTGACAACTTTGAAGCAAAAAGAGATCCTCTTATTCCAGCTTTGTGGTTGTCTATAAATACCTTCATTGTATAATGGAGATTCATAGACTAACTCACTCATACAATAGCCTAATATACTCATAACTGTGGTATGTTCACAGACTAAGTCACATACAAAATAATATGCATCTAAGTTGTAGCCTTATGTGATTGCCTATCTATATGACATTGGCTATTTTTAACTTTAAGGATTTGTTTTAAGGGGATTCCTAATAAGATTTGAAAAGAATATGTATCTATGATTGATTTGGCTTTGCCTTTATCTTACATCTGATTGGTTCAACCAGGTGATGGTGCTATCTATGTATCACGTCACCCACTACAGTTAGCTCAATTGTGAAGCTTACTGAATGCTTTGAAATTTGAATGGTGAGGATAAAATGTTCTAAGGCACTTATTTGTTAAAATGATAGTTGTGTTCAGATAGCTTAGTTAATAGTTACACAAGTAATAAAGGCTAAGTAGTAGTTAAGGACTGATTGACTTGGAGACACTCTTTCAATGATAACTGGATTGCTCAGTGTGATCTGTGGAATCTTTGTTATCATTTTCCTTACAAAGTGTTGTAGATTTAGCCTGTTAGCATTCTTTTCTGAGCCCAGCAGAATATAGGTCGATACAGCATTCTAATTTTTCTCAAATGCATTGGTATATTTATTGAACAATTACTAAACACATGCTGTGTAACATTTATTTCAAAAAATCTTAGACTTTTCTTCTTTTGAAGTCTGTCAAACAAAAACTTAAGAGTTAACACACTATTCTTTTTATTCTCCAGATCTTTTTTCTTCTTTATATAATACATACTGAAAAGAGAAAATTTATCTATCTATACAAATATGACCTTCTTTATCTTTTAAAATATGAAAGGTCCACCATTTCCTGCTGTGGTGATATCTGTTGTCCTGTAATGTTCTGCAGCCACTGATCAGGAGTGACTTCGTTTTCTCCTTTGCTGCCAAGCATTAGTGACATTCTGAGGATAGCAAAGCGGATTCTGGTTGGAGGGACACCAAGGACAAATAATACTGTCTTAGCTCTGAAAACAAAGAATTTTAGGCTGGAACTAATTTTAGGGACAGCTCAACAGCTCACTTCATCTGACTCCTATTAGCATTATTGGTCAGGTGACTGACCACCTGTCACAGAGCCAGCGTTCAACACATTTGGTTAAAGAATAAAATGAATGAATATATAAATTTGCATGCTGGGTTCAATAAGTTGTTTCAATGAACACTCTCTCTCTCTCTATTTTTAATCAGAATCCTGATGTTGGCTTGAAGCCGGTGTGGTATAGTCCTAAAGTTTTCATTGAAGGGGCTGATGCAGAGACATTGTCAGAGGGGGAGATGGTTACCTTTATAAATTGGGGCAACATCAACATTACTAAAATAAACAAGTAAGAACTTTTTGTCTGTTTTTATTAAATATGGAAGGGAATTCTTGTTTATTCACTTACTAAAAATGACAAGATTTAGACTCATTCATTTTCCCAACTGGTAAATCTGCTCAGGCGTAGAAACTGCCAATTCTGGACACACAACAAATTTCTTTTCCAATTGTGTTCCAGTTTATAAATCTTGGGATATGTTTTGCTTGTGATGTTGAAAATTACTGTGTCTAGATGTAAAAATATAGTTCTAATGCTTACGGGTCCCTTCTTGTCATCTAATTCTCATTGTATAGTTGCCTGGGGAAGGGGTCCTTTGGACATTATTTGTATATATAACCTTCTTTATTCTAAAATCTGCTTTAAAATTAATTGTTTTGTGATGAATATGAACTTTCTAGTTATAGTGTGCTACACTTGTTAGTTCTTAAGATTACATAAATGGAACATAGTATGCTAATAAAATTAATTTATATAAACTCTGGAATCCGAATTGTCCAGTCATTACATATGATTTCAAGTAATTGTTAAATGTTTAAAAATACAGTACTTTACATTTTTTGTTTAATGCCGATGACTTTAAAATTTGTAAATATGTTCATGTTCTTAATCAGATGTGTGTGCATCTGTTCTCTAGTAGATTATGTTTTATTCATCTCTTAACCAATATATGTCTGGAACATATTAGAAGTTCAAATAAATGTTTGCTTTGACATTTTTCCAAAGAAAATTCCTAGCCATTTATTACAAATACAGGACAAATAATGCATTTATGACAGTTATGG
Source organism: Callorhinus ursinus (assembly GCF_003265705.2). Lineage (NCBI taxonomy): Eukaryota > Metazoa > Chordata > Mammalia > Carnivora > Otariidae > Callorhinus > Callorhinus ursinus. The sequence continues at coordinate 6,424,836 of NW_027397116.1, forward strand.
TTTTCTTTTCTTTAAACACCTTTTGATCTTATATCTAGAAATGCAGATGGAAAAATTGTATCTCTTGATGCAAAATTGAATTTGGAGAACAAAGACTACAAGAAAACCACAAAGATCACGTGGCTCGCAGAGACAGCACATGCTCTTCCTATTCCTGTAATCTGTGTCACTTACGAGCACTTGATCACAAAGCCAGTGCTGGGAAAAGACGAGGACTTTAAGCAGTACGTCAACAAGAACAGTAAGGTAGCCTCTAAAAGAAACCACCTTTTCTTTTTCCCTTGTTATATAAACTCTTTTAGAATTTTAAAATTACTTTTAAGTATTTGGTTTTCAAGTAAAATGGAAAAGATCTGTAAAATTTTGTTAAAATGAAAAGATGTAAAAGAGTGATGTTTCCATTTTACTGAAGATTGGAGCTGAAACACAATGAAGTTAAGGAACTTGCTTATGCTTAAGTGCTGTGCTGCTATGCCTCTCAGCTAGGTCTCTCTGTGCTCTTCACACTGCAGCTCATATTTATGGTGGGAAACTCACTTATATGTGCAGGGATACCGATCACATTGGTTAAAAGGTTTCCTGAAGTCCATCAGTTCGTCAATTTTAACTTTTAAAAATACCATATATGTAATTGTTTACTTCTTTATTATTTCACTGCATCTGCTTAAGTAGTAAAGTTTTTAACGTATCTATATGTTTAAGAGTATTCCATTTTCTGGAAAGATGACTTATATTTTAGAGTTGTTTTCAGTGCTCTGATTTCTAAGAAGGTGGTATTTTGGTCTTTATCATCTTTTCAGCATGAAGAACTAATGCTGGGGGATCCCTGCCTTAAGGATTTGAAAAAAGGAGACATTATACAACTCCAGAGAAGAGGATTCTTCATATGTGATCAGCCGTATGAACCTGTTAGGTAAGTAAATGTCATTGAGCATTTAAATGAAAATGCCTAACATTCTTATAGTATAAATAAGATTTAAAAATCAGATTTCTACCAAAATTCTGTACCTGATAATTCTCTATTCAGTTTGATATTTGCCTTTTATATTTAGTATTTCAGACTTTATAGTAACAAGCAATAACTTCGAAACAGCATAACAAATTACTCATTTCTAAAATTAAACCATCTTATAATTCATCTTCATGTAATCCAAGTAAAAGAAAAAAATTTCAGTATATCTTTGGGTGGAAATTATTACTATTACCTTTTTCATTATAGTGTATTTTCATTAGATGTATTGTAGAATATAAATAGTGCAGCAGGTACATTTAGAGGAAAATAGTAAATTGTATCTCAGTAAAGCTATTATTTAAAAAATATGGAAGAGGTATATAGGATCCTATTGTTACTAAATTCTTCTTTTTATTTTCACTTGAGCTTTTACTACAAAATGTGAAGAAATCATTTACTTATGAATAGTCTCAGGAGCAGTGGATTTTGCTAATTACTGCACTTTTTAGAATTGGGAAATTCTTATGTTTTATAGAAATTCTTCTGTTTATAAGCAGATTCGGTGTGGTATGGAAATGCATTTGCTTTCAGTCAAGAATGAGCACCCACTAGTGCCATTTCTGGTAGCAGGCAGAGTAGCGGCACTTTTGTCCTGGAGTTAGCATGTTTATAAAAGTTCTTAAACTGGAAGGTTATAATTAGTACTGAGAATTTTTATTTATCCATTGTTCTTAAACTACTCTGAAGAGCTTCTGATTTGAATAATAAGAGAATGGGCTGTTTATACTTTGAGAAGCTTAATGTGGTGCCATTGAATTAATCTAGGAATTCAGTTTTAATTACTGTCACATAATTTTGTTCAAATGAACTTTTTTTGGTCCTTTGTTTTCTCTTTAGCCCATATAGCTGCAAAGAGGCCCCATGTGTTTTGATATACGTTCCTGATGGACATACAAAGGAAATGCCAACATCTGGATCAAGGGAAAAGACCAAGGTAGAAACAACAAAAAATGAGGTAAACATTGACTTTCATGGATATGTCTCTAATCAACCCATCTTTTTACGCCAGGATTTGGAATCTTTTTTTACAAGTGGTTGTCTGTCTTACTGTTGACATTGAAGAGGACAGTGGCTCTTAGTTTGGGGGTTTTGTTGTGGTCTTGTCCTTTCCTGTAAGTTTTCAGAACACCTTGCAGAACAAGATTTTTTAGATTTAATTTTATTATATGAAAAAGTGAGAAAGAGTAGTTTAATTTAGAACGATTTCCCCCACCACCACCAATATTGCTGCAGCAGATGCTTTTCTTTTTATGTACTTTTTTAATTTTTAAAGTAATCTCTACACCCAGGGTCAGGCTCAAACTCACAACCCTGAGATCAGGAGTCACACACTCCACTGACTGAGCCAGCCAGGCACCCCAAATCCTTTTCTTTCTTTCTTTTTTTTGAAGATTTTATTTATTTGACAGACACAGCGAGAGAGGGAACACAAGCAGGGGGAGTGGGGGAGGGAGAAGCAGGCTTCCCGCCGAGCGGGGAGCCCGTTGTGGGGCTCGATCCCAGGATCCTGGGAGCATGACCTGAGCCACCTAGGCACCCCACAAAAGTTGTTATTGACAGAGTCAGGACAGTGCCCTGGCTTTCGGTTCCCTGACTATACTTTTCTGTCAGACTCCAGTGCCTCTGAGAGAAGAGGTTCAGAAAGGAGAGCAAGGGTAGGAACTGCTAGGATGTGGGTGAGAGGAAATTGTGTCACTAACTGCCTTTTTCTATTCCTTCTTCCTCTTGGTGATAATGCTTAATCTCTATGCTTAAGAATGAGTTTGGAATCTGCCCAGCAGTCAGGGTTGGGAGGGACATTCCAGATGGAGACACCGCTTCCCTAGCAGACAGGGTATGGATTTGAGAGTTGGTGACACGTTTAGAGAATGAGGGGTCTATAGTGTAGGCAGAGGTCTTCAATCTTCCTCAGTTCACACAGTACACTTGGTTTCTTGCTAATTTCTTCATGGCACCCATGGGCTAAGTGAAATTCCTAACAGTCCTCTTTGTTAAGTAGTTAAGTTAGATAAATGTTCATATGCCAGTAGTCATTTGAGAAATGATACACATAAGTTAAAAGAAAAAGTTGTATTCTTAAAAGATTGTGTTCTTAAATTTAAATATTTTAATTTTTATTTCATTCTTAAAGTGATATACTAACCAAAAGAAAAAAAATCACACCGGGGCGCCTGGGTGGCTCAGTCGGTTAAGCATCTGCTTCCGGCACAGGTCATGATCCTCCTCGGATTGAACCCTGTGTCGGGCTCCCTGCTCAATGGCTTCTCCCTCTCCCTCTACCTGCTACTCCCCTAGCTTGTGCGCTTTCTCTCTCTCTCTCAAATGAATAAATAAAATCTTAAAAAAAAGAATATTTCTTTCTTGAACCTTGGACTCAGATTGGATACTACCCTGCTAATTTCCTGTTCCATAGTGATTTTCATGTAGTATTTGATTTTAACACAGCAGCTGTGGAAATTGTAGTTTTACAAAGATAGGACATCATTGAAAGGAATGTAACGTACTCTAATGTTAAAATTGAACCATCTTGGGGTGCCTGGTGGCTCAGGCGTTGGGTGTCTGCTTCGGCTCAGGTCATGATCCCAGGGTCCTGGGATCGACCCCTGCATCGGGCTCCCTGCTCGGCGGGAAGCCTGCTTCTCCCTCTCCCACTCCCCCTGCTTGTGTTCCCTCTCTCGCTGTGTCTCTGTCAAATAAACAAAACCTTTAAAAAAATTTTTTGAACCATCTTGAGTAGTACATGCAGTGTGTTTGGCAGCCCTTTGAATTTCCTGTGGCTTCCTCGGTCACCTTAATGCATAGTTTGGGATCTATAGATGTTGGGTCGGCCTTGATGATTTGGCAACAGTGTAGAAGATATTTTGGCAGGTGGACTGGAAGTAGGATTAGAAGATGTGATATGTGGTCAGGAAGCCAGAGGATGAGAGCAGATATAAAGTAGGACATGAATTCAGGAAGTAGAATCAGTAAGACATAAGTCCTAATTTTGTGTGGTTGAATAGGTAAATAAATGATAAATAACTTGAGCTAGGGAAGACAGAAGTACATCATATTAGGTGTGAGTCTGGAACTGTTTATAGTGTGAATGTCATGACTTGAGCTTTTAATTTACACAAATTAAATGCTACGTGATCTCAGCCAGTCAGCTCAGTTGGTTAAGCATCTGCCTTCGGCTCAGGTCACGATCCCAGGGTCCCAGGATCGAGCCCTACATCAGGCTCCCTGCCAGTGGGGAGCCTGCTTCTCCCTCTCCCTCTGCCCACTGCTCCCCTTGCTTGTATGCTCTGTCTCTCTCTCTCTGTCAAATAAATAAAATCTTTAAAAATAAATAAATAGGGCAGTTTTCAAACTTTTTAGTCTTAAGACCTATACACGCTTAAAAATGATTGAGGACCCCTTTTATGTGGGTTATATTTATGAGTATTTACTATACTAAAAGTTAAAATTGACAAGTTTTTCAAAGAATTTATTCATTTATTTATTTACTTTTTCAGAGAGAGAATGGGGGTGCTCAAGGTGGAGAGGGAGAGAGAAAATCTTAACACACGATGTGGGAAATGTGGCTACCCAGCCCTTCATTGGTCCCAGTTTCCACCAGTACCTCACACCTTTTACATATCCTGTAAAGATGTTAGGGTAATGCTGTAAGTTTTTGTTTTTTGTGGTTTTTTTTTCAAATTTTTATTTAAATTCTAGTTAGTTAACATACAGTAGAATACTGGTTTCAGAAGTTTATGTATTCTTAAGAAACTTAATGTCCTACAAAGTGGCATACTAAAAATAACAGGGCTGGTTTATTTGAAAAAATAGGGTTGGTGCAAAACACTAAGAACCTGTATATCTCCTGTAGTTTCAGTCAAGTGGTGGCTGGTTGGCAGTCATCGAAGGCTCTATTAACCTGGACATCCGCAGTGGCTCACTCACATGGGTGGCAGCTGATGCCAGCTGTTGGCTAGAAAGGGGGAAATGCCTCACAAAGCAGCATCAAGTGACCTCTTTAGCCTGGTAGTGTCAGGGTAGTGAGACTTTGTATATGACAACTCAGGGCTCCAGAAGTGAGTGTCCAGTAGACATGATTGAAGCAGTATTGCCTTTTATGTTTTAACCTTGAAAATTTCACATAGTGTCATTTCTGCCATGCTCTTGGTCCAAGCACTCATAAATAAGCTTGCCCAGATTCAAGGGGAGGGGCTAGACCCCCCCTCCCCCTTGATGCGGGTAGTGTCAGAGTTTGTGGATAGGTTTTGGAACCTGCACAAATCCTTATAGAAATTTAAGTACAGTTGAGTAGCATTGGTATCCAACACTGCAGGCCGCCTTCAGCCTTAGGGCTAATGCTCTCTCCTTTGATATGTAGGTCTTTGAGGGTGTTTGCCTCTAATAGAGAGCAGTACCATCAGAATTAAAGTCTGACTCAGCATGGCTCCTGCCTCATCCTTTTTTTTTTTTTCCTTTCTTGTTTTTAAAGCCCAGGAAGATAGCTCTGAAAGTCCCTTATCTGCACTTGCACCTTCATTAGATGGCTTAATGTTATGGTAAACAGTGTTTTTAAAGTACCACCTGCACTCTAGGAAGCCACTTTTTTTTTTTTTTTTTTTTTAGATTTTATTTATTTGAGAAAGAGAGGGAGAAGCAGACTTCCCACTGAGCAGGGAGCCTGACATGGGGCTTGATCCCTGAACCCTGGGATCATGACCTGAGCTGAAGGCAGACGCTTAACCGACTGAGCCACCCAGGCATCCCAAGGAAGGCACTTCTAAAGCTTTCTCTTTGAATTGTGAGAAAGCTTTTTCCTGTATGCTTCTTTGACATGAAACATTAATATTCTGGGAGAAATCACTACAAGGTGGTGTGATTTTTCAGTGTTACCCTAATACATTTAATACTGTTTCCCTGTTTACTAGGCATGAATGAGTCAGTTCAGGTTATCAAAAGTAAGTGTTACAGAACAGAATGTATATATTTTTGGTACGGAATGGCTCCATTTATTGTATTCTTGGTTTACTGTATATATTATGCATTTATATGTGCTATGTGCATATTAACATTTATGGTTGTACATTTTAAAGGAGTAATTTTGAGTATGTGTGGGGTTTTTTTTTAAGATTTTATATACCTATTTTTTAATAATCTCTACATTCAATATGGGGCTTGAACTCACAATCCTGAGATTAAGAGTCACATGTTCTACCAACTGAGCCAGCCAGGCACCCCAAACGTATGTGGTTTTTGACTTACATGTTGACTTCAGAACCTGACCCCTATGGAAAATGGAACTCTGATGTAGCTTGCAATGCTCCTTAGCTAACCAGGTAAAGGTGTCTGAAAAGACAGTTCAGAATGCTGGGCCTGGGATCAGGACAGAGTTCCAGAGTAGAGATGAAACATTTTGGAGTTTCATCTCTACTTTGTTTTTTGTGTTTTTTTTTTTTTTTTTTCAAATTTTAAGTGGAAGCCATTAAAGAAAAAAGTCATGGGAAAGGTATCATGAGCTGGGTTTTAAATTTAGAAGGGTGTCAGTAGGGTGGAAAGCTTTCTAGGCAGAAGGAAAGCATGACATTAAGAATAAAAAATAGCATAGTTATTCACTACCCAAAGATCATTTTAGTGAACATTTCTCTAGGTTTATTTCATATACTTATATATAATCATATGCCTGGAAATACATAATTTTATACAAAAATGGAATTATTCCATAGTAATGAGTTAAATTGTATCTCAGTATTTCATGGAGGACTTGCTTGTCATCAACCTAGATATCTCTTAAAAAAAACAATTCCTGAAACTTATTGATACTCACTTTTTCTCAGCCTTTGTAATTAAAAGCTTTAAGCAGATTTGTTACCTTTTATTTCCCCATCACACCGATGGGTTCAATACAGTCACATTTCTTTTATAGTTAAAACCAGAAACAGCTTATGTAACTAATTCAAGGTCGCACAGCCAGTATGTGGTGGAATAATGATTTATTCTCAGATCTTTTGGATATGTCATAATTTCTTTAATCCCCTAATGGTAAGGATTTAGGTGATTTTCAGTTTTTTACTATAATAAAAATGCTTCAGTGCATATCCATGTACCTCTCTACCTTTGTTTATTTCTGTCATTTTTCATTAGGATAAATTTTTAGGAATGATATTTACTTAAACTTTTTAAGGGATTAAAACTTAATTTTATAGCATGAAATGTTATATGACAATTCGATATAATTTTGTGAGAGGACATTTAACATGAAATAATTATTTCATTTTTGGTTTTCTTCCTTTGTAGCCGACTGCTCCTTTTAAGGAAAGACCAGGTCCTTTGGATAATACTTGTGCTTCATCTGAGGATTCCTTAGTCCTTTACAACAGAGTGGCTGCTCAAGGGGATGTGGTTCGTGAATTAAAAGCCAAGAAAGCAGCAAAGGAAGATATAGATGCAGCTGTAAAACAGCTTTTGGCTTTGAAAGCTGAATATAAGGAGAAAACTGGCCAGGAATATAAACCTGGAAATCCTCCTGTGGTGGTACAGAATCTTTCTTCTATGTCATCAGCAAGTATTGTGGATAGTAGATCTCTCTATGATGAAGTTGCTGCACAAGGGGAGGTGGTTCGTAAACTGAAAGCTGAAAAAGCCCCCAAGGTCAGTATGCTGGAACCAGTCGAGACAACACTGTGAGGAAGCTCATGAATTCAGATGGTTTAGGGTGGCTGTAGTCTCATCTTTTAAGACACATTGTTTATAGACTCCTTGAATATTTTGGCAGAACAGTCCACACTTACTGATACCTGCTATGTGCCAAGCTCTGGAAATACTAACAAGAAGCAACTCACCATCTAGTATGGGGGAGGGTATCAGGGAGGAATTACACACATTGTAATCCACGTGCTGTGACTGTAATCCTGTGTCATATGTGAATTGTTCTCAAAAGCATTTGTGGTTGTAAGTGGCAAGGAAGGAAGAAACTATTCGTAAAGGATATTTAAATTAGTCCCGAGGTAGAGGAAGCCCTTTATGCGTGAACAAAGTTCAGAGAAGTTGCTCTTTAAGTAGTAGATTCATGCTTCTTCACCTTCATTGTACATCAGAATTACTAGAGAGCTTGCTAAAACACAGATTGTAGGGTTCCACCTTTTGAACTTCTGCTTTATTAAGTCCGGAGTATGGAGAGTGTGCATTTGTAGAAAGCTGTCCGGGAGAAGCTGGTGCCGCTGGCCTGGGGCCGGGTATGGAAGACGGGCACCAGCAGAGGCAGAGACGTGTGAGGGTTTGAGGTATATTCAGGGAATGATGGGGCGTCAAGACGTTTTTGACCAGTGACCATTTCCAGTTCATAGGGGAACCCTCAAGTGATACGAACTTTGACTGAAGTATACATTTTATTCTTGTTTTAATTATATCTTCATGCAAAACATTTAGCCAAGTGAGTGGTAGCATGGAGTGTGGAACAGGATTGTTTGTTGTAAGAGACAAAAGGAATGGGATCTGTGATAGAGAAAGGTTATATATTTTTTATTTTAAAGATTTTATTTATTTATTTTAGAGAAAGAGTGCAAATGGCGGGACAGAGGGAGGGGAAGAGGGAGAGGGGCAAGCAGATTCCCGCTGAGCTCGGAGCCTGGTGTGGGGCTCAGTCTCGCTACCCTGAGATCATGACCTCAGCTGGAACCAAGAGTCAGATGCTTCACTAACTGAGCCACCGAGGCTCCCTGAGAAAGGTCATATTTAATAATCGAGATACACAGTTCTGTTCAAACAGTAGTGTAGTTCTAAAACATGACCAAATGGATAGTGCTGTAACTAGATATAATTCAGTCCCTCATAAGCTTCCAAAAATTCCAGACTCTGGGCTGTGATATGAACACAGAGAGGTATGGTGAACCCTTGGACTTGACTTGTGTGACTAGAAGGGATTTGTTCTTGTCAGGGGATCTATTATCCCATCAGCGTCCTGGGCTTTGGTTGGAGAAGAATGGAGTAAGAGGTTACAATTTCCTCATCTCATTAACAAGTTGCTAGGCATCTGACTGGGAACCGTGCCCCTAAGATTCTTTCTTTCATGGACATTTGACCTCTGCTGAAGAGGGAAAATGCTTTGGGGAAATCTTGGGGTTTTGTTCCAGAAGTTAATATTTTTCTCTCCATTATGAAGTGTGGAAAAATCTTTCCCTTTTCTCTTCAGTGAGCCTGTTGGAAGTCCTGCAGAGCTGTGATGATCTTCAGATAGCTCTGCTTCTGGGAATAAAGCCTGTAGCCTAGGATGTAAATCCTTGATATTTCCTGCCCTTCAGTGAGCTTGAGTATTTTTCACTCTGGAGATCAGACACAAGCTATGGACCCCTTTCTAGATATAATTTGAGGGGAATGGCTATGGTCTTTAAATTCCTTCATTCTGAGTAGAGTGCATGGAGATTCTGTGCTGAGTCTTGGTCAGGACATCACGTGTGGGGTAGTAAGCGCGGCAGCCAGCTACGCCTCGCATCTCACTGGCTCAGTGGATTATGTCCTCCTTCCTGGGATAACGGGCAAGCTTATGCCAGGTCAGCCTGTGGGTAAAAAAAACTAAATTTCTTTGGTAATTAGGCAGCTACGTTTATCAGGTACTTTTTGATAATGATAAATGTGATACTGAAATAATCTGACTTTGATTTAACCTACATTTACTCAATGCTTACAGTGTACCGTATCTGTGTTTCAAAATATTGCTCACATTTTTTTTCCTCTGAATGCTAAGAGTAGTAAATAGTGCGCTCTCCTGTTCCAGGGAATCAACCCAGTTACTAGGAGTGGAAGTATTTTTTAGACTACATCTGGCACCGTGTACTGTACACAGTTATTATTTTCACATTTAATCCTCACAAAAACCACATTCAGTAATGTTCAAGTAATTCTTTTTTTTAAGATTTTATTTACTTATTAGAGAGAGAGCACAGAGGAAGAGGGAGAGGGAGAAGCAGGCTCCCCACTGAGTAGGGAGCCCGATGCGGGGCTTGATCCCAAGACTCTGAGATCATGACCCGAGCTGAAGGTAGACACTTAACGACTGAGCCACCCAGGTGCCCAATACTTCCTTTTTTATTTGTTGATTTTAGTAACCAGTGAGGAACTGTGAATAGGAAAGTAATTCCTGAAGTTTACAAAACCTAGATTCCAATTTTGCAGTCAGATCTCCAAGTTATTTCTCACTAGAGGTGTTGGTAGTGGGGCATTGCATTATGAGCACCAGAGGATTATGGTTTTAACTAGTTTATTAATCTATTTAGCAAGTCTGTGCTTATTTTACATTAATTTATCTAAGCCTCAACCATTTCCTACAAAAGTAGTTCTTCTATTACTAAGTCATGTTCAGTTGTAAAGAAGGTGATCAGCTGAGAATTTGTAGTTACAGGCTTCGATTAGAATTCTTCCTTCTCTGTTTGTCCATTCTTCTGTCCTTCTCCCCCTCCCTCCTGCTTCAGGATCAGATAGTAATTCTGGGTAAGAACCTCTGAGCATAAAGGCAGAGTATAAGCAAAGGTGGGCAAGAGTGAAAACTTGGAAGTCTACCTTCAGTTTCTCCTTCAAGTCCACCTTCTGCTCCTCTTTCCTTTTTCTCTTGCTCAGTAGGTTGTTACAGAACAGTGGATCAGGCATATATAGTTGTGAGTTGCATATCTGGGAATACACCAAAGGTAAAATAATTCTGAATGCTGAGTTACTTTAAAAATTGAAGTCACTTTTCAGATTTGAAATATTAACTTTTATTTTTTTGTTTGCTTCTTTTTTTAAAGATTTTATTTATTTGAGAGAGAGAAAGAGAGAGAGCACGAGAGGGAAGAGGGTCAGGGAGAAGCAGACTCCCTGCTGAGCAGGGAGCCCGATGCAGGACTTGATCCCCGGACTCCAGGATCATGACCTGAGCCGAAGGCAGTCACTTAACCGACTGAGCCACCCAGGCGCCCTGAAATATTAACTTTTAAAGTTTAAAAGTTATAGTTTCAAAAAATAAAACTTTGGTTTTAAACAGTTTCTCTGGTGATTTGAAATCTAAATGAATGCAGTTTAAACATGAAATTTTAGTATTGTTTTCTTGAAATGGGAGTCAGAAAATGGTAAATTAAGGGCTTTATAGAATACAACACTTTAAATTCTGGGACCAGGTTTGGCAAACTATGGCCTGCCCGTGTTTTGTAAGTGAAATTTATTGGGCTACAATTGCACTTTGTAGTTTACATATTGTCTAAGGCTCTTTTCGTGCTGTAACTGCAGAATCCAGTAGTTAGACTCACAAAGCCTACAATATTTTTTATGTGGCCCTGGCCCTTTATTGGAAAAGTCAGCTGACCCATCCCCTAGAGGACAGAGATTTGAGGACTGCTATAGAACTTTTTTAATTAAAGTAATAAATGGCAGCAAAATCAAATGATTATTATGTTAAATAGAAACAATAATTCACAGTTTCATCTTGTCATTAGCAGCTTCTTTTTGTCAGATCCCATCTGGGTGGCTGGATGCTGGTCATCTTCTGCAGTTGTAACATTTGACTCATGGCACCTTGTGTTTTATGCCCCCACTAATTCAACTTAAATATTCTGACCACCTTTGCCGTTTTATATTTTACACCAGTGTTTTTAGTTTTGAAAATCCAAATCACAGCTTATCAGGAGAGGAAACTATTAGCTTAATAAAAGGCATTTACAGAGAAAAGCTGGATGGTACTACTCGATATAAGATTAAACAGCAGAAGCCTACGAAGCAGGTACTGCTAAATCTTAAGCTCTTAACGGACAAAACTGTTTTAAACTTACCTAACATACATTATACCCCTTCGGTAAACAGGCTGTTCTAGAAAACCACTGCCCCTCACCCCCACCTCAAATAGCCTTAATTCTAAGGCCAAAAAATAAAGATCGCAGGGGGGAGAAAATCAGAAGAAACAAACCCATCCTTTCCCTTGACAGATTTTGAGCTTCCTATTTGGAATTTGTGTGTAATGGGTTTGTGCTATATCTGTATTTGTTGTTTAATACAAACTTGCCTTTGCATTAAGCAGGTATAAATCCATCCATCTTGTGAGACAGGACATTTCACAAGACTGACTACAGTTTAGGGATCGTCTAGGAAAATCTGAGGAGTTTGGCTGATTAATTTGTGTCAGAGAAAAGTAGCGGATACATTGTGATGTAGGTAAATGAACCCGGAGCCGAACTGAGAAACAGCAGAGTAGATGTTCCCAACCCAGATTGACTCCAGAGTTGGGGCCCTCTCTTCTGTTGCATTGACTCCTGGGATTGGGGTTCAGTAATTGGGCTGTTCTGTACTGGATTAAGCATTTAAGCTAAATACAGATACTAATCAGTTGACTTTAAAAAAAAAAAAAAAAAAAGCCAAACACCTTGCTTTGAAAACCTGTGAACTTTTAGTTCACTAAGTCTCCTAGCAGACTTTTTTATATGATACAAGCTTCATTATTCCCCCTCCCCAACTTGGAAAAATTCCCTCTTTGGATTATTATTCATCTCCCACCCCCACCGAGTGAGGATCTGCATGGGGAGTAGTTATTCCTCATGTGTGCAGGTGTCCTCTGGGATAGGTTAAAAAAGGAGCGAAAGGTGGGAGAACATTTATAGAGTTGGGAAAAATAGATGAAGTCGGAAAAAAGTGTTTTTTTTTTTTTAAAGCTCTTTTCACTGATAATTGAGGTGCTGAAGCCTTTCTGTTCTTACATTTGAAATGGTAATGTTTAGGTTTTTCTTCTTAAAGTTCTTTCCTTCCCCATGGAGAAATGTCTCCATCTAGTGGCTGCTGTCTAAATAGCTGTTGGGCACGCCGTCTCATTGTAAGTGTAACCAGGTGAGTCCTCGCCCATCTTTGGTCAGATTCTCAGGTCATGTGCACTTCCTCAAATTCCCATCTTAAATTCTCACGGAAGTGTTTTTTTGTAGGCTGTTTCCTTTCTCATTCATCTGCATCAACAATTATTTATTGAAATCTTTTCATGTTTGTATTGGCGTATGTTAGGTAAGTTTAAAACAGTTTTGTCCGTTAAGAGCTTAAGATTTATCAGTACCTGCTTTGTAGGCTTCTGTTGTTTAATCTTATATCGAGTAGTACCATCCAGTTTTTCTTTGTAAATGCCTTTTATTCCAGAAAACTAGAGTATTAAAAGATTTTTTCCTCATTCCACAAGATGTCGTTAAGTAAGAATCAAAGAAGATCTCTTTTGAAAGTGCAGTTTTCAAAGCATGTTAGCAGGAGTAGATCACAGACTCTAGAATAAACCCTAGATTGAATCCTGGCTGTACTGCCACTTACTGTGTAACTTCGGGTAAGGTACGTAGTCTTATTTCTAAGCTTTACTTCCTCTGTAAAATGAGTCAGGGTTGTTTTGAAAAATAAAATGATCCACATAAAGCACTTAGCATAGTGTCCAGCACAGAGTAAATAAATAGGCCATAAAATAATAGAGATAGTTTTTTGTATTGATAATGCTAATTCTAACTCAAGAATCTTCGGATACCTTCTAAATCATCAGAGAAGACTGCATAGAGAGCAGTATTATTTCACCGTTTTGAAAAATAACCTGAATAGATTACTTAGTTATCCACAGTGTTCCATTTCTCAGTTGGAGGGGATATAAGTATATAGTTCTACTCTGTTTTAGAATGTCATTTAGTAGTGAAGTGATTTGTCCATCTTAATTTTCTTCTTTATAATGTTTAATTGTAATCTTGCCAAACAAGGTTTTTTTCTTTGTGAAGTATGTGCCACCTGACTTCAGACTCTGGTCAACACTTGCTTACACTGTAAAATGGAACTTCTTTCAAAGGCCTTTTTTTGTAGAAATGGTTGCAGGAAAGTCCCTTTACTTTTTTCCCATTTTCTTTCTGTTAGCTGATGGAAGTTTCTTTTTCCTTGATTCTTGTAGGTCTGATTAATTGTGTCTTATTTGTTAGGATTAGGTAGATTCTGTTGTGAAAATGCTTTTAATTCTAAAGACAGTGTAAACAAGAGACAGGTCAGGGCGACAAATAAGGCAAGCTACCTGCTTGTTTTTGTGTGATTTCTCCTCTTACATTTACTCCTGTGTGGTACTGGTGTGACAGACCATACTTCAGTAGGCAGCAAAACATTGTATCATAAATTAACTGACAAGGAAATGTCACTTGTTGACATATAGATTTAAGTTCTTTGAAGGTATACCAATGCTTCCTGCACTCCTTTGACCCCCATTGTAGTATTCTTCCTGGCTTCTGTTGGGTTGTTCTTAGCTGTTTGGAGTGCTGTTATAATGTAGCAGTGAAACTTGGAAACTAGGGTAATTTGGAGACACTTTTTCTCTCTCTGTTGATGGGATGGCTTTTCAGTGGTGTATTTGTCTGTGCTACCATTCGGGTAAAGCGTCCAACTTGGGTCCTTTGCCTGTGTTGTTGCCCTTCTCTGCTGGAATCATAAGCGTCTCAGTTGGGCTGAGTATTTCATTCTTTTTCATTATGATTACATTGAAATATCAGAGGATGATGTATATATGTTAATGTCTAATTAAAACCTCAACATACCTGGGCTCCTGGGTAGCTCAGTTGGTTAAGCAAGTGTCTGACTCCTGGTTTCAGCTCAGGTCAGGATCTCAGGATCATGAGCTTGAGCTCTGTGTTGGGCTCTGCACTGAGTGGGGATCTGTTTCTCTACCTCCCTCTCTCCCTCTGCCCCTCCCCCTGCTTGCTTTCTCTCTAAAATAAATAAATCTTTAAAAAAAACTCAATATATCTTCTCATTTTACTGTAAATTTTTTTTAAAGATTTTATTTATTTATTTGACAGAGAAGGCACAAGCAGGGGGAGCAGCAGAGTGAGAGGGGTAAGCAGGCTCCGCTCAGCAGGGAGCCCGATGAGGGGTTTGATCCCAGAACCCTGAGCCGAAGGCAGACACTCAACCAACCGAGCCACCCAGGTGCCCCTATTGTAAATCTTTAAAAGAATAATATAACTCTTCTTTAGTTGGGCCCAAACTGTGGTTTGTTTTGTGCTGTATTTAGTGTTTGTTTAGTAAGCTAATGAAAATATGGTTTGTATAGCAAAGCCATTGAGCTGACCTTTATTCTGATTTTGTAATTTCTGACTCCACTATTTATAAACCTAGGGCTTGGACACTGCCAGTTTGCTTGGATATTCTATTATTTATTTGTCTCTTTATATATGTAAAATGGAAGTTACAGTACTGTATGTGTATGTGTTTATGTTTGTTTTTATGATTTGTATATAGGATTATAATATTTTTATTTTTAACTTTTTTTTTTTTTTTAGCTTTGATCTGTTATTTTATAATTGAGTGCCTTTGTTGCTTGGGTTTCTCCATGATTATTTATAGGAATACTTTGGTGGTAATTAATGATTTTTAATAATCACTGACATTTTCAGAAATTTCAGAAAGTTTTAAATAATTGTTTTTTGTCTTTTATTTCAGGCTAAAGTAAATGAAGCTGTAGAATGCTTACTCTCCCTGAAAGCTCAGTATAAAGAAAAAACTGGAAAAGAGTACATTCCTGGTCAGCCTCCATTATCTCAAAGTTCAGACTCAACCAACAG
Source organism: Callorhinus ursinus (assembly GCF_003265705.2). NCBI lineage: Eukaryota > Metazoa > Chordata > Mammalia > Carnivora > Otariidae > Callorhinus > Callorhinus ursinus. Next base: position 6,440,394 of record NW_027397116.1, read on the forward strand.
CTCTGAGGCTAGTGGTCCAGAAACACCAGAAGCCAAAGTACTTTTTGACAAAGTAGCTTCTCAAGGAGAAGTAGTTCGAAAACTTAAAGCTGAAAAAGCCTCTAAGGTTAGTGTGGTATTTTGTTTGTATTTTTGTTTTTTACATTACAGGCTGTTTTCTTTGCCCGGAACACTTTCTGGCCCATCAAATCTAAGTTCTCAACCTTTGTCTTGGGCATTAGACAAGCCTTCACTGATACTTCTCTCCCGGTCTGTATTTGACTGGACATTTCTTATAAGACTCTGCCTTTCTCTGACACTGTACTTAAACACTGTATTTTAGCTGTTGTCAGCTTCTGTAGTCCATGAGATCCTGGAGAATAGAGCCCTAGACCGCAGCAGTGCCTGGCTCATTGTAGGCCGTTGGTGCATGCTCATTGTTCTACTCATTCTCCAGGAGCTGAGTCAGTCTCAAATGGCAAGTGTTATTTTGAGCTCTGGTATAGTCTGTGCTAATTATATTCTCTTCATAGGAGTAGGATTTTTTTGGTACAGATTTATGAATGGAAAACAGTATGTCATTACAGGTTTTAAAGTTTAACCAGTAATATAGAAACTTGGTTGCTGTCATCTTCATGATTATGAAACGTTGAACATATGTAGTGTAATGGCTCCTAACTTAACTTGCAGTGGAATACATGTTACGTAGCAGAGCTTCCTGATGGAAGTCCTGTGATGGTAGAAGTGTTCTGTAGCAGTTCTGTCACACCCAGTCACTAGCCACCTGTCCCACTGAAGACTTGAAATGTGGCTGTTGTGACTGAGGAACTGAGTTTTTTCATTTTATTTACTTGAATTTAAATAGCCACGTGGCCAGTGACTCCCATTCAGACAGTGCAGTTCTAGTACTGTTTTTCAGTCCCTCTTTTGTCAAGTCTGTCCCTGTTTGTTGTAGTTTTTGTTTTCAGTTGTTAGTATATTTGATGTTCTCCGCCCTTAGCATTCTCCTCTGCCTTCATTTATGTTTTCAGATCTGCTTAGGAAGTTTGGTCATTGGTGCTTAGACGGTGATTGGAATTAAATATTATCTTCTCTTTTCCTCTTTTGTTAAACTAAAGGATCAGGTAGATACAGCTGTACAAGAACTCCTTCAGCTGAAAGCACAGTACAAATCTCTGACCGGAGTAGAGTATAAGCCTATCTGTGCCACTGGGGCTGAGGACAAAGATAAGAAAAAGAAAGAAAAAGAAAATAAATCTGAAAAGCAGAATAAGCCTCAGAAGCAAAGTGATGGCCAAAAGAAAGACTCCTTTAAAAGCCAAGGAAGTGGACTGTCATCCAGTGGAGCGGGAGAAGGGCAAGGGCCTAAGAAACAGACCAGGTAATAGAACATGGAAGCTGCATTCCAAGTGAAGCAGTTGTGAAGAAATTCAACTCTGAAATTATTTTTTTTAAAAACAGGTTTTGGTTAGTTTGACTATCATGTGAAGTTGGGGAAAGCTAGAGGTATAGTGCCAGGGGATAGCTTTTGTTAATTTTCTATTCATTTGCTTGGTTCAGGACTCTCAGAATGTAAAAAGTTCGGTGAAGTCTCACTCTCGTGCTTGTGTCCCATCTTCCCAGTTTCTCCTATCACCATCATGAATTGGTAACCACAGCTAGTTTCTTCTGTAGCCCCTGAGAGGTCTTCATTTGGCTACACAAGTGAAAACAAATACATATAAATGTTCCCATTTAACACAGTTGGTAGCCTGACAGTACTGATTGTCTTACACCTTAAGCAAATTTTTCAGATGAAAATCTTTAACGGTGACTAAATGACAACTTCATTCTAGGATTTCAAGTTTGGTTAGAATAAATAGAAAACAAAGCTGTTTAAAAGACAAAACAGTGGAATGGATGCTGTTTTATTATGTTCCAGTTCGTATGAATAATGTGATGCCCTGTCCATAATCCCCATGGCAAAATTAGAGTGAACTTTGTAGCTAACTTCCTTCAGTGGTTTAATAAAAAGAAAAACCTGTCATTAGCAACTACTATTGTGAGATTTTGTGTGTGTGTGTGTGTGTGTGTGTGTGTGTGTGTGTGAGAGAGAGAGAGAGAGAGAGAGAGAGAACTTTTGGTTTTAGATTTTTTTTTTTTAGGATTTTATTTACTTGACAAAGACACCGTGAGAGAGGGAACACAAGCAGGGGGAGTGGGAGAGGGAGAAGCAGGCTTCCCGCTGAGCAGGGAACCTGATGTGGGCTCGATCCCAGGACCCTGGGATCATGACCTGAGCTGAAGGCAGATGCTTAACCAACTGAGCCACCGAGGTGCCCCAGGTTTTCGATTTGTTTAGCTGATTTTAAAATTCTGCCTCTTAACTCTCACATCATACGTGCAATGTCTCCTTAAACAAGAGAATATAATAGTTGTTTTTCTTGCGTATTGACTGAGTGATCAGATTTATAGATCACAGAATAATAGAAAAGAGAACAGAACTTCTCACTTTTTACCTTTGTTTGTGAAAAGGCCAAGTTTCACGTAGGCATCTTGTTGAGCCATGTCAAAGTGAAACAGTGGAGAAGTCGGCTATAAATACATTAATATTTTAAGCCCAATAAAGCCTTGTTTGTAAACTCTAAAATAGGACTAATGGATGATTTTTTTCTATGTGAATCGTAAGACTACAGTTCTTGAATAATTATTGGTTTCAAGAAAAGGATCATTGTCTAGAATAGTTTTTTGTTGCAGATCTAATTTATTTTGCACTTGTCTCTGCAGCTTTTACTTACTTCAATTAAAAGAGAAATTTTAGACTATGTAAGGATTATATCTACCTATGTATGCACACATATACACACAGCCATTGTTTTCATTACTTTTTTATGTGTTACTCAGTGGGGGGCAGTCTTGCTAATTACGTTTGCTGGTTTGAGTTTGGCAAAAGATTCTTTTTAGTGAGAGAATTCTCTGTGAATAAATTCTGTCTTTATTACAAGTACATTACCTTATAAAGAACTTTGTAAAAAAGATGTCTGCATTAAAATCATAGCTTTTGCTAGCTTGACTTTCCTAGTTCTTTGTGGGCAGTATCCTACCACCTTTCAAGAGGTTAAAAACATTTTCTTGGGAATGAATATACAAGAGTGGTAAATAGGAAATAACTCATATTGAAGAAAAACCTACTCTGTTTCAAACTTCAGAAGTTTGTTTCCATTAAGCCTGAAAACAGTTGATGAATGAAGGGATTCATATTTTATTTTTCCTGTCTGTAGGTTGGGTCTTGAGGCAAAAAAAGAAGAAAACCTTGCAGATTGGTATTCTCAAGTGAGTATGCATTCAGTTTGTTTTCATGTTTTAAATTTCTCAAATACTACTTTGTATTTAGATTCTAAAAGTCCAGACACACAGTAATGTATGATGTCGTCAGTAATATTGAGTATAGCCATTTAACCTGTCACAGTTTTCAAAGCATGTTCACATAAAGCAATGAATTGAGAAGTAGCCCTATGAGATAGTCATTACTCAAATTTTTTTTTTTTAATGGTGCGGTAAAGAGATTAATCCAAAGTCACAGAGATAGTAAACAGCAGAAGCAAGATCGGTATTCAAGTCTTAAGAGTTTAGGCTTGGTGTTTCTCACTATAGAAAAGCCCATTTACATGCACATTAAGGGGATGTACCAACAGTGGAAGCCTCCAGATTTGAAGTTTGGTTATCATTCACTTGGCACTTGTATTATAATTTTGGTTTAATTTAGGCCTCAAAGAGTGTATTTTTCTTTTAAAAAGGTCATCACAAAGTCAGAACTCATTGAATACTATGATGTAAGTGGCTGCTATATTCTTCGTCCCTGGGCGTATTCCATTTGGGAATCCATCAAGGACTTTTTTGATGCTGAGATCAAGAAACTTGGTGTTGAAAACTGCTATTTCCCCATGTTTGTGTCTCAAGGTGCATTAGAGAAAGAGAAGACTCATATTGCTGACTTTGCTCCTGAGGTAAGTTAGCTTGCTTTATTTATTTTTGCAGTTTTCTCTCATAAACTTGAAAGTATATTTTCAGTTCACACTTGAACAGTAATTTAAATGGCAAGACCAATTTAGAGAAATATAAAGCCATTACAAAAGATACGTATGTATTTCTACCTTCAGGGGCAAGTTATTATTCTGTTTGTTACATTAACTAACTGGCTCTTACTTTTTGCTGAATATTTATAAGGACAGTAAGTATCTAATTTTCTTACCAGGAACAGCAGCAATTTTAATTTGCCTTAATTTCTGTAGCAAAAATTGAAATAGAGATTTGCCTGTATTTGTGCTATTTCTCTGAAATGCTGTTTAAAAAATGTATGGAAAATTATTTTATCTTACTAGGTTGCTTGGGTTACAAGATCTGGCAAAACAGAGTTGGCAGAACCAATTGCCGTTCGTCCTACTAGTGAAACAGGTAAGGATGGGCCTTGGGGTGCAGGAGAGTGCTCATGGGAACACTAAAGACGACTTCTAGAGTCACCTCAGTGTTGATTTTGTGATATTTATGATCTTCCTTGACAGTACACAGTTTAGTGAATGTTGATAAAGATGAATATATACTGAAGTTGCATAGAATTTTATTCTCAGTGTGGTAAACATTGCAGAGCTCTTTGTCATTAGAATAAAGTTTGTAGTTTTTTATTTGATGCTGTAATTTTTCAGAATTTTCAAGACTTATTCTTGGAATAATTTTAACTCTTGGAATTGATTATAAGTTTGCCAACACTGTTGTTTTATGCCATATTTCTTACAAATTTTGTTATTTTAATATGACATTTATATTTATATAGGGTTTTTATAGGTTACTGAGTGATTTCATTTATATATTGTATTTTTACAAGAGTGAGTGAGAAAGGTGGAGGCAGCAATTGTAATCTCCATTTTGCAGGTAATAAAAAAGGTCTCTGAAAGGTTTTTGGGCTTGTCAGTGTTTTCCGAAGTGATTATCCATCTTTAGAATGAAGGATTATTTGCCCTTTACTTCATACTTCTGGTGATACTCTTGTATAATATTATAAGGATGCATTATTGAAATTATGACACCAGCTGTTTTCTGGTTGGCAGAGTTTTTAGTAATTCTAAATAGTCATGAATAGGCTGTGGTAAGACAGACACTTTCACTTAAATTAACAGTTCATGGCAAGAGCTTTCATACTCTGCATAGATGCATTGGATAGATTTCATCTGAATTCTAGTTCTAATAGATAACTGCACTGGATTCAGCAAGTTGTTTAACTTCTCTGTGCTCAGATTCCGCATCTTTGATACTAAGATTATGATAATTGACTTTGTGCTTGAACATGGGAACTGAACAGCATCATAAGTGCAAAGAACTTCACAGAGACCATGCGTGGTATATGCTGTAAGAGCTTCACTTAGTGTTTTTGAAAATAAAACAGCTGAAAAGCAGTCAAATTAGATGTGAAGTGTAAATTTCAATGTGAAAAATACAAAATAAGGTCAGGTTTAGGTAAATTTATTTCATTGACTAATCCGCTTTATGAAATAATGTAGGGGTGCCTGGGTGGCTCAGTTGTTACGCGTCTGCCTTGGGCTCAGGTCATGATCCCAGGGTCCTGGGATCGAGCCCTGCATCAGGCTCCTTGCTTGACAGGAAGCCTGCTTCTCTCTCTCCCACTCCGCCTGCTTGTGTTCCTGCTCTCGGCTATCTCTCTCTCTGTCAAATAAATAAATAAAATCTTGAAAAAAAGAGAAATAGTGTAGTAATACCATTCACTTACCATTACAAACATTGGAAAGTATTTACACAAACACAGCATTTTAATTTGTATTCACTATGTTACTGGTGTAACTCTTACTAGCCTTCAAAGAGAAATAAAACCTTCAGTGACTAACCACTCCTATTTTCCTGTATCTTTTCAGTAATGTATCCTGCATATGCAAAATGGGTGCAGTCACACAGAGATCTGCCCATCCGACTGAATCAGTGGTGTAATGTGGTGGTAGGTACATACTCTTTCTTACGTTCTTTCATTATTCTTTGTACTCAGTTTTTTTTTTAAAGCACATTTTTTTTCCTTATTTTTATATTCAAAGGATTGGGAGAATGGCATGCATTTTTTATCACAGTTTATGGATTACAATTATGATTTCTGGTTACTTGCCACATTAAATTGTTAATAAAAATGGAAAAGCTCTCCATAATGATCAAATTGTGTTCTTACCTCTTCCAGCGTTGGGAATTCAAACATCCTCAGCCTTTCCTACGCACTCGTGAATTCCTTTGGCAGGAAGGGCACAGTGCATTTGCTACCTTTGAAGAAGCGGCAGAAGAGGTATAAAAAGTTGTCTTCCAGACGAACCATGAGAGATGATGGACTCTGAAAAACTGAGGGTTCTAGAGGGTAGGGGGGTGGGGGGATGGGTTAGCCTGGTGATGGGTATTGAGGAGGGCACGTTTTGCATGGTGCACTGGGTGTTATGAACAAACAATGAATCATGGAACACTGCATCAAAAACTAATGATGTAATATATGGTGATTAACATAACAATAAAAAAAATTTAAAAAAAATCACCTTTTTGCACCAAAAAAAAAAAAAAAGTTGTCTTCCATATTAATTGTGTTCCATTTCTTTCTCCAGGCTGTGCTTCCCCCCCCCACCAACTATAAGTAATGCAGTGTTACCTACTTAGATAATATTTAATAAATAACTCTTGAGTTGAAATTTAATGTGATCTCAAAATAACTTTAAAAGAGAATTTCCTAATATAATTATTTTGTTACTCAAAATTTATGTACCACCTGTTAAAAGAAAAATAAACAAGTTAATACAGATATACACAGACTTAAGAAACTGCTTTAATGACATTTTATTAGAAAATGTGCTGTTTTAAATTTTCAGATGAAAATATTTTTGCACTTTGTGTATGGAGGAAATTATGTATGGAAATTATAATCCCAGGGTGAAATTAATTATTCTTCAGGTTTTTACCCTGGTTACTAGATACATATATATACATATATACATATATTTATATTTTTCAAAAACATTTTTTTCTTATATTCTAAATTTATGAACATTTTAAAAAGTTACTCAACTTCTTTTCCACTACTTTGTTGAATGTCTTCCTTAATAAATACACACTGGCTGCTTTAACCTTTCCGAAAGAAAAGGTTTTCATTATTTGATGTACTTTTCCCATCACAGTTAGTTTTAAATAGTATAGTTTTATAGGTCTATAAGAAATAAATACACCATAAATTTGAACACTTTCATATTTAAAATGTTGTTACAGGTCTTGCAGATACTTGACTTATATGCTCAGGTATACGAAGAACTCCTGGCAATTCCTGTTGTAAAAGGCAGAAAGACTGAAAAGGAGAAATTTGCAGGAGGAGATTATACAACTACCTTAGAAGTGTTTATATCCGCTAGTGGAAGAGCCATCCAGGTACCAGCAAAGCACTGCATAGGGTTCATAGGGCACTGTAAGCACAGCCTGTGGGCACATCCAGTAGACTTCTGTCACCAGAGAAGTAGACTCTTTTCCAAAAAAAATAAGTATATTTCATGTAGACCATGTTATAATTTCACGTTTATCTATCCCATTTTTCCAAATCTCTAAGGTCAGTTAAGTGAAGGCTTGTATCCTGAATTACCAAAGCATGGATTCTTTTTTAACCTTTGTAGTTGAAGTTATTCCTGTGAAAGCGGCTGCCCACAGTAGTACATTTCTGTACTATTTTTTTTTTTTTTGACTAACCCTAGTCTTTTTGTTGTATCATTTATGCTTTAAAAACTTAATATAAAAAGAAAATCAAGGAACATGTCTGGTGTCATTTTAAGGTGTATGATCTTACAGAAATCATTTTCAAAGGCATAATTAGTTATTAAAATTAACGCTTCTATTTCTCTATTTTAGGGAGCAACATCACATCATTTAGGGCAGAATTTTTCCAAAATGTTTGAAATTATTTTTGAAGATCCCAAGACGCCAGGAGAGAAGCAATTTGCCTATCAAAACTCCTGGGGTCTGACAACTCGAACTATTGGTGTTATGACCATGGTTCATGGGGACAACATGGGCTTAGTATTACCACCCCGTGTAGCTTCTGTTCAGGTAAGGAAACTATTTCTGTTTATGAGTCTGGACCTTAGTATTGTGTAACTGTGATTTCTGTTTTTTTTTTTTTTTTTGCTCTTCTAATTTTTAGCTGCTTTTTATACAAAACTTTTTTAGAAATCATTTTTTGAAATGATTCGTAATAAGTTTAGTGAGATATAGTAGGTAAAATGAGAATGCATTTAGCCTAAACAAGTAATGTGCAGCTGGTTGGTAGACATTCCATAGAGATTAGAAATCACACAAGTTGATCTGTGTTAAAATTTATAGTCCCCAGTAGGTTTTGATTCCTGGGTATCATGCAGCAACATGACCACATTACTTTGTATGCTGTTTCCTTGTATAAATTTGTGCTATTGTGCTGGTTCTAGGTGATGGTTATTCCTTGTGGCATTACAAATGCGCTTTCTGAAGAAGACAGAGAGGCTCTGATTGCAAAATGCAATGATTATCAAAGGCGGTTACTCAGTGTTAATATTCGAGTGAGAGTTGATTTGAGAGATAACTATTCTCCAGGTTGGAAATTCAATCACTGGGAGCTCAAGGTAAATTCTTCAGTTGCATCTTTTACTTGTACTCCCAATTTGGATTTAGATTTTCTTAACATATGCTTCTATAAAATGTAAGGTTTTCTCATTACTTTTCTCTATTTGGATAGTTGTGAATTTTTTTCTTCTTCACTTAAATTGCATTTCATTTTCACACAGTCCAGATCTTTGTAATAGTGATAAACTTTATATATTTGCTAAATTTAAAATCTTTTTTGTGGAAGCTTATATTATGTTAGAATTAAAATGATCTTGAAGACCTTGTATATTATGATTAATAAACCTCATAGAGTTGTTATACCAAAATGTTTATACCAGGAATTCATATAATAAGTAAGCTATTTAAACAGTAAGACTATCAGAATAATGGTGCATGGTTACCACCTACCTATCATTGTTAACAGCTGATCAGTAAAACATCAGAAAGTAATATCATATTTGGTTTTTCACACCACATTGTTTCACACCCATTTGTTGATTTTTATTTTGTATATTCAAAGCTAAATTCTGATTTAATGTTTTGTATTTTTTTAATATTTATTTATTTGACCGAGAGACACAGCGAGAGAGGGAACACAAGCAGGGGGAGAGGGAGAAGCAGGCCTCCCGCCAAGCAGGGAGCCTGATGTGGGGCTTGATCCCAGGACCCCAGGATCATGACCTGAGCCAAAGACAGACGCTTCACAACTGAGCCACCCAGGCACCCCCTGATTTAATGTTTTTAATATAAATTTCATTTATTGCACATTGTCAGATCTTTATTTTTAATTCCATTTTTCAAACTTCTGGAATTTATTTTTTTTCCATATGCTTTACCAAGGGCATCTTAACTAGATTAGCAGAATTTCTAAACTCACATTACAGGAAATAGATGAGAAGATGTAGTGATATTGCAGCTCCAAGCTGATTCCAAGTGTGGGAGCTCAGCAGAATTGGGATTATTCAGTATGAACACATACAGGGTTCCCAAAGTTGCTGGTATTTATACTTCTGTTTCTTTTAATTGGCCCCTAAGGTAAATCTTCTATGATTTTGTTTCCCTTCTGTATAATACACTTTTTCCTTTACTTACTCTCCTACCTTTAAAGATAAGTGTTTCCTCACATAATTTCCCTTTAATTGCAGTGTTTTTTGCTTACTTAGAAATAGCAGTTGTGTAATTCCAGCAGCAGCTTGTCTGAGCCCATGTGCCCTTGCCTGAGGTTCCAAATGTTAAAGGAGAAACATATTCTTTGCTACTGGCTGGAGTGAAAGGAGAGAGAAAGGCATCCATATTCACGTCTCCTTCTGTCGTCGTCATCTTCCATCTCACTTCTCCCTCTAGGACTGACTTGACTTTGTCCCTGTCACTCTCTTTTTAGTAGCCTGGCGAGCCTATACTGTGAAGGAGATACTGAGTGTGAGTAGGCTCTGCTACAACTTCCTTGTCCACAGTTGTCAGGAAAGAAAACAGAACACCTAAATTCTAAGCTTGATGCCCGAGATTAAGGAACATTGAGAGGGGTCACTAGTGAAAAGTACTCATGGTACTTCTTAATGCCATTTTATCTCCATTTAGTCCAAGAATTCCTGAGAAAAAATATTTTAGAAGATCTAGATTCGTATTCATTTGGTAGTTTAACTTTGTTCAACGAGGCAGCTCGGGGGTGGGTTGGGATGTATATGTATTGGGAGACTTGGTTTAATAACTGGGGTATATGGTGTAGTTACCAGACCAGAACCCAGGGACTCCACCACTTCTTTATACCTCTTCCTGTATTGTGAAAGTAGAAAAGGGAAAATAATATGAGTAAATTAACTACTTTTCTTTTTACTGTGTTGGATGACTAAGAGAATTGTGTTGCTACTGAAAAGAAAAACAAGCAAACAAAAAATCCTTTATGAGTAAATTCATAACTTTTTACTTAGAAAAAAATGAGCAACAGAATATATGTCCCTTCTGTGATCTGGCCTCAGATCATCTTTCCGGCCATTGCCACCCACTCCCCTGTGTGAGTGCCGTCCTTACCCACATGGGCTGTATCACTCTGTGCCAGGTTATTCTCACACCAAGATGCCCTCTCACCCGACTTGGGCTTTGATGCCCTGCTCTGAGCTGCCATAGCTCTCCTCGCCCAGTACAGGACACAGTCCTGTTGCTGTTAGTTGCATGTCTTTTAGTTTCCTTTACTCAGGAGTAGTTCCTTGGCCTTTCTTCATGACACAGGCATTTTTGTAGGCATAGGTCAGTTATTTTATAGAATGTTCTTCAGTTTTGATGAAATTACTCATTAATTTTTGCCTTCTCTAGTAACTTTCCTTCTCTCTCTTCCAGCTGTGAGGATAGTCTCCCATTTCTGATTTTCTGTACTGATTATTTGTATTTACCTGGCAAAACGTGAAGCTCCTTGAGGACAGGATCTATTTCTTTTTATTCCTTTTGTAAATCTCATTGCATTAACGCTGTTACACATGCATACATTAGGTGAATAAAGGAAAACAAAATGATGTAATATTTAGTGTATGGTAATTTGTTCTCTGGTATTCATTATTTTAGAAGATAAGTCTTCTCTAAAGATAAATCTTTTTTTAGAATACCAGTTAAGAATTTTCCTTTGATTTTTATTTGGGGGACTGCCATCAGCTAAACTGTATGTTGTAGTGGCTCCTAACTTAAATTTGAAAACCCCAAATTAGTTTTAGAGGATCATTTGCTCAAAAAAAAAAAAAAGTTTAAAAAACCTACCATTTATTAGGTAAGGTTCTAGATCCTAAAAATAAGGTCTCTCTGGGCCTTAATTCTCCTCCTGGAGCATTCATAAGGGTTGAACATTCATAGGCTTAAATTTGGATATAGTCTTTAAGCTCCTTTGTAAAATCCAAACTGAATAGGGGAGTGGTTCCCAGAGTGAAGTCCCAGCAGCATCACTTGAGAACTTGTTAGAAATATGAATCTTTAGGCCCCATTCCTGGACCTACGGTAATAAGAGATTTAGAGGGTAGAGCCCAACAATCTGTGCTTTAACAAGCCCTTCACTCTGCATGCTAGAGTATCCAGAGCTAAGACTTAACCACACTTTTGTGCCGAGAATGAGTCACAGATGTGCCAAGGTGTACTGATCAGTGACTTAGGGCGGCCTTAAGTTCAAGAAGCCCTCTCTGTTTACCACCTTGTGTGCCCCTACAAATGCAACTTTCTGTGCATGTCTTATGGGAGGAGAGGTAGGAATATTGATCTAGATAGCACTACCTTCATGTTTCTCCGTTAAACACAATTCTTAGCTCAAAACTGCTTGGGCAGTACATTTTTTTCTTAGGTTTATACATTCTTATTGGAATAGATTTCTGTAGTATCTCAGGAATATTGCCTGCTGTTTTTATTGTTTTCTTATGCATTTGATTTTTTGGGTTTTTATGATTTATAGTAGATAAAGCCATGAAATATTCTGTATCTTCAAGTGGAGACAGGCATGCATCATTTTAACTGCCTTCTTTGTTTCCTAGGGAGTTCCCATCAGACTTGAAGTTGGGCCACGTGATATGAAGAGCTGCCAGTTTGTAGCTGTCAGACGAGATACTGGAGAAAAGCTGACAGTTGCTGATAATGAGGCTGAGACTAAACTTCAAGCTCTTTTGGAAGACATCCATGTGAACCTTTTTACAAGGTTAGTTCCTTAGGATTGCTTTTGTCTCTGATCTTGAAACCCTATTCAGCTTTTGAGAGCTGTACTGAGGAATTTTTTGAGTGCCCCAACTGGAAGTCATCTTTCCCTCTGAGCTCCCATAGTTCTTAATTTGTCTCTCTGTGTTTTTGACCTGTATCATGATGATTTTTCCAGGGGTTTTTCTGCCTCCTACTAGGTTTGCCATGCTGGCCTGTCTGTCCCATGGACTAATTCAGTTTGACTTTAAATCCAGGCTTTTATAACATGTAAATTTGAGGGATTAAGGCATTGATTCTCACCTGCTGGATACACGTTAGTAGCACCTAGGAAGCTTTAAAAAAAATAGCAGTGCCTAGACCCCCTCCCCAAAGATGTTAATTTAGCTGGTCTAGAGTGAGTGTGGCAGCTGTAATATTAAAAGCTCCCCGGGTGCCTGGGTGGCTCAGTTGGTTGGGCGACTGCCTTCGGCTCAGGTCATGATCCTGGAGTCCCGGGATCGAGTCCCACATCGGGCTCCCTGCTCGGCGGGGAGTCTGCTTCTCCCTCTGACCCTCTTCCTTCTTGTGCTCTCTGTCTCTCATTCTCTCTCTCACAAATAAATAAATAAATAAAATCTTTAAAAAAAAAAAAAAAAGCTCCCCATGTGATTATGACGTGTAGCCAAGGCAAAGAACCTTTTGACTGGGATTGGAGATCTGGGGTGAAAGGAAGCTTCAGGGCTGCGCTGGCCTGTGGAGAGGGTTCTTCTAGAATCAGAGATCTCAGAGCAGAGGCACTAGAAGATCAGTGCATATATGTGGCACTTTATTTTCTTTCCTACCCACCTGAGACAAAGAGGAAGGCCCACTGCCATTTGAGATAGGGGCTTAATTTGGGAGAAGGTAGTGCCTGCATCTTATTTATTCATATGTCTTCTAATACCTTGTGCCTAACTCATATTAGGCCTCAATAAATCATGCATTGAAGGAATGAACTAATTTTAGCCTTGGCATTGGTGCTTACTTGTTTTTGGGCAAGTGATTTCACTTCTTTTGGCTTGCTTGCCCTAAAATGAGAATGATAATGAGTCGCTTGACTTTAAGGATTTACTTAGCCTACTAATGAATAGAGCATTTGAAGTCGGTCTGAACCGAGAACAGGTCATATCGTCAAGAGGTTAAAAAGATGAGAAAGCTGCCTGTCCTTACTGCTTCCATTTAGTGCATTTAGTACACTGGTTCTTTTCTAGGGGTTTCTCTTCAGAGTCACCTGGGAGGTTTGGGAACAGAAACATACCTGAGCCTCACACCTGGAGTTTCTGATCCATTGGCTTTAAGATCGGTTCTGGTTATCTGTAGCGTAAAAATGTTCTGTGTGTGATTCAGATGCATACTCCTGATTGGAAAGCCACTGCTTTCATGGCAAAAAAGCAGTTTTATCTTTGACATTTTTATTCAGCAAATTGGTTAATGTAGGTTTCATAAAGGTACATTTTTGCCCCACCCTGCGGCTTAAACCTTGTATTTTTTTTCTGGATCTCATTGGCTATAACTTATTCAAATGGGCCTGTCCTACTGTGGAAAAGTCAGAAGGGGGCACCTGGGTGGCTCAGTCGTTCAGCGTCTGCCTTCGGCTCAGGTCATGATCCTGGGGTCCTGGGATCAAGCCCCTCATCGGGCTCCCTGCTCCATGGGAAGCCTGCTTCTCCCTCTTCAACTCCCCCTGCTGTGTTCCCTCTCTCTCGTTATCTCGGTCCCTGTCAAATAAATAAATAAAATCTTAAAAAAAAAAAAAAAGGGATTTGGTGGAGAGCTAGCAGTTACTGGCACAGGATTCACATGGTCTTAGTCCTGAGATTCAGAAAATGATGCCTTCTCTCTCTTGGTCACCACCCATGAATCATCCTCATGTAATGTGTGAATGAATGTAAAAGAGAATAATACTTACTTTCATTTCTAAAACCTGAAGTTCTTACAAAATAATTACATAGTAAATGAAAATAGCTCGAATAATGTATATTTATGGTTTTTCCTTTTTTAAGACATTTTCATGCCTTTGTGTTTGATTCTCACAATCTCATATGATAGTTAGACTTACTTGAGTTTTTTTCCAATTTTGTAGAAAGGAAAACTAAGACCAAAGAGGTTTTAAAAATAACACAGACTCTCATAGATGGTAAGTCGTATAGCCAGGGATAGAATGTTGGTCAGGAGAGATTTAATGGCAATAACAAAAGTAATTATTGCCTGTTGTGTGCTTGGCAAATTCCCTTTTCATCTAGTGTTAATAGTAATGCAGTGATGAGTTAGTAACTGAGGTTTACTGCTAGCAACAAAGTTGAGATTCAGATTGAGATGTTCTCACTTCTAGGTTATTCCTCTTTTGTTAAATTATGCTTATTTTTTTTTTTAAACTTTGCTGTATTGGTAAGAAAAAGTATGTATTCTTTTGTAATTATATTTTGATAGGGCTTCTGAAGACCTTAAGACTCATATGGTTGTGGCTAATACAATGGAAGACTTTCAGAAGATGCTAGATTCTGGGAAGGTAAGAGACTTCTGAAAAGTTTTGAATATAAAAATATTTCAGCTATGGTATTTTAAGACTCACTGAATTTATGCATGATATTAATCCCTTTTTCACAGCCAGTCACACGCCAGGATTATATATTACTCCACATTCTATCCTCTCTTTTCCTTTGGCTTCCCTAAAGTATTACAGCATTATATCATTTTTGGATAACACTGTGAACTGATTATGTAAAAGCTTTTTCTCATGCTTGAAATGCTGGCTAAACAACATTCATTCTGTACAACCCCTAATGTTTTAATTACTGAAATTTTTCATTTTGTTGTTCAGCTTGAATTAGGTTCCTGAAGTAAGCATTGTTGTAATGTAATGTGCATATTCCTAAAATAAGGTTAAAAGGTCCATGTCAGAAAGGTCAGTTCTCTGACCGTCTGTGTGTGTGTGTGTATGTGTGTGTGTGTGTGTGTGTTTCCCTGATCTTAATTGATTGAACTTTTCTGAATAATAAGGGGGAAAGTACTGCTCATGTTTAAGCCTGTTTTTCGGAATGAGTGGGTACTTCAGGCTCCTTTAAAAGACCCAGGTATGGGCGCCTGGGTGGCTCAGTCGTTAAGCGTCTGCCTTCGGCTCAGGTCATGATCCCAGGGTCCTGGGATCGAGCCTGCTTCTCCCTCTCCCACTCCCCCTGCTTGTGTTCCCTCTCTCGCTGTCTCTCTGTCAAATAAATAAATTAAAATCTTAATAAATAAATAAAAGACCCAGGTCTTTCTAATTAGGTACTTTAGTGGTTCTTTAAGATTTTTATCAGTTTTATGTGTTCTGAGTATGCAGATATTCCTAGCTGAAATTTTTAATTTCCATAGTGAAGAGGTCCTGATTTGCAAAATTACTAATTACTGGAATGAATCACTTACGAACCTTAGTATTCTGGTATTCATGCTTGATTATACAACCAATCATGTGTTCTCAGGTTATAAATGAGGAAACCATGGGCCAGAGTCTAAATGAATTACCCTGACCTCTACAGAGGCAAACTTGGTCTAGAATTTAGATCTCTCTCCTGACTCATTTTAATGCACTTTCCTCTATCTTTTTGTTTGCTTGTTTTAGTTTTTTTATTTTATTTTAAGATTTTATTTTTAAGTAATCTTGACACCCAGCATGGGGCTCAAACTCATAACCCCAAGATCAAGAGTTACATGCTCCACTGACGGAGCCTACAGGCACCCCTGTTTGTTTTTAATTCATGCTGAGAGTATAAGGCAGAATTTTAATTGGTTAGGGTCATAATCTCTTAATATGTCTCTTATTGCATGAGCTGGGACAGTGTTAATCTCTTTGGCTTTCAGTTTACTAATCTGTAAAATGAGTATAAGGTAGCTAATCTTAAAATCCCCTTCAGATCCATAATTCTTCAGTATTTAGCTATTCTTGGTTTATTACCTTTGTGAACTTCCATCTTTCTGGTTTCCATAATTTGTCACTTGACTCAGACTACGTACTTCCAATAGAAGTCTAGAGAAATGGGTAGCCATCTATCCGATGCAGTGGGTTTTTTTCTTTCACTGTAATTTATCTATGATTATTTTATTTTTCTATTACTGAATTTTAAAATTTCATTTATTATAGAAGTATTATAGTAGTCACTGTTGCAGTACAGTCTGGTAAAGGTATTTACATAAGAGTTAATAAATCAGTAGAGTAACTATCAGTTAATCTACTGCTTTCAAAGAAATGAATCTCAGCAGGTCTTAGAGTCATTATCTTTTATTCTGATATTAGGTCAGAGATTTCAACATCTCTTCTAAAGCACAAGTAGTATATTAGCTGTGTGTCCAAGGAGCACATGGGAGATTAGAGGAGACTTTGTTTTTTGTATTTGGGAGCCATTTCCACCCCCATCTCACCCCATGTTGCTCAGCTTCGATGAGTTGACTGAGCATCAAGCAACCTTTGAGGCTGTTGTAAATAAAACTGTATTTAACTAGGTGAGGAGAAGGAGAAAGGGATCTTTGGAACTTTAATGTAGGTGAAAGTTTGATTTTCTACTCTTCTTTGTTGGTAAAATGAAAAAAAAAACAACTATATCTGATTCACAAAACTTGAGTAAATTTTTCCAAGGGGATGATCTTAATTAAATGAAAAATAAATGTTATTTATAAATAATTTTTTTTTACCATTGACATATATTACTAACCTGTTGACAGTATGATTTTTGAGTATTGGTATTTCTCATCAACGTTTTCTGCTACAGATTTCAAGGTATTATACATTGCAAAAAATTGTATCTTTTTGTAGCATAGATGTAGAGATAATAAAAAATAAAAGTTAAAGATCTTTTCTGTGGTTGAATAAACAGCCTAAAACTGTGTGCTATCCTTTTATATTAATGAATTACATGCATAAATAGGAATTTCAGGTCTTATAACCTACACTTTACTTTGAAGCTACAAAGAACTAAAACATGGGTTTTTACAAAATTGTCATTTATGAATCTAAGTAACTTCAGTTGAATTTTTTCATGCTATACCATTATTTTAAGTTTCAAAAATTTATTATTTTAGGGACGCCTGGGTGGCTCAGTCAGTTAAGCATCTGTCTGCCTTTGGTTCAGGTCATGATCTCAGGATCCTGGGATCGAGGCCCACATTGCTGCTCAGCGGGCAATCTGCTTGTCCCTCTGCCCCTGCCCCTGCTCGTGCTCTGTCTCTCTCAAATAAAAATCTTTAAAAAAAATTTTTTTAAATAAAAATTATTATTTTAGAAATACTTTCTCAAGGCTCAGTGATTTTTTTCTTAGGGAAACAGAAAATAAGGCCATTTACTGTAAAATTTGTTAAAGTTATAAAAATATAGCTGTATGTGGGTTAAAAATAAAAGTAAAATTTTCTAAGAAACCAAATTTAAATTTATTACCTGAAGACATTCTTTGTAATTAAGTCTTAATATTTTTATCATTTCACAGTGACCATGGTTAAAGTTTTCCTCCCATTCTGTCTGGTAAAATTTTCTAACAAACCAAATTTAAATTTATTACCTGAAGACATTCTTTGTAATTAAGTCTTAATATTTTTATCATTTCACAGTGACCGTGGTTAAAGTTTTCCTCCCATTCTGTCTTTTGTAATGAATTTTAAACAATACTTTTATGAATGTACATTCTTTCCATCTTTCTGTTCATACAAATGCTAATGATTTACCAAGTTTCAATACGGGGGGTAACTTTGGGTTATTTCGGCTCTTGTATCTTTAAGTTTATTTTGCTTCAGTTTTCTTGCACATTTCTGTTAAAATTTTTCAAGATACTTACTACTGCCATCCCTTCCACCTTCTCTCATCCACTCACTCCCACCCCCCAGGATTTTCCTAGCAGTTTATCACTTCTTTATTGTCTTAAGGCAGATTATCAAAATAACAGTTGATCACTTTTGGGACTTTGGCTAACACATTTTACTGAATGAACGTAAGAGATAACTAACACTTCCTCACCTTGGAAGAATGTTCACCTGATCAATTACTTGTTCTTTTTGTAATTTCCTAATGTCAATGTACTCGTACTTTACTTCTTAGAGAAGCCTTTTGAAGTATATTTAACCAAATTCTGAGCTCCTTAGGGTTTGCAGGAGGCTCTCAGTTTGAGTATGGAATGTGTGGCTCAAAATGGTTGATCAGAAATTGATGAGGAAGCTGGATAGCTTCTTAGCTGTTCTTAAACTAGCATTTCTAATGCATGGGGGGGATTGTCCACACCTTTGATCTTCCCATTGCTAACCTTGATCTCCAGAATTTCCGGTAGGACTGTTACATAATTGTTATTGCATAGAAACCTCATTTTGAAGTAGACATGATATGAAAGTTTAGGATTTACAGCTGAAAGAAATCTTAATTCTTGTCTAGTCTAACACACATTTTACAAAAGAAAACTCAGAGCTAGGGATTTTCAAAATAGGCAGTGAATTTCAAAATTTCAAAATTAGGGTAAAATCCCAGCTATCTTGATTTTGCCCGTTATTGTGTATAATAACACATACACTTCTTTCATAGAAAGAAAGAAAGAAAGAACAGTGTAAAAATCAGCTTACTATTTGTCATCTCCTCTCTGTCCTCCTCATAACCGTTTACCCAGGCAGAGCAGGTGGTAGTCGGATCGGAAATGAGGGAGGTACAGCTGGAGTCTGGACTCGGCTACTCATCCTTCCTTTCTTTACCGGCACTGTGTTGTAGCTAGTTTATTTGGACATTGACGTGTACTACAAAGATGTTTTTGTTTTGTCTTGATGTTTTATGGTATGTGGGTTTCGGATCAAGGGGAAAAACATTTTCTCATCTTTTGCACTTCTGAACAGTGTTCCTTGCAGATTTGCAAAGGTACCAGGGCCTGAAAAAGGCTGGGAGACCTGTCCTTTTTGCTTGTCAGTTTAATAGGCCATTCAGGTGTTCCTTTGACAGAACAGGAGTTATAAATACTGACTGTTTTTCCTTTTCTGTTAGATTGCTCAGATTCCATTCTGTGGGGAAATTGACTGCGAAGACTGGATCAAAAAGACCACTGCTAGGTAAATACGATTAACAGACAGAACTTGTGACAGTAACAAAGAATGGGAATATACAGCATAAGTAAATGGAATTCTTACTTGTTTTTAACTGCAGGGATCAAGATCTTGAGCCCGGTGCTCCATCCATGGGAGCTAAAAGCCTTTGCGTCCCCTTCAAACCCCTCTGTGAGCTGCAGCCCGGAGCCAGATGCGTCTGTGGCAGGAATGCCGCCAAGTACTATACCTTGTTTGGCCGCAGTTACTAAGGGATAAAACAAAACTATCTCCAACCCTCCTCACTTTTTAAAAAATTGATATTAATATCTTCCCAGATATAGACAGTTTTATGATTTTTTAAAATAAAAGTTCTAATAGGAGGTTACATGAGGCACAAACACCTTATTCTTATGTCTAAATTAACAGTGGGAAAGAAGACTTTTCTGTAAACAACCCCAGTAATAAACACCATGAACTGATACTGTCTTATGTATTCATTTGTTTCTGAAATACCTGAAGCATGTGCCACGGGTCATTCTTACAGAGAGCTGGAGAGAACTGGACCCTTAGGTAACTGCTCTTGGTCTGAGCATCCCTCACGGTTCAGACCACGAACGAGCAATTATCCCGTTTCCTGTATGTTGAGGTACTTCCCTTCCTTAACTCCCTCTGCCAAATCTAAAATTGTCCTAAATCTTTCTGTTTAAAAAAACAAAGCCACAAATAGACAAAAAAACAAAACAAGCCCCAACTTTCCTTTGAGCTTCTCTCTCCCTCTCATTACTACTAGTTACTGTGGGGTCTTCAAAAAAAACAGTCATGATTTCTGAAGGAGCGAGCAACCGCCCCTCACTTCCACTTCTTTTCTTTTTTGCATTTTTCTGCCCCCGTCCCACCTGTGCCCCCACACTACCGCCATTTCCCTCAGATACTCCTGCCTTCTGACCAAAGGTAACTTCTCAGTGTCTTATCTTACCGTACCACTTTGCTCATTTCTGCTGCTATAGAACATTTCTCTCTTCACTAAAATTACTCCTATGACTTGCCCTCCCCCTCTCTGGTTCTTTCTCTTAGTAACGCGTCTTTCACCGGCGTTCTTCCCCAGCCTGCTCCTTAAATATCCCTAGGCCACGCTTCCTTCCGTACTTGGCGCTCTCCTCGTCTGATCCCCTGGTTTCAGAGAACACAAACATTTTCACCTCTAGACCTCCATTCCAGCTGCATACTCGGGTCTCTCGAGCTTTCTGTCAGAGTTTGAGGTCCTCTGTCTCCAAGCCCCCACTTCATTTCCCACTCCCAGACCTGCTCTTCCTACAGTTTTTCCTGCCTGAAGGATTAGCATGAGCAAAATCTACCAGTAACGTAAACCAGAACCTGAGAGCCATGCTTGTGGTCTGCTGTCTTCATTTCCCAGCACAACATTCCGACATCCCGCCCTTTCGCTGACGTGTCCCGGGTTTCCCCTTCACAGATGCTTTGACTGCCTCTGACTGTCATGGCCTCCAGAGTTTCACCTCAGGCAGTCCCCACATTTCCATAGGGGTTTTTTCCTTAATGTACAGTGTATTAAGATGTTCGTCTTCCCCATAAAATCTTTTCATGGCTCACCATCGCTAGCAGGAGAAAATGTGAACACTTTAGCCTAGTCTGGCTCAGCCTACCTCTGCAGCCTCCTCTTCAACCAATCCAGCAAAGTCCTTTGCACCCTAACCATTTGGGATTTCTTAGGAAATTTCCCATGAGCCATTTCCCATCTCTCTGTGTCCCTTTGCCTGGAATGCCCTTTACTCATACCTAGTCTACTGGCTAAATCTCTTTATTTGGGGCTGTGTCCTAACACGCTTTCCCACTTGGTAATGATAAGTACATACCAATAAGGGACAAAGCTTCAAAAAGGACTTGAATTTTGAGTCATGCTTTGAAGGATAAGTAGAATTTTAATAAATAGAAAAGGAAGGACATTCCAGGCAGAGGGAATAGCATATGCAAAACCATGAAAGTATATGCTGTGTGTGAGAACACAACAAAACTGTTCTTAAATTAGTAGGAAATTGTCAAAGCAGATTAAATACAGCATGCCATCAAGACTGATGTTTTGAGTATATATATTCATATACCTAATTTAAAGAGAGAAATACATGAGCCACATTTCTGCACCCAATTTCTTGTTGAACTGTGGCAGTTCAGAATGCTTGATCTTGTCTTTCTACCCTTAATAGCTGTGTAAAGTGCCTATTCGGTTGTAAAATGGAGAGAAGTCTAATACCTATATTGGAGAGTTACTCTCCCTTATAAAGTACTTAGAACAATGCCTGACACCTACTAAATAAATGATACCTAATGTTATGACCGTGCAGAGTCAACTGTAAGTTGCTCCTAATTTGTAGCTTTAATTAAGAATACTTACTTTGGCTTCTATTTTTTTTTTTTTTTTTCTGCAAGCATAAACGCTCTTAAGGACAAGGTTTTTTTAGTGGGTCCATGACAAAAGGTTGAAAAGTAGATCAGAGGCTAATAGCCACATTTTGTCCCATAGCCCATTTTTGTCCTATAGCCCCCCATAGATTTTGGAGGAGGTGGCAATCACTGGTGCAAAGACAAATCCCCAGACTATTTTTCAAAGTTTCAGATGAGTAGAACTAATTTCAGAAAAGCTTGAAGTTTGCCGCTTTCAAGGTATTCACTATTTTTTTTTAAGGTTATGTAGTTCCCTTTTTTTTAAATTTTTATTTTTTTTATTGTGTTGTTAGCACCATACGGTACATCATTAGTTTTCGATACAGTGTTCAGTGATTCATTAGTTGCGTGTAACACCCAGTGCTTATTACAACACATGTCCTCCTTAATACCTGTCACCTGGCTACCCCATCCCCCCACCCCTCTCACCTCTGAAACCCTCAATTTGTTCCCCCGAGTCCATAGTCTCATGGTTTGTCTCCCTTTCTTGATTTCTCCCCCTTCAGTTTTCCCTCCCTCCCCGTAATGTCCTCCCTGCTGTTCCTTATGTTCCACGTGTGAGTGAAACCGTATAATTGTCTTCCTCTGCTTGACTTATTTCACTTAGCATCATCCCGTCCAGTTCCACCCATGTTGATGCAAATGGTGTTCATCCTTTCTGATGGCTGAGTAATATCCCATTGTATATACGGACCACATCTTCTTTATCCATTCGTCTGTTAAAGGGCATCTTGGCTCCTTCCACAGTTTGCCTATTGCAGACATTGCTGGTAAGAACATTGGGGTGCATGTGGCCCTTCTTTTCACTAAATCTGTATCTTTGGGGTAAATACCCAGTATTTACTAGGTAAATTGCTGGGTCATAGGGTAGCTCTATTTTTAACGTCTTGAGGAACCTCCATACTGTTTTCCAGAGTGGCTGCACCAGCTTGCATTCCCACCAACAGTGTAGGAGGGTGCCCCTTTATCCACATCCCCGCCAACAACTGTCATTTCCTGACTTGTTAATTTTTTTTTTTTTTAAGATTTTATTTATTTGACAGAGAGAGACGTAGCGAGAGAGGGCACACAAGCAGGGGGAGTTGGAAAGGGAGAAGCAGGCTTCCCTGCGGAGCAGGGAGCCCGATGTCAGGCTCCATCCCAGGACCCTGGGATCACAACCCGAGCCGAAGGCAGACTCTTAATGACTGAGCCACCCAGGCGCCCCTCCTGACTTGTTAATTTTTAAAGGTATTCACTATTTAAAGGAACTCTCCAGCAAGTAATTATGTTAAGGAAGGAATCCTTCACCCCAAATCTGCTCATGATAAATTGCTTTCTTTCTTAAATTGAGGTTCAGCTAAAATACCAAAACTTTTTCAAACATCTTAAGAGTGGTGCTGCTTTTCAAGAGGGTGCATAAACCTGAATCCAAAAGAATCCAAAAGATATCCTTTAAGAAATGATCAGTATTTTACATGCAGATGACGGCCATTAACTAAATATAATGACCGACAGTCACAGAAGTGATTCTGAGCCTCGTGTTTGTTGCAGCAAAAAGAAAACACACAGGTCAGGGGATATTTACTGCCAGCTCTGCTCACTGGGACTACTAGTGTGTATTACCTGTTAGCCATCTCTAGGTTCATCCGTGACTGTTTAAAATAGTTCTTAATTATGCAGGTAAATCATGGGAAGCCTTTATTAGAATCAGTAAGAGCACCTCATCCGGCCTGCTGCTGCAGAGGCTGTGAGGCTTGAGATCACAGACCACTCCACAGAGCGAGCAAAGAGAAGACATTTTGGCTAGAGAGTCTGCACATAGCACCCGACTTTATGCCTGATTGTGGCTGTAAATAGTAAGTCATCTGTTACGAAACTCCGGTTTTTAGGGGTTGTCAGCGTCAGAAGTCTGGGGAGACAGTTGCCGCTACCCTGTTCTTTTCAAACCTGTCTTTGGCCCTTTGCTTGTCACTTTCTCTGTGTCTAGAAAATGCTAGCCATTTATTTAATAAATTTGAGTGCCTGCTCTGTGCAAAGTGCCAGAGCATCTAGTAGTGAGTAAACATGATTTTTCCTCCTCTTGGCTTTATCTCCTTGATGTCTATTTTAGCTGCAAAATCAAGCAGTTGAGTGGACAGGGTGGTGGAGCAATGACCCGGGCTGAGCACTGTGAGGAGACGTAGCCTCGGTGAGGTGATCCCTGCCAACAGCAGCGTGCTGACGGCTATCCTGTGCTCGCCATCATAATAGCTGGAAAACTAAATCAACCCCGTTCTGCCACACCGCCAGGCTTAAAACTACAGATACAAACACATTTCCATGGCTCAGTGTCTTTGTTCAACTTTACTGGAGGATTTAAGAGTTTGGAACGTCAGTAGTACTGAAATGATATAAAAATGTTTAAAAATAGCAACAAAAAGTGTTTTATTAATTAAGTCTCATGTAATAGGGATATTTCAAAATATATTTTAGGTATGTTACCAAAACTAAATTTTGGCACTCACTGGGCGGCTCAGTCGGTTAAGTGTTGACTCGGTTTTGGCACAGGTCATGATCGAGCCCCACGTTGGGCCCCATGCCCAGTGCGGAGTCTGTTTCAGATTCTTTCTCCCTACCCCTCTGCCCCACCTCGTGCTCACTCTCAAATAAATAAAATACTTAAAAAAATAACCCTTTCTTGATTCCATATCCCTTTAGCCTTAAAGTAAAGCTTTTGTCTACTTGCCAGCTCTGATTCGTCTTTTCCGTTCTCTGGAACCCACGTCATTTGCCCTCTTGCTAAGGTCACCGATGGCCTCCACAGTGGTAAATTGAGCCATCGTTTGCACTCCTCCTTTTGCTTGCTCTCAGCATTTGCCTGGCTGATTCCCCCTCCTCTTTGAAACACGTTCTTCCTTGGCCTTCAGAATACGGCACCCTCCTATTTTTCCTTCTGTGTCTCTGGTCCTTCTCTCTCATCTCTTCGTATTTTCTTCTCTTCCCAATTTTCTCCGTTTCCTTGGTGACCTCCTGCTTGTCAGCATTCAAGTTCGTGTATTCCCAGCCTGTCTGTCTCCCCTGAACTCCAAACTCAACACCTACTTAGCATTTTGACCTGGCTGTCTAACAGATACGCCAAACAAGGGCATTTCTACCCCTTGTTCCCACCCTGACCCTACAGCGGCCGTCTTTGTCTTACCTTCATTTCAGTTGTAACATCAGGCCCAAACCCTAATGTCACCTTGACTGTTCCCTTCATACCTCACTTCCAATTGCCCAGCCAATGCTATTGACTCTAACCTCAAAACATGTTGGGATACACTCATGTGTATGGTGGGTGTGCACCTGTAGAGCCACACAGGGCCCTGTGCTTGGTTGAATGCTCCGTGGTTGCTATCTTGAAATTCTTTTTTTTTTTTTATAAGATTTTATTTATATGAGAGAGAGAGAGAGAGCAGGGAGAAGAACAGAGGGAGAGGGAGAAGCTGACTCCATGCTGAGCACAGAGCCCGATGTGGGACTCCATCTCACAATCCTGAGATCATGACCTGAGCCAAAGTCAAGAGTCAGAGTCTTAGCCGACTGAACCACCCAGGCGCCCTTGTCTTGCAATTCTTAATAATGGAAAAAAGATTGCAATTGTGATGGAATGACAAAATTTATCATCGTAACCATCTTTAAGTGTATGCTTAAGTATTAAGTATATTTGCATTTTTGGGGAACCAATTAGCAGAACTTTTTCATCTTGCCAAACAATGTCCCCTTCCCCTCAGCCCCCTGCAACTACCATTCTAACTTTCTGCTTCTATGAATTTGACTACTTTAGATAAAGAGCTCATGTAAGTGGAATCATACAATATTTGTGTTCTTGTGTCTGCTTGTTTCACATTGCATAGTGTCCTGTAGTAGCATGTGTCGGAATTCCCTTCCTTTTTAAGGTGGAATAATATTCCATTGTATGTACACATGTATGCATGTATACACATGTATACATACACACACACACCACGTTTTGCTTATCCTTCCATCTGTCAATGGACGCTTGGGTTGCTTCCCCCCCTTGGCTATTGGGAATAGTGCTGCTATGAACATGGGGGTGCAAATATCTCCTTGAGAGCCTGCATTCAATTCTTCTCGATATATACTAGGAAGTAGAATTACCGGATCAGACAGCAGTTCTATTTATAATTTCAGCTTAAAGTTGCTTTATCTTTTCTGAACACGAGGAATGTTTTTCTTGTCTTCTTTATGGAGAATGTTTGGAAGTAGGGTTCTTGTTTATTGCAGATCAACGGACAAGGCAGTAGAAAAATCACCCTAGCTTCATCTTTGGCTTTTACTAATTGTAGCTCTGATCAGTGGCTTAGTGACCCCTAGAGATGTTCCCTGTTCCATGCACTTAACAGAATTCAAAATATTTACCCACCGGCTAGACAAGACATGATGTTCACGTCAAATGGCTCATCTCACCAGAGTAGTTATTGTACACCCCGAGACTGGAGAGGCTGAAGCCACGGATGGGCTTCTGCATGATTCAAAGACACAGAGGCTCTTGGCTTTTGTAATGAAACACACAATAAACAAACAAACTCCCCTCGAGTCTGCATTTGAAGCTGGTGTCTTCACTTTCCATAAGTCCCAGTTCACGTGACATCTCTTGCTTAATTGCCCTTTAAACTGTTTTATAGCTTTATAGCAGCCTATAAAAGGTGATTTCCAAATATGACAAGTGCTGAAAGGCTGAAGGGGAGAGTTATCCAGGAGTCATAACAACTAAATCTGTAGCTTGCTCCCCTAACAGCTCACCCTTCCCAGGAGAGGGCGAGGAATAAGCCTGAGAGCCGGGCGCCATGGGGTGATACTCGGAAAGAAGCTTCGGATTAATCCTCATGTGCATCGTGAGCATCCTCCTTGTGGTGCAGCTAGTGATCGCCCACATAAGCAGCTTCCTCTCCTTGGCCTCCGATGCCTTCGCTGTCCTCTCCCACTTGGTGTCCATGATCATAGCTCTGTTTGGCGTGAGGGCCAGCAGCATAAAACAGAACAGGAAGAGCACTTACGGCTTTCTCCGGGCAAATGTGGTGGGAGCATTGGGCAACTCCATTTTTGCCGTGGCTCTGATGTTCAGCATCCTGGTTGAAGCTGTCAAAAGGTATATTGATCCCCTGAAGACAGAGGAGCCCTGCTTGTTCTCAGTGCTGGAATTATCAGGCTGTTCTTCAATGTCCTGAACTATGTCATCTTGGACTGTTGCTACTGCTCGGCACACGGGCCCCTGGGGGACGCTGGAACAGGTAAATAGTCCTCAGATGTGCTAGCAGATTTGGTGGGCCTCACGTCCGTGAATTTCCAGGAGATCTTTCTCAAAGGAATTGCCTCCAGTCCACCGTTCCTTGCGAGCTGGTGGGGCAGCGGGCTGCTTTCATCTTGGGTGAGGGGGTGGTCTTTTTTTAAGTTTTAGTCACCGGGAATGAAAAGTGTTCAGAGAGGTAGAGAGGGAGTAAAGGTATTGATCTAGTACGAAGGGAGCCATTTGAAAGGAAGCAGATATTGAAAACAGTCTCATTTAATTAGAGGCCAGATGCAACATGGCTGTGTTTGAATTTAAAAATAATATTTTTGTGTTCCCCATAAAATACGTTCAAAAAAAATACTAACCTACCTAACCAGCTGATATCAAGCCAAGTGTCAAACAAGTGGCTGGGCTGATAAACTCTTAGGAATATATACTGGAAGAATTTATGTAAAACAGAGAAAAAAATAGAGGAGATGATCTAGTGACTTAGTTCTTTTTAAGATGGAACTATTTGTACTTATTCATTATATGCATCCATCCTATTTGGGAAAAAGGAAAACTATTTCCACGTGAACCTTTAGGTGGGACTTAAGGTGGGTACCAAATGTACTGGGTCATCTGTCAAAAGATGGAGTTAAATCTTGGATGAGAACAATAAATCTAAAGTAATAAATTCATAAGATAAATTAGGAGATGGAAACATGTTTCTTTATTGCCACAATAGGAATTAAATATATATATAAAAACTTCTTGCAGAAGAGAGAAATTTCCAGCCCCATCACATGAACAGACCAGGTTCAAATCCTGGCTCTACCACAGGGCAGCATTAGAGTTAGCTCACCTAGCCTGTCTGCCCACAGGTAATACGGAGGTAGGAAGGACTAAGTGAGATCCTGTGTGTTCAGCACTTAACAGGCACTTGGTAAAGAGTAACTGTTGTTTTTTAAAAAACCAACATGCAAGACTCTGAATTATGTAATAATCCAGTAGCACTGAATTCTAATTGCTCATCTGGACTCTAAGAAATTTCAAGATATTTCTTACTTGATGCTAATGAGTTTCCTCTCACTAGTAGGGGTGTTCTGCTACTAAGTCTGGGGAGCCTTGGCTCTAAGATTGCATTTTTCATTGTATTCCTCCTGTGTTTGCTACCAGTGTTAATTGTGTCAGTTGAGTCCAGTCCCTGATCCAATCTCTGTCTACATTTTCCTATTGGAAGAATGTATGTTATGAGAGCACCTATAGTATGTAATAACTATAAAAGGGAACAAAGAAGAAACTAGAACCAATATCTTTATTCGTTTTAATGAATCCATGAAAGCCTCATCTTTGAAAAAGACAATAATGAATTAACTTGAGACCCTAAACGTTGTTTCCATCAGTCATCATGTAGATATTATTACTGGAGATTCCAGATTATAAAATTCACATATTTGATATAAGACAAGTATTCATTTCTTATTGCTAATTATAATTTCAAGGCAAGGAAGTGGATTTCTAGCAAATGATTAATGGAACTGTTGCCGTCACTGAACTTCCCATAATGTTTCAGACGTGATATACACCTGCATATAGCAAAGGAAATTTAGGTAAAGGGTTTGATTCTTTGACCAGTGTGAAAATTGATAGACAACTGTAATTTTATTTTTATAAATTGAATTATCGGGTAGGTCTTAGTTCAGGTCTTGTTTGGGAAGTGGTGCTTTCCAATGTCTATGTCCATGCTAAGATGACAAAAAGAGGCTTAAGACAAATATTTATTTCACCCTGACCATATCAGTTTCTATTGCCTTAATTCCAGAATATCTATCTTCTTTTATTTTTTTTAAAGATTTTATTTATTTTTTAACAGAGAGAGACAGCGAGAGAGGGAACACAAGCAGGCGAGTGGGAGAGGGAGAAGCAGGCTTCCCACCGAGCAGGGAGCCCGATGTGGGACTTGATCCCAGGACCCTGGGATCGTGACCTGAGCCGAAAGCAGACGTGTAACGACTGAGCCACCCAGTCGCCCTATCTTCTTTTAAAGGGCTGGATGCTATATATTTTGCTACTTTAACCAAGTATAGTGTTAGGTATACACATACAGCCAATAAGACCCATAGTCTTGTTCACTTCATTTTGGTAGCTTTTGGTACTGCATTATTCTATTAGAAATTTCAGAAAGTTTAAACCCTCCAAGTAATTTTAGCATTGTTACTTAGCTTCTATTACATTCTATTTTGAGTTAGGTTTCAGCACTTTTACTAAAACGTACATTTTGATATCTTTCCCATCACTTAAATAAGTTTAAAGTAAACTTTTGGATGAATTTCATACACTGACATTAACCTAATTTTAATTGTCTTCTGTTTCAAGAAGAAATGTGATTAATCCATACATATTAATTTATACCAGGAGGTATACAATATGAGAGAAAAAATGACTCTTGACTTTAGAAGATTTGACCTAATGGATAATTATTATATCCTAATTTATTAGGATAAAGAATTTCTATGTGTCTAGAACCCTAACTTGTAGCTCTGTGGTACCTCCTGGTTTAGTGATCAAAAGCAAGATAACCCATCACTGTTTCCATGGGATCTGTGGCCAGAGAGAGTGTTTACTTAGCAAGCCTTCAGTCTTTCCTGGAGACTGTGGATCTTTAACTCATTCTGCTTGATCTGTCTCATGTGGGAATTGATACCAGTTACATCTGATGTTTGACATCATAGGAAAGTAAAAAATAAGGCCACTAACTTTAAATTAAATATGAACAGAATAGACTGTCTATACAGCTAAGTCTTAAAGCATCTCTGGGATTCATGGACTAAGACAAGTTGGAGAATCAGACAGATGGAGCCAGAAATTAAACAAAACAAACAAACAAACAGAAGAAAACAAAAAAATTCTGCGAGAAAGGAATGTGTAGAAGATTCAGCTGAGATGAAGGAGCCTGGAAGTTCTGGGTCAATCCCTTGCCGGCATGAGTCCATCCCTAACATGAAAAGTGATAGGGGAGGCAGGTGGTTTTGGCTAAAGTAAAAGGCAAAATGAAAAGAGTAAAAATCTCAAGCATGAAAGAAAAAACAGACAAGAGGGAAAGTCTGAAATGTGGATGGCTACGTGTGTGTTTGCAGAAATGGCAGGGGGTTAAAACAACATGTAGATTCGGATCCCAGGAGATATGTGACACCAAGG
Organism: Callorhinus ursinus; assembly: GCF_003265705.2. Taxonomy (NCBI): domain Eukaryota; kingdom Metazoa; phylum Chordata; class Mammalia; order Carnivora; family Otariidae; genus Callorhinus; species Callorhinus ursinus. Next base: position 6,470,602 of record NW_027397116.1, read on the forward strand.
ATTTTCTTTCTCTAAACTTAGGAACTAAATGTGCTTTGTTTATGTTTTTTTCCTACTCCTTGTTTATTTTATTTTCCTTGACTTTCACTGTCTTTTATATCTGTATTTTATTTTTGATTATTTCTCAGGATTGAGTTTTCTTTAAAATGAAACGAATAGAACTCTCTGTACCCTTACCCAAAACTTGAACAGATAGATACCTTTATGTGCATTGGCCTTTATTTTAAACCGGAGGCAATTTCATGCAGCCCTTTCTGGGCTGGATTAGGCTTGCCATTTAGGTAATGTATAGGTGACAAATTTATATCTGAAATATCTGCTTTTTATTTTATCATTTTTTTTTTTTTACAAAATGCCTTTCCTTTGAATTTCCTTGAATTGTTTTTGAGTCCAAATTGTGCTCATTTTCTCCCTCCCCCCCTCCCTCCCCCCCTTCCTTCCACCCTCCATGTTCTGTCCCCCTCTTTCTCACCACCTCTGGGGCATGATGTTCCTCCAACCACATCTCTGGAGGCAGTGGCAGCACAGTAATCCACAAAATTCCTGGTTGCTGAAGGTTTTAACACACTGCTAATTGGTTGCTCTCATCAGCTCCTAGTCTAAACTAGTCAGGACTCAGGCCTCTAGCCTGACGGGAGCCTTTCACCTGGACAGTCCTGTAGCCCCTGAAAGCAAATCTAGTTTCCTTTCCTCGTAGAGTAAATTCGATCCAGAGACTAGCAAAGCAAGCAAGGCTCTGAGAGTTTCAGGAGGGGCAAGAGGGAATCTGCTTCCTCCTCCCAGTAGCAAATACCATGCATTCACTAAGGGGGCAGAAACCGCCCAATCGAACGTAGCTTTTCACACTAATCGTTCAGAGGCAGGATTGGAATGATTGGGAATTTGCAATAATTATTGTATAATTTTAAGAATCACGCTTAATTCCTGAAGCTGGTACTTTGCCGTTTGTCCATATCTGACACCGTTGTTTTCCAAGCACTCCCTCGGGTTTTGAACAATTAACTTCCACATGTGGGTTCAGTGGTAAGTAAACACACGCCTGTCACAGCGCACAGTATCTGTCCCACGGTAGATGCCTCACGTACTCCCTCACGTCTCTTTCCGTCTGATCGTGGCGCCTTGGGGAGCCCCTGCCCCCTCTGGTTGCCCAGTGACAGGGCCCTGCGTCAGTTCTAGGGAGTGAATAAGAAAGATTAACTGAAGATTGAAACATAGGAGCTATTTCACATTTGTGAAGTCAAATTCAACTGAAGAAAAAAAAGAGGATAAACCAGCTCCTTGTTCTCAGCCATTTTCTTCTAACATATAGAGGCTGCTCTGACTGATATCTGGGTTAAATTTTCATGAAAACCAAGTGTTTATTGACATCTGTGGGATGTCAGGCACTTGGAAAGTGTACAGACAATAGTCCTAGCACTGTGGGCATACATTTGGAGAACTGTATGTTTTATGAAAGAATTAAAATGCATTGCCTTGAATTGGAGAATCGTATGTATTATGAGACAATATTTGCCTATTTTCATTTACAGACAAGAAAACAGAGGCTGAGAGTCAGATCCGCAATTCCATAGGTAGTTCATGGTAGAGTTACAAAGAAATGACAAGGTTGAGGCTAGGCCCTTAATTAAAGGCCCTATTCTGCTTCACCAAGAAAAGAAAAACCGTGGAAAATCGCTTGGCAATAATCACAAAATAGCACGTCAAAAAGTGCCAGTGAATACACCAGAAAGCAAATCCCAATTCCAGTAGCTTAGTGACCTCCAGAAAATTACTCAAACTTTCTAAACCTCAGTTTCTCCACCTGTAAAATGGGTAGGTAGGATCTATCTCATAAGGGTGTTGTGAGGATGAAATTACAGTGTGTGTGTGAACTGCTCAACGTAGCACCTGGTGGTGGTGGTTGGTAGTGATTGTCTAAGGGCTAAAGGGACAAGGAATGAATGAAATATGAGGAAGACCCCCTCTGCAGACAAGTCCCTTGCTCTACCCCATACCCATGACTGGCAGCCCGCCTTATCCCTGGCCAACACTCATCATTGTTTGCTGTTAGTTATACATTTGATCAATACAGGTCCATCTCTAGTCCTGGAAAACCACACAAACATCTATCTTGCTGATGACTGGTTAGCAGCATCCTTAGTGGGGTAAACCAGGAGGAGCAGGGACCAGTAACTGGAAAATACAGGCTCTGGAACTTCTTCCCTCATTCCCTGGGTCTGATAATGGAGAAGATACATAACGATTTTGAGCCTCATCTCATGTATCATTTCACCGATTTTCAAGAATTGATATGCTTTTCTTTTGATAAATAATAATACCTTCACCATGCATGATTTTTCAAAGGGTTCTTATAAACATTACCTTCCTTGTCTTTCAGTGCTCAAGGTAATACTTTGTAGAAGGGCATTGCTTATATTTTTCAACTGTTAAAAATTATATATTTTAAACTGTTGTAATGGTATTAACATCAGACTATGTCACTCATTAAAATAATGCAAATGAAGCTCGTATTTCCAAGTTGCAAACAAAGAAACTGAGGCACCAAAGGTTTTAAGGTTAACCCAAAGTTGATGCTAGAACCAGGACTTCGCATTTCCATATCTCTATCCTGCCATAAGGTGATTTGCCTTTTAAACATTTCCCTATAGTTCTGTCTAGCGAGTAGTGACATTCCCATTTTCTTTACTGAGAGGCTTCATTTTCCAAGAAGGTGGGCTGAAAGTAAGCTAATTATTTTGGTTTTCTTTTGGCCAGATGCTTACAAGATATAAAGAATATATTTATTATTTTTCTCCTCTGCCTTGGTCTTCCGACAGAGACAATAGTCAATGTGGTTTTTATAAAACATTATGTATCATTGTCTCTGATGACTATGATAGGCCATCATTTTTTGTAAGTGGCAATAAATCTAGTGACTCCATTTTCTTAGAAATATCTTCCAAAGTCCATGTCCTGATATTTTTTGTCTACCTCTGAGAAGGCGTCTTGAGAAAATTTTGAGGGAAGTAAATTTCACTGAAGTATATCTGCTCTTGTTTTTTTTTTTTTCAAAGATTTTATTTATTTATTTGTCAGAGGGAGAGAGAGCACAAGCAGGGGGAGCGGCAGGCAGAGGGAGAAGCAGGCTCCCCGCCAAACAAGGAGCCCGATGCAGGGCTCGATCCCAGAACCCTGGGATCATGACCTGAGCCAAAGGCAGACGCTGAACCGACTGAGCCACCCCGGCGCCCCTGTTCTCTTGTTCTTTATCTGCTGGGACAACACTAAAAATGTATCAGTCCAATAGGCAATAGGAAAAAGATGATCCTTAACTCAGGCCAATGAGAACTCGAGGTTGGTTCCTTAGAGGAGAGCGGCAGAGAAGTCAGGTTGAAGGAGGCACTGTCTGGATGGGCCACCTGTTTTCTGTAGAATTCTTTACCTGAAGAAACTGCCTTGAGATTTGGTAGGACCAGATAGAATGGAACTAACAACCAGTTTTATAGCTGGTGCCTAGAGTCAACTGAGGACATTGTTGGGACATTATGGGACCAATAAATAACTTCCACCTTGAGTCTAGAGCTAAGTGAGGATTAACGGATCAAAGATAGGTAACAATAAAAAGAGTAGCCTAGTTCCTGATAAAAGCTGGATTGGAGAATGTACCTTGAATGTCACAATAGGCTCAGCAGTAAACTTGCCCTTCCTCTTAGAAGCAGAACTCAACAACTGGGGGAGCAGAAGTGGGCCCCCAAACAGAGAGTGTACATTCTCTGAGGCCAGGCTGTTGGAAGGGTAAAGCCCAGGAGGGGCTGAACCAGGCTTCTTCCATTCCTTCAACTAAACCCACCAGTGAGAGAAGACCTTCCCACTCCAGGAGTGACTTCTTACCTGAAAGTTGGAGCGGGAATGAAGCGTGTCAGACAGAGGACCCCTTAGCGGGACTCTCATGGAAACACGAGACAAGCAGGAACAGAGATCTCCCATTTACCCTCTGCTGCTTCGTGTATTCTTCACTTGTGGCTCTCCTTTCGGGACTAGAGGAACAGTTAACAGGACAGAGTTGCCCACTTTCTGAAGGCTTGGGCTCCCAATACCAACCACTGTTTCCGTTGGGTATTCTTGGGACCAGTGCTTGGCAATTTTGATACCCGCTAAGGACTGAAATTGATTAGAACTGTAAGTGTATCAGTGAAATCAACCCTAAGACCACAGGTGGTCAGTATTGCTCACTAGAAATTACACAGTGACATGAAATGATAGCATCAAGATATTTTCATAATTCAATTTCAGCAATATAAAAACACCCCCAATTTAAATGTGAATCCCTTCACAATATCAAATTAGGAGAGGAAAATTAAAACCCAAATTAGATATGTTTGACCTGATGCGTTCCTATCCAGAGAAATCAAAGCGTCTGATTATTAATTTAGAGGACAGATCAAAGGTGTGTCAAAATAAAACCATAGAACCCCCAGTCTTGTTCACTTTGAGCTCAATCTCAGGTTGAGTGTCTTCTCTGCCTGGTAGAGCCAGGGTTCCTCCAGTAGTTTTAGCTTGGGTTGTTTTCCACTGGGATGAATATCATTCTTCAGGACGTCCATGTTGGATAAGTTTGGCACCAAGACTTCCATGTACTCTGCCTTTTAAAGATCTCTTTGTCTTTGGAGGGGCGCCTGGGTGGTTCAGTGATTTAAGCGTCTCACTTTGGCTCAGGTCATGATCTCCAGATCCTGGGATTGAGCCTCACATCAGGCTCCCTGCACAGCAGGGAGTCTGCTTGTCCCTCTGCCCCTCCCCCTGCTTGTGCTCTCTCTCTCTCTCTCTCTCTCAAATAAATAAATAAAATCTTTTAAAAAAAGAGGGGGAATGCCTGGGTGGCTCAGTCAGTTGGGTGTCCAGCTCCCCACTGAGCGAGGAGCTTCTCTCTGCCCCTCCCTCCCCACTCTCTTTCTCTAAAATAAATACATCTTTTAAAAAAAGATCTCTTCATCCTTGGTTTTCTTCAGTTTTGCTACAATTTCCCTACATAAATTTCTTTTTATTTATCCTTGTGCTTCCCAAATCTAAGCATTTGTCTCTTTTAAATTCCAGATTTTCAGATACCATTTCTTCTAGTTTTGCTTCTCCCCTGTTCCTTCTATTTTCTCCTCCTGCAACACTAGTTAGATAATATCAGATCTTCTCATTCTGTCCTCCACATTTTGTACACTGTTTTTCATATTTTCCCCTTTATGTTGTTCCATGTTACATTCTAGATAGTCTGGGCAGTTCTTCAGATCTGCCTTCACTTTTTCAGAAACTGATACTGGTACAATGTGTGTGTAAAGCTCTGTGCCACTTTGCCACATGTGTAGATTTGTGTAATCACCACCAAAATCACGATACAGAGCTATTACATTACCAAAAGGCTGTTCCTCTTGCCATGTTTTTATAGTCATACCCACTGTCCCTACACTCACTCCCTATCTCTATGCCCTCAAAACCGCTTCTCCGTTTTCATCTTTATTATAATTTCAAAAATGTTATGTAAAAATAGAATCATACATATGTGACCTTTAAAATTGGCTTTTTTCTTTCAGTATAATGCCCTTAAGATCATCCAAGTTCTTGTGTGTATCAGTAGTTGGTTTCTTTGTATTGCTGAGTACCATTCCATGGTATGGATGTAGTCGGATTTTTTAAGCCATTCTGCCAATCGTATGCCTTTGAATTGTTATATTTATACCATTTACATTCAGTGCAATTATTGGAGGTGAGGGCTTAACCATTTCGTTTTTATTTTCTGTCTGTTCCTTCTGTTTTTCATTTCTCTGTTTTCCTTTTCCTGTCTTCCTTGAACATTTTTTAGAATTCAATTTTGATTGTCCTATTTTTTTTAGTTTTTGAGTATATCTTGGCATAGCTTTGTGAGTGGCTACTTTAATCATTGCATGGCACACACCTAATTTATCCAAGTGTGTCAATATTGTGTCAGTATTTCACCACTCTGAGTGAAGTGTAGAAGACTTACCTCCCTTTATGTTCCATTATCTTCCCCCATTGATTTATTATTATTGTTATTTTTAGAGGAGGGAGGAGGGGCAGAGGGAGAGGGAGAGACAGAATCTTGAGCAGGCTCCACGCCCAGTGTAGAACCCAAGATGGGACTCGACCTCACAACCCTGAGATCATCACCTGAGCTGAAACCAAGTCAGACGCTTAACCGACTGAGCCCCTATGTTTCCCCATTTATCGCTGTTTTAGGTCACACTTGTCCCTGAGACCCTGCTCATCCTCTTTTTAGGAGTAAGTAGAATTTTAATCCTTAACTTATTTTGGAAACATTCATTTTCTTTGCTTTTTGGTTTTTTGAGTGGTTTTCAGCCTCTTTTTTTTGCCTCTTTAAATTTTTTATTGTTATGTTAATCACCATACATTACATCATTCGTTTTTGATGTAGTGTTTCATGATTCATTGTGCATAACACCCAGTGCTCCACGCAGAACGTGCCCTCTTTAATATCCATCACCAGGCTAACCCATCCCCCCACCTCCCTCCCCTCTAGAACCCTCAGTTTGTTTTTCAGAGTCCATCATCTCTCATGGTTCATCTCCCCCTCCGATTTACTCCCCTTCATTCTTGCCCTACTGCTATCTTTTTCTTTTTTTTTTTTCTTAACATATGTTGCATTATTTGTTTCAGAGGTACGGATCTGTGATTCAACAGTCTTGCACAATTCACAGCGCTCACCATAGCACATACCCTCCCCAATGTCTATCACCCAGCCACCCCATCCCTCCCACCCCCGACCACTCCAGCAACCCTCAGTTTGTTCCTGAGATTAAGAATTCCTCATATCAGTGAGGTCATATGATACATGTCTTTCTCTGATTGACTTATTTCACTCAGCATAACACCCTCCATTTCCATCCACGTTGTTGCAAATGGCAAGATCTCATTCCTTTTGATGGCTGCATACTATTCCATTGTGTATATATACCACCCCTTCTTTATCCATTCATCTGTCGATGGACATCTTGGCTCTTTCCACAGTTTGGCTATTGTGGACATTGCTGCTATAAACATTGGGGTGCACATACCCCTTTGGATCCCTACATTTGTTTCTTTGTGGTAGATACCCAGTAGTGCAATTGCTGGATCATATGGTAGCTCTATTTTCAACTGTTTGAGGAACCTCATACTGTTTTCCAGAGTGGCTGCACCAGCTTGCATTCCCACCAAAAGTGTAGGAGGGTTCCCCTTTCTCCACATCCCCGCCAACATCTGTCCTTTCCTGACTTGTTAATTTTAGCCATTCTGACTGGTGTGAGGTGGTATCTCACTGAGGTTTTGATTTGGATTTCCCTGATGCCGAGCGATGTTGAGCACTTTTTCTGAGTCTGTTGGCCATTTGGATGTCTTCTTTGCAAAAATGTCTGTTCATGTCTTCTGCCCATTTCTTGATTGGCTTATTTGTTCTTTGGGTGTTGAGTTTGTTAAGTTCTTTATAGATTTTGGATACTAGCCCTTTATCTGATATGTCATTTGCAAATGTTTTCTCCCATTCTGTTTGTTGTCTTTTGGTTTTGTGGACTCTTTCTTTCTCTGTGCAAAAGCTTTTTATCTTGATGAAATCCCAATAGTTCATTTTTACCCTTGCTTCCCTTGCCTGTGGCGATGTTTCTAGGAAGAAGTTGCTGCGGCTGAGGTCGAAGAGGTTGCTACCTGTGTTCTCCTCTAGGATTTTGATGGACTCCTGTCTCACGTTTAGGTCTTTCAACCATTTGGAGTCTATTTTTGTGTGTGGTGTAAGGAAATGGTCCAGTTTCATTCTTCTGCATGTGGCTGTCCAATTTTCCCAACACCATTCGTTGAAGAGACTGTCTTTTTTCCATTGGATATTCTTTCCTGCTTTGTCAAAGATGAGTTGACCATAGAGTTGAGGGTCCATTTCTGGGCTCTCTACTCTGTTCCATTGATCTATGTGTCTGTTTGTGTGCCAGTACCATACTGTCTTGATGATGACAGCTTTGTAATACAGCTGGAAGTCTGGAATTGTGATGCCGCCAGCTTTGCTTTTCTTTTTCAACATTCCTCTGGCTACTCGGGGTCTCTTCTGGTTCCATACAAATTTTAGGATTATTTGTTCCATTTCTTTGAAAAAAGTGGATGGTATTTTGTTGGGGATTGCACTGAATGTGTAGATTGCTCTAGGTAGCATGGACATCTTCACAATGTTTGTTCTTCCAATCCATGAGCATGGAACGTTTTTCCATTTCTTTGTGTCTTCTTCAATTTCTTTCATGAGTATTTTATAGTTTTCTGAGTACAGATCCTTTGCCTCTTTGGTTAAATTTATTTCTAGGTATCTTATGGTTTTGGGTGCATTTGTAAATGGGATTGACTCCTTGATTTGTCTCTCTTCCGTCTTGTTGTTGGTGTATAGGAATGCCACTGATTTCTGTGCATTGATTTTATATCCTGCCACTTGACTGAATTCCTGTATGAGTTCTAGCAGTTTTGGGGTGGAGTCTTTTGGGTTTTCCACATACAGTATCATATCATCTGCAAAGAGTGAGAATTTGACTTCCTCTTTGCCGATTTGGATGCCCTTTGATTTCTTTTTGTTGTCTGATTGCTGTGGCTGGGACTTCTAATACTATGTTGAATGGCAGTGGTGATAGTGGACATCCCTGCTGCGTTCCTGACCTTAGGGGGAAAGCTCTCAGCTTTTCCCCATTGAGAATGATATTCGCTGTAGGTTTTTCATAGATGGCTTTTATGATATTGAGGTATGTACCCTCTATCCCTATACTCTGAAGAGTTTTGATCAAGAAAGGATGCTGTACTTTGTCAGATGCTTTTTCTGCATCTATTGAGAGGATCATATGATTCTTGTTCTTTCTTTTATTAATATATTGTATCACGTTGATTGATTTGCGGTTGTTGAACCAACCTTGCAGCCCAGGGATAAATCCCACTTGGTCACGGTGAATAATCCTTTTAATGTACTGTTGGATCCTATTGGCTAGTATTTTGGTGAGAATTTTTGCATCCATGTTCATCAAGGATATTGGTCTGTAATTCTCCTTTTTGATGGGGTCTTTGTCTGGTTTGGGGATCAAGCTAATGCTGGCCTCATAAAATGAGTGTGGAAGTTTTCCTTCCATTTCTATTTTTGGGAACAGCTTCAGGAGAATAGGTATTAATTCTTCTTTAAATGTTTGGTAGAATTCCCCTGGGAAGCCATCTGGCCCTGGGCTTTTGTTGGTTGGGAGATTTTTGATGACTGCTTCCATTTCCTTAGTGGTTATAGGTCTGTTCAAGTTTTCTCTTTCTTCCTGGTTCAATTTTGGTAGTTGATACATCTCTAGGAATGCATCCATTTCTTCCAGGTTATCTAATTTGCTGGCACAGAGTTGCTCATCATATGTTCTTATAATTGTTTGTATTTCTTTGGTGTTGGTTGTGATCTCTCCTCTTTCATTCATGATTTTGTTGTTTTGGGTCATTTCTCTTTTCTTTTTGATAAGTCTGGCCAGGGGTTTATCAATCTTGTTAATCCTTTCAAAGAACCAGCTCCTCGTTTCGTTGATCTGTTCTACTGTTCTTTTGGTTTCTATTTCATTGATTTCTGCTCTGATCTTTATTATTTCTCTTCTCCTGCTGGGCTTAGGCTTTATTTGCTGTTTTCTCTCTAGCTCCTTTAGGTGTAGGGTTAGGCTATGTATTTGAGACCTTTCTTGTTTCTTGAGAAAGGCTTGTATTGCTATATACTTTCCTCTCAGGACTGCCTTTGCTGCATCCCAAAGATTTTGAACAGTTGTGTTTTCATTTTCATTGGTTTCCGGGAATTTTTTTAATTCTTCTTTAATTTCCTGGTTGACCCATACATTCTTTAGTAGGATGCTCTTTAGCCTCCATGTATTTGAGTTCTTTCCAAGTTTCCTCTTGTGATTGAGTTCTAGTTTCAAAGCACTGTGGTCTGAAAATATGCAGGGAATGATCCCAATCTTTTGGTACCCATTGAGACCTGATTTGTGACCTAGGATGTGATCTATTCTGGAGAATGTTCCATGGGCACTAGAGAAGAATGTGTATTCCGTTGCTTTGGGATGGAATGTTCTGAATATGTCTGTGAAGTCCATTTGGTCCAGTGTGTCACTTAAAGTCCTTATTTCCTTGTTGATCTTTTGCTTAGATAATCTGTCCATTTCAGTCAGGGGGGTGTTAAAGTCCCCCACTATTATTGTATTGTTGTCAATGTGTTTCTTTGCTTTTGTTATTAATTGCCTTATATAATTGCCTGCTCCCATGTTAGGGGCATAGATATTTACAATTGTTAGATCTTCTTGTTGGATAGACCCTTTAAGTAGGATATAGTGTCCTTCCTCGTCTCTTATTACAGTCTTTGTTTTAAAATCTAATTTGTCTGATATGAGGATTGCCACCCCAGCTTTCTTTTGGTGTCCATTAGCATGGTAAATGGTTTTCCACCCCCTCACTTTCAATCTGGGGGTATCTTTGGGTCTAAAATGAGTCTCTTGCAGACAGCATATGATGGGTCTTGTTTTTTAATCCAATCTGATAGCCTTTGTCTTTTGATTGGGGCATTTAGCCCATTTACATTCAGGGTAACTATTGAAAGGTATGAATTTAGTGCCATTGTATTGCCTGTAAGGTGACTGTTACTATATATTGTCTGTGTTCCTTTCTTGTCTATGCTGCTTTTAGGCTCTCTCTTTGCTTAGAGGACCCCTTTAAATTTTTTTGTAGGGCTGGTTTCGTGTTTGCAAATTCCTTTAGTTTTTGTTTGTCCTGGAAGCTTTTTATCTCTCCTTCTATTTTCAGTGACAGCCTAGCTGGATATAGTATTCTTGGCTGCATATTTTTCTCGTTTAGTGCTCTGAAGATATGTCAGTCCCTGCTGGCCTGCCAGGTCTCTGTGGATAGGTCTGTTGCCAATCTAATGTTTCTACCATTGTAGGTTACATACCTCTTCTCCCGAGCTGCTTTCAAGATTTTCTCCTTGTCTCTGAGACTTGTAAGTTTTACTATTAGATGTCGGGGGGTGGACCTATTTTTATTGATTTTGAGAGGGGTTCTCTGTGCCTCCTGGATTTTGATGCCTGTTTCCTCCCTCACATTAGGGAAGTTCTCTGCTATTATTTGCTCCAATATACCTTCTGCCCCTCTCTCTCTTCTTCTTCTGGGATCCCAATTATTCTAATGTTATTTCATCTTATCATATTGCTTATTTCTCGAATTCTGCCCTCATGATCCAGTAGTTGTTTATCTCTTTTTTTCTCAGTTTCTTTATTCTCCATCATTTGGTCTTCTATATCACCAATTCTCTCTTCTGCCTCATTTATCCTAGCAGTTAGTGCCCCCATTTTTGATTGCACCTCATTAATAGCCTTTTTGATTTCGACTTGGTTAGATTTTAGTTCTTTTATTTCTCCAGGAAGGGTGTCTTTAATAACTTCCACGCTTTTTTCAAGCCCAGCTAGTATCTTTAAAATCATGATTCTGAAATCTAGGTCCGACATTGTACTAATGTCCGTATTGAGTAGGTCCCTGGCAGACGGTACTACCTCTTGTTCTTTTTGCTGAGGTGATTTTTTTCATCTTGTCATTTTGTCCAGAGGAGAATAGATGAAGGAGAGAACAAAATGCTAACAGGTTAACAATGTCCCCAGAAAATATAGTCTAAACAAATCAGAAAAGACCTGAAACCAGGGGAAAAGAAAGGGAAAGAAAGAAAAAAGAAAGAGAAAAAAAAAAAAGATAAAGAAAAAGATAAAAACAAACAAAAACAAAACAATACAAAAAAACCAGAATATGATCAAATATGATCAGGCTAGTGCATAGATCAGTGCCACACACTAGATTTTGGGTGTATTTTGGTCTGTTAGAAAAAAGTGCCTCCTAAAATTTTAAAGAAATAAAGACATATATGTACAAAATAAGGGTTGATACAATGAAGGGATGGAATATGACGGTAAAGATGTTAATTATAAAAAATTTTAAAAGAGGAATTGATAAGGTGTTTGGAAAAAGAAAAAGAGGATTAAAAAAGAAAGAAAGAAAAAAAAAGGGGAGAGAATGTGATCAGGCAGGATACTATAACAAAGCCATACACTAGTGATTTAGGGTATATTTTGATCTGTTAGAAGAAACTGTATCTCAAAATTTTAAAGAGAGAACAGCTTATATATATGTGCCAAAAATAAAGGTAACTACGATGAAGGGATAGCATATGACTCTAAAAAATGAAAAATAATTTTTTTTTTAAAAAGGGATTGATAAGATGTTGGTTGAAAAGGGGAAAAAGAAATAAAAAAAAACAGTTAAAAAATTAACTTTGAAAGACTAATGAATCATTGTAAAAAAGCCATGAATTCTATGTGCAATATTCCCCTAGTGCTGGAGTTCTGCCATTCTCATTGATCGGTAAATTTGGTCTTGGCTTGCTGGCTGTTCCTGCTGATCTTCTGGGGGAGGGGCCTGTTGCTGTGGTTCCCAAATGTCTTTGCCAGAGGCGGAATTGCCCCGCCCTTGCCGGTCCAGGCCATGTAATCTGCTCGGCTTTGCTCTCGGGAGCTTTTGTTCCCTGCAAGCTTTTGGTACAGCTTTGGAGAATGAAAGTGAGAATGGCGGCCTCCCAATCTCCGCCCCGGAGGAGATGAAAACCCGGGGCCCCGCTCCTCAGTGCGCCCCCAGAGAAAAGCAGTCACTCCCGTCTCCCTGGTCTCCGGCCGCACTCCGTGCTCACCGGGCCTGTGACCGAGCGTTTCTATCTCTGGCACCCGACCCCATGTGGAGTCTCCAAACCCAGCAGATTCCCTGCGGTGCGCTCCCGCGCCGCTCCTCCCGGGGGAGGGAGGGGAGTCTCCCCGGATCTGCCGCTTGTTGGGTCCCTGCTGGAGGAGCCGTGCCCCGACTGGGCCGCGGGTCACAGTCTATGGCAACCCCGAGCTGAGAGCCCGCGCCTCGGCTCCGTCTCTGCAGCCGGGTTCCCCGCTCCGATCCCTGGGAGCTCTGCCGCACTCAGGCACCCCCGGTGTTTCTGTGACCCCGAGGGTCCTGAGACCACACTGTCCCGCGAGGGTTCCACCCCCCGCTTAGCCACTGGAGTGACATCCCTCCACGGAGCCGACTTCTAAAAGGTCCGATTTTGTGCTCCGCGGCTCTAGCACTTGCCAGAAGCGGCCGACGGAGGCCCCCTCCCCCGCCGTCTATCCTCCCGACTATCGCCTCGGATTCACTTCTCCGCACGTCCTTCCTTCCAGTAAGTGGTCGCTTCTCTGTTCAGAGAGTTGTTGCTACTCTCTTCTTCGGTCTCCTGTTGAGTTCGTAGGTGTTCAGAATGGTTTGATCCCTATTCAGCTGAATTCCTGAGACCAGATGAAATCCAGGTCTCCTACTCCTCCGCCATCTTCCCCCTGCCCCCAGCCTCTTCTTTTTGAAGTGTTTCTTTTTTCTTAATACTTTTCACATCTCTGTGATGCCGCCAGTGTTCCCAATCCGACTCTCGTCTAAGCTGCTGGGGACTGGCATTACCTTTGCTAGCCATTGCACTCACACCAATGCCATCAAACTTGGATCCCATGTTTTCATCCAGCAGGTGACCATACTCTTCAGCAGATGCACACAAACTGGAGTCATTGTGATTTCTCTTTTGTTTTCTCAGTATATTACCCATTCATTATAAAGGATATGCTTAGGAACAGCCAAATAGAAGAAATGCCCCAGGCAAGGGATGGACGAAGGCATACAGAGCTACCATGCCCTCATTGGGTGTGCCATTTTGCCAGCACCAACCCAGAAGCTCCTGTTCAGCTTCCCCCTCCTTTCTCTCTGTTGTTCAGATAGGGTACTTTCTATTATCTTCAGGTTAGCTGATTTTTTCCTTTGTCTTCTCCCCTCTACTGTCAGCCCCATCCACTGAGGTTTTTTTGTGTTTTGGGGTTTTTTTTGGTTATTGCATTTTTCAGTTTTAAAATTTCCATTTAGTTCTTCTCTATTTGTTGACACTATTTTTTCATTTATTTCAAGTATATTCATAATTGCTTGCTGAAGTATTTTTATGATGGCTACTTTAAAATCCTCTCAGCTCCTCCTAACATCTGTGTCATCCAAGCATTGGTATTATTTTTCATTCAAGCAGAAATTTCCCTGGGTTTTGGTATAATGAAATATTTTCAGTTGAGTTCTGGACATTTGGGGTCGTAGGAGACTATGGATCTTATCGACATTTTCTGTTTGAGCAGAACTTCTCTGACACTGTGCTTGTGGAAGGGGTCCTGCTTGTCATTGTAAGATGGGAGTAGAGGGGCACTTGGGTAGCTCAGTCGTTAAGCGTCTGCCTTCGGCTCGGGTCATGGTCCCAGGGTCCTGGGATTGAGCCCCGCATCGGGCTCACTGCTGGGCAGGAAGCCTGCTTCTCCCTCTCCCACACCCCCTGTTTGTGTTCCTGCTCTCTGTCAAATAAATAAATAAAATCTTTAAAAAAAAAAAAGCTGGGAGTAGAAGTCCACATTCCCACTTGGCCTCTGTTGACATTGGGCAGGAGTGAGAGGTCAGGCTCCCCGTCAGGCCTTCACTGATAACACTCCAGCTAGGAGGAGCAGGGGCACCTTCTACTGAGTACTTAATTTTAGCTGTTTTTCATTTATGTTGCTTTGGTCTCTACTCACACTTTCCACATCTTCCTTTATTCCTGTATATTAAATATACTTAGTTTATGTTCTATAGCTGTTGTTTCAACATCGGCAACTTTTACATGTCTGATTTTGCTGTTAATTATTATTTTTTTAATTTTTAAAAGATTTATTTACTATTTTAGAGACAGAGAGTGGGGGAGGGGCAGAGGGAGAGAGAGAGAGAGATTCTCAAGCAGACTCCTGGCTGAACGTGGAACCTGACAAGGGGCTCAATTTCATGACCCTGAGATCACGATCTGAGCTGAAATTAAGAGTCAGACGCCCTACCTACTGAGTCACCAAGGAGCCCCTGCTATTTATTATTTTTGCTGCTTCTCTCAAGGTGGCTTCCCTTCTCTGGTTTTATGTGTTTCATGATTTTTTAGCGTTGAACTCACTCAAGTTCAACGGAAATTTCTCTGAGGGAATTCTTTGAGGAATAGACTTTAAGTACATTCTTCTACACAAGATACGCATTTGTTTCTGTCGGGTACCTGAGGGTATTACCAGCTTGTGAGCACATAATAAAATTCTTTGCTTGAGAGCTCTTGTTGTTGTTGTTGTTGTTACATGACAACACAGGTAATGTAAACTTAGACGGCATTCCCACATGAAGCCATAGTATAGTTTCAACTTCCTGTGGGAGAGTTTTTCCTCTTCCCCCATAACCAGGGCTGAAACATGCAGTTTCTTTACTGTCTCCTTTGTGTCAGTGAGGTTTTGTTTGTTTGATGGTTTTGTTTCACTTCAACCTTTCACCAAGGAATTTCTCTTTGAGGGGATCTCTGATCCAATGTCCCGCTTTGCATGGATCTAAGTTTTGTCTCTGATGGCATCTGTGTCTATATGGCTATTAAAATCCAAGGCTGGAACATTTGTCTTTATCAGAAAGATATTCCTAAGTCAGATTCTGGCTTCAGCTCGTCTTGTTGGATTTTGAGTTTCACTTCATTTTTGGCCCCTGGGTATTATCTTAATTTCCTGTCACACTTTTTTGAAGAGTTCAAAGAAGTTTGACAGAACCACATAATGGTATCCCAGAGTTAGAGCCCTTAATATAGATGTAGGTTCCCAGAACTCAGCACCTAGGAGCGCCTGGGTGGCTCAGTTGGTAAAGCATCTGACTTTTGATTTCAGCTCAGGTCATGATCTCAGGGCTGTGAGCTCGAGCCCTGCATTGGGCTCCGTACTCAGTGGGGAGTCTGCTTAAGATTTTTTCTCTCCCTCTGCCCCTCCCCTATGCATGCGCTCGTTCTCTCTCTCTTTCTCTAAAATAAAAATAAAAACCAAAGAACAAACCAAAAACATTTTTTAAAAAAAGGACTCAGCACTTAGAATAAGCCAGGCCCTCATTACCTCTTACAAGGACTAGCAGAGACTCAAGGCTGTCAGGGACAGAACAGCAGACAGAGGGCGTCCTCTGGTTTTCCGCCTCTCTACAATGCCAGCAAGATGGAGCCAGACTGGCCAGGGCCCAGACCCGCATCCTTAGCTCCAGTGGTTACAAGAGGTTAATTATGTACCAAGTTTTCCACATCTGGTAAACACACTGCATCCTCTCCCAGAGAGTGACATTTAAAATATTGCTGCCCGCTCACAGAATTTAGAAATTTGCAGCAATGGTATCCCAGGCTCCATATTTTATTTGTGGCATTTTTCTTTCCCAATCAGTGTGCATGTGTGCGTGTACGTGTGCGTGTGCGTGTGTGTGTGTGTAAGAGAGAGACAGAGAAAGAGAGGGGAGAGAGGAAGGGAGGGAGGGGGGAAAGAGGGAGGGAGGGAGGGAGGGAGGAAGGAAGGGATGAAGGAACATTTTGGATTCCATTTCCATCTTGAGCTCCTGTGCTCTGTTTACACTCACTCTCCTGTGAGCAGGCTTTATTCAATGGAACTTCCTCTGAGGGAATTCTCAGGGACTGTTGCCCCTGCCTTTAGCTCCAGAACCACTGAGGTTTGGGAATCCTCCTCTCTGAGGAAGCTTCTCCCTCACTCCACGTTTGATCCCACCTGAGTGTCGGGCTTAGCAGATGTCTGAGCTGAAGCTATTTTGAATGTGTGCAGGTGATCCTATCGCTCCCTCTCCTACTTTATGCTTCTGCAGACATCGTCTTTCCACAGGCTGGGGATGTTTCAGGCCTTGGGTGGCGTATCATCCTGCTAAATCTTTTGTTCTGACATTTGGGAGGGAGGTGCTTCTAGTGTTTTGCTTCCTTTGTGTCCTTTTCTCAGAAACGCTCAGTGGAGTTGCCAATGATTTAATGGTTTAATCAAGTTCTTAAAACTGTTCTTTCCTTCTCCACCACACATGAGGCCGGCATTTTTGTTGGACCTTTTTTTTTTTCACTTTGTCATTGTTTTTTTGGGGTCAGACTTTTGTTTTTCCCACATAGATTTTTTTTCCTTATCACAGTGAGAAAAGTGAAGTCAGTGTTTTCTGGGTCTGCCAAAAGCAACTGTTGTCCAAACAAATCATGTCAACTCTCACCTCTCTGAGTTGGATCACCTCATGTGAGAAGCATTTTCCACTTAAACAAAAAATTTAACCCTATCCTATTCTTGCCTCAAGCCCCTTCCGCGTGTTTCATTCTCCCTGAGCCAGTCCTGGAGTCCTGACTGTCCTCTTCTGGGCCTGTCCCCACAGGACACAGGCAAACCCCTACATCAGCAATAACTGTTTTGATTTGAAGCTCGCCTAACAATGCCTTAAATATTCTACGCTAGTCTTCCTAGGCTTCTTCTCTCAAAGAGTTCCAAACTTTATGGAAGCTTTGTATAGCCGTGCCAATCTTTACACAGTGGTTCCTTGTTCTGGTTGCTGCATAATGAACCACCACAAATGTAGTGGCATAAAACAGCAATCATTGTATGATACTTGGGATTCTGTGGGCTGGAATTTGGAAAGGAACCAGTAGGAACAGCCTGTCTGCTCCACGATGTCTGGGGCCTCAGCTGGGAAGACTCTGTGGATGGGTTAGCGGCTTGATGGCAGGTGGCGGCATCATCATCCGGCTGGAAGCTCTCAAGGTCTAGGACTGCTGACAGGACCACTGGCCAGGACGTCTCAGTGTAGCTTGGCTTCCTCACCCTGGAGTGGCCCCTGAATGTCTTATATGGTATCTCAGGGTCTCAAACATGAGCACTCCATCGAACGAGGTAGATGCATCAAAACCTTTTCTGGTCCAACCTCACATTCTGTGGATTACAAGCAAGTGACATCATAGAAGGCGTGTCAAGCCCATGGACCCACTTCTTTTTTTTTTTTTAAGATTTTATTTATTTATTTATTTATTTGAGAGAGAGCATGCCTGAGTGGGGGGAGAGGCAGAGGGTGAGAGAGAAGCAGACTCCCCACTGAGCAGGGAGCCCGATGTGGGACTCCATCCCAGGACCCCGGGATCATGACCTGAGCCAAAGTCAGATGCCTAACACTCTGAGCCACCCATGAGCCCCCTATGGACTCACTTCTGATGGAAAGAGCATCTGATGGAAGGAGCATCAAGGTCACCCTGTGGAAAAACATGTAGAATAGAAGATATGGTTGTGCCCATGTTTGGAAGAAGCAATCCGCACAGTCTGCCCTCAAGCTAACAAAGCATATCACTTCCACATACAGAATCCACTCCCCAGGACTGAAGTGTCCTCCCATGGGCCACCAGCTTCTGGCCCAGGCTCTTGGTCATCTTAGTCGGGGCCAGGCCGAATGAGGCTCCTCAGGCGCAGTTCCTCAAGTATCTTCCCTCCATCTGAAGATCTGTGAACTAGAGATACAAAGGACCTGCTCTCCGTCTACCCAACAAACAATGGTGGGGAGGTGGGGGGGGCAGGACAGACATCACGTAGCTGCCGTATTCCCCAGTTGCTTTTACTTCAGACAATAGTCACAGCTTTAAAAGGATGACTTTTAATAGTTCCCCAGACCTGGTTCTCTCTGGTGAGGGTGGAGGCATTCCAGAGCCCAGTCAGCTATCTGAAATCTTGCCTTTCTGCCTCTGAACTGAAGGACTTCTTTGGTTCCCAGTCCCCAGGCTGATCTGATCTAATCCCCTCCTTAAGAATATTTAGAGATGTGTGCATTTCCCTTTCTTTTTTGTGTCTGTTTCACTTCGGGAAAACTGCCTTCCTCTGGTACAATCTTCTTGTTTCTGAGAGCAAACTACTCTCACTCTCCCTCACTGCACAGTAAGACTGAAGCATAGAGAAAAACCAGTCTTAAAACTTAAAATTAAAAAAATAAAAATGATAAAAATTAAGAAAATAAAATAAAAAATAAATTTAAAATAAATTAAATAAAAAATAAAAGTATATACATAAATTTAAAAAATATAAAAAATTTAAAAACCGCATGCTCATGAGGGCCTATTGAAACAGCAGGCATTTTTTTCTGGAAGGCAGTGAGCTGCTGTGATTCGTCAAGGTCAAAATACTGCCAGGCTCACACTGGAGACTTCAAACCTCACAGCACCTGCTCTGGTCCCTCCAGGAGCCTCAGTCTCCACGGGCTACTTTGGCCTGTAGATTCTTAGCTTAATCCTTCTCCAGGCTCCTGCCAACCAGGATGTTAGGGCTTTAGGGACTAATAAGTTATACCCTTCTCTTACTCTCCTAGGTTTGGAAACAACTGATAGATAAGATATAGATGACATCTGAACATAATGCCAACTTTATTGTAGATATGACATAGTCCAGGATATGGCTTAGATGCGGAGCAGCAAAGAGCTTGTTAATAGTTCTTCCCAGAATTAAACTCATCCACCCAGTCCCAGACCTCCCTGCACCAGGGCAGTGCCTTAGAGTCCCTCCTGGACGTGCGGACCTGGATTGCAGGTCTCTGTGGGGACGCAAATCTGGAGAAGAAAGGTCAGAAGAAGTCAACTGAGCATGCTCCGCACTTTCCCCCACACCTAGGAATTGGAGTAGTTACTCTGCTTCTGAGAAAAGCTGCGGAAGGGACAGAATGAGGTGAGGAGGGTTATTCCCCGTGGAGGTGTCCCTGAGGAAATGCAAAGCTTGGGGAATGGAGAGTCTCCTTAACACAAACAAACCGCTGTGAGCTCAAATGTGAACCACGTTCGTTCATTCCCTTCTTCCTTCCTTCCTTCTTTTCCTCCTTCCCTCTTTCTTTTATTCTTTTGTCTGTTCTTTCATTTCCTGTCACCCTGTGGGCCACAGAGGGGGCCAAGTGTCAAGGAAGTCTCCCTGAAGAAGTGGCTTTTGAGACCTAAGACAGGAGGAGGAGGAGTTGAGTGGGGTAGAGAATGTTCCAGGAGGAGGGAATAGCTTCAGTCAAGTCCTGGAGAGTGGATTGGGTGAGATAACCAAAGGGATGAGCTTGGATAGAGAGGAGTAGTGGGCTTAAGACTGTCCTGGGACACGCCAACATTTAGAAGTGGAAATGGAAAACCAGGAGGGTACATTATTCAGCAGTTAAATGGAGAGTCTTCAAAAAGGAAAGCAAGGTTTTCAGTAACAAATGTTGCCTAGGATTCCGAGATGAGCATAGAAAACCAGTGGATTCCGGCATGAGGAGCTCATGAGTAACTTTCACAAAGCCCTGTCCATGGTTTGGTGGAGAGGGAGGTGGCATTGTGGGACGGGGGGGTGGGGGGTGGGGGTGGCAGAGAGAATGGTATTTGAGGAAATAAAGACTATATGACGGTGTTTTCTGGAGTTTTTCCTTTGGAGGGAGCAGAAAAACGGAGTAAGAATAAGTTCTCCTGCATTGCTGAGGAATCGAAGTAAGGAAAGGTCATATTTAGTCGGCCATTTTATTTTTTTAATTATTAAATTTATATTTCTCATGAGTCATGAATGTGGAGAAGAGGAGAAAACCATTCTTAGCACTTTATAATAGGCATAGGTTCTTGGTCAACAACTGACCAGAAGGGTCTGGCTGCAAGTGACAAAAACCCACCTTATGCTTGCTTAAGCAAAAAGGGAACTTTTATGGGTTCACATAATTAACTTGGAACCGGAGACTGAAATTCCATTAGAGATTCTCTTTCACTGTCTCTCATCTCTTTCTGCTTCCTTTCCTGTTGCAGAATGAAGGATCTGGGGAAGAAAGCAAGGGGAGACATAATTATTAGGCGCTCTGAGTCACCTCCTCACTGCCTTAGTGGCCAGACAAGACAGGGAACCTCTCTCTCTGATATATTTTGAAAACTTCAAGAGAAGAACTCTGGCCCATATTGGATCAGGTGCCCATCATTTGAATCAAGCACTGTGGCCAGGGAATGAGGAACTATGTTTGGCTCAACCTTAGTTATATGCCCACGTCTGTGTCCAACGGGACAAGACATCTTACCAGAAGGAAGCAGGGAGGGGTTCTAGGCAGCTGAAAACCCTGGTGGCACCATTTACATTAGTGGTGGTTACAAATAGCAGTGCTTGCTTTCTAGAACTCATGTTGATTGTGGCTTCTTCATTGTAACAACAGCAATGCCTTTTATTTGTCTATGTATTTGTACCTTCATTGTCTTGTTTGATGTTCAAAATATCGACGTGCACTGAGTAGTAGGAGGTTCTTATTTGCATTTTACAGATGAGAAAACTGAGGCTCAGACATTTAGTGACTGGTCTAAGTTGTGCAGTAATTCAGCACCAGAAGTCAAGAATCTTAGCTCTCCAGATATCATTTTAATACTTAACACAACTTCTCATTTTGTGACGGTAATAAAGTTCTCTTTTTTGGTCCAGTCACCTATCTCTGTTCTTCTGCCACGTGATAACAGATGAGAGAGTCATGATACACAAAGAAACACAATAATGATAGCTGAGAAGTTGGGAGTTTCAGATTTGTAAAATATTTGAAAGTATTTTTATATACTTAAAATATTTTATTAATCAAAATATTGATTCATAATGCATCTTATTAATATTTTCATTCCTAATACATTTTACTAATCGATAGCTAATTAGTTCTAAGCCAGATAGATTATTTGAACCCAGGGGAAATAGACAATCTTATGAAAAACAGGGTAATCTAAATAACTGTGAGGACGCCTGAGTGGCTCAGTTGGTTGGGCGACTGCTTCGGCTCACGTCATGATCCTGGAGTCCTGGGATTGAGTCCTGCATCGGGCTCCCTGCTCAGCAAGGGGTCTGCTTCTCCCTCTGACCCTCCCCCCTCTCATGTGCTCTCTCTCTCTCTTTCTCTCTTTCAAAATAAACTTAAAAAATAAATAAATAAATAACTGTGAAGGGGATGGCCCATTGTTACTTATCAGAAATCAACAATATTGCTTTTTGGAGCAAGATGGCAGAGGAGTAGGAGACTTGGATTTCCTCTGGTCTCAGGAATTCAGCTGAATAGGGATCAAACCATTCTGAACACCTACGAACTCAACAGGAGACCGAAGAGGAGAGTAGCAACAACTCTCTGAACAGAGAAGCGACCACTTACTGGAAGGTAGGACGTGTGGAGAAGTGAATCTGAGGCGATAGTCGGGAAGATAGACGGTGGGGGAGGGGGCCTCCGCCGCTTCTGGCAAGTGATAGAGCCGCGGAGCACAAAATCGGAACTTTTAGAAGTCAGCTCCGCTGAGGGACGTCGCTCCAGTGGCTAAGTGGGGGGTGGAATCCTCCCGGGACAGTGTGGTCTCAGGACCCTTGGGGTCACGGAGAGACCGGGGGTGCCTGAGTGCGGCAGAGCTCCCAGGGATCTGAGTGGGGAAGCCGGCTGCAGAGACGGAGCCGAGGCGCGGGCTCTCAGCTCGGGGTGGCCATAAACTGTGATCCGCGGCCCAGTCGGGCCACTGCTCCTCCAGCAGGGACCCAACAAGCGGCAGATCCGGGGACACTCCCCTTCCTCCCCAGGGAGGAGCGGCGCAGGAGTGCACCGCAGAGATCTGCTGGGTTTGGAGACTCCACACGGGGTTGGGTGCCAGAGATAGAAACGCTCGGTCACAGGCCGGGTGAGCACGGAGTGCGGCCAGAGACCAGGGAGCCGGGAGTGACTGACTGCTTTTCTCTGGGGGCGCACTGAGGAGTGGGGCCCCGAGTTCTCAGCTCCTGCGGGCGGAGATTAGGAGGCCACCATTTTCACCCTGGTCCTCCAAAGCTGTACCGAGAGCTTGCAGGGAACTAAAGCACCCGAGAGCAAAGCCGAGCAGATTACATGGCCTGGACCGGCAAGGGCGGGGCAATTCCGCCTCCGGCAAAGACATTTGGGAACCACGGCAACAGGCCCCTCCCCCAGAAGATCAGCAAGAACAGTCCGCAAGCCAAGACCAAGTTTACTGATCAAGGAGAATGGGCAAACTCCAGCACTAGGGGAATACTGCACATAGCATTCATGGCTTTTGTACCATGATTCATTAGTTTTTCAAAGTTAATTTTTTTAACTGTTTTTTTTAATTTTTCTTTTTCCCCTTTTCAACCAACATCTTATCAATCCCTTTTTTTTTTTTTTTTTTTTTTTTTTATTGATCCCCAAAGAAGAACTCATTTATTTATCTGGTCCATAGAGAGCAGAATGGAACTGAACCAACTGCCTGCTGAGATGATAAACTGAAGTCAATCCTGCTTCTTGGGAAATGAAGCCATAGCTAGCTGATATATGGCATATGCTGTTCCACCAACTGTAAGGATCATAGTGGCTCTATACAGGAGGGCATCAGCTACTCCACCCTTCAGATGCACTGGAATTCCATTATCCTCCTGAAATAGCTTTTGTTTCTCTGGAACTTTATTTTCAAACTGCCTGCGTGAAGCAGTACTTATGGTCCTCTGGGCAATCTGACGAAGAGCCAGCCGATTCCACATCTTGGCTCAGTTACTATCCACTTATCAATCCCTTTTTTAAAAAAAACATTTTTTATTTTTCATTTTTAGGGTCATATTTTATCCCTTCATCGTAGTTACCCTTATTTTTGGCATATATATATAAGTTGTTCTCTCTTTAAAATTTTGAGATACAGTTTCTTCTCATACCTCAAAATATACCCTAAATCACTAGTGTATGCCTTTGTTCTAGTCTCCTGCCGATCACATTCTCTCCCCTTTTTTTCCTTTTTTTTTTTAATCTTCTTCTTTCGTTTTTCAAACAACTTCTTATCAATTCCTTTTATAAAATCTTTTATAATTTTCATCTTTACAGTCATCTTCCATCCCTTCATTGTATCAACCCTTATTTTGTACATATATAAGTCTTTCTTCCTTTAAAATTTTAGGAGGCACTTTTTTCTAACAGACCAAAATACGCCCAAAATCTAGTGTGTAGCACTGATCTATGCACTAGCCTGATCATATTTGATCATATTCTGTTTTTTTTTGTATTGTTCTGTTTTTGTTTTTATCTTTTTCTTTTTTTTTTTCCTTTCATTTTTCTTTCTTTCCCTTTCTTTTCCCCTGGTTTCAGGTCTTTTCTGATTTGTATCGAGTATATTTGCTGGGGACATTGTTAACCTGTTAGCATTTTGTTCTCTCATTCATCTATTCTCCTCTGGACAAAATGACAAGATGGAAAAAATCACCTCAGCAAAAAGAACAAGAGGTAGTACCGTCAGCCAGGGACCTACTCAATACGGACATTAGTACGATGTCGGCCTAGAGTTCAGAATCATGACTTTAAAGATACTAGCTGGGCTTGAAAAAAGCGTGGAAGTTATTAGAGACACCCTTTCAGGAGAAATAAAAGATTTAAAATC
Organism: Callorhinus ursinus; assembly: GCF_003265705.2. Lineage (NCBI taxonomy): Eukaryota > Metazoa > Chordata > Mammalia > Carnivora > Otariidae > Callorhinus > Callorhinus ursinus. The sequence goes on from NW_027397116.1 coordinate 6,494,915, forward strand.
TAACCAAGTCGAAATCAAAAAGGCTATTAATGAGATGCAATAAAAAATGGGGGCACTAACTGCTAGGATAAATGAGGCAGAAGAGAGAATTGGCGATATAGAAGACCAAATGATGGAAAATAAGGAAACTGAGAAAAAGAGAGATAAACAACTACTGGATCACAAGGGCAGAATTCGAGAGATAAGCGATACGATAAGACAAAACAACATTAGAATAATTGGGATCCCAGAAGAAGAAGAAAGAGAGAGAGGGGCAGAAGGTATATTGGAGCAAATAATAGCAGAGAACTTCCCTGATGTGAGGAAGGAAACAGGCATCAAAATCCAGGAGGCACAGAGAACCCCTCTCAAAATCAATAAAAATAGGTCAACACCCCGACATCTAATAGTAAAACTTACGAGTCTCAGAGACAAAGAGAAAATCCTGAAAGCAGCTCGGGAGAAGAGATATGTAACCTACAATGGTAGAAACATTAGATTGGCAACAGACCTATCCACAGAGACCTGGCAGGCCAGAAAGGACTGGCATAATATCTTCAGAGCACTAAACGAGAAAAATATGCAGCCAAGAATACTATATCCAGCTAAGCTGTCACTGAAAATAGAAGGAGAGATAAAAAGTTTCCAGGACAAACAAAAACTAAAGGAATTTGCAAACACGAAACCAGCCCTACAAAAAAATTTAAAGGGGTCCTCTAAGCAAAGAGAGAGCCTAAAAGCAGCATAGACAAGAAAGGAACACAGACAATATATAGTAACAGTCACCTTACAGGCAATACAATGGCACTAAATTCATACCTTTCAATAGTTACCCTGAATGTAAATGGGCTAAATGCCCCAATCAAAAGACAAAGGCTATCAGATTGGATTAAAAAACAAGACGCATCGATATGCTGTCTGCAAGAGACTCATTTTAGACCCAAAGACACCCCCAGATTGAAAGTGAGGGGGTGGAAAACCATTTACCATGCTAATGGACACCAAAAGAAAGCTGGGGTGGCAACCTCATATCAGACAAATTAGATTTTAAAACAAAGACTGTAATAAGAGACAAGGAAGGACACTATATCCTACTTAAAGGGTCTATCCAACAAGAAGATCTAACAATTGTAAATATCTATGCCCCGAACATGGGAGCAGCCAATTATATAAGGCAATTAATAACAAAAGCAAAGAAACACATTGACAACAATACAATAATAGTGGGGGACTTTAACACCCCCCTGACTGAAATGGACAGATCATCTAAGCAAAAGATCAACAAGGAAATAAAGACTTTAAATGACACACTGGACCAAATGGACTTCACAGACATATTCAGAACATTCCATCCCAAAGCAACGGAATACACATTCTTCTCTAGTGCCCATGGAACATTCTCCAGAATAGATCACATCCTAGGTCACAAATCAGGTCTCAATGGGTACCAAAAGATTGGGATCATTCCCTGCACATTTTCAGACCACAATGCATTGAAACTAGAACTCAATCACAAGAGGAAACTTGGAAAGAACTCAAATACATGGAGGCTAAAGAGCATCCTACTAAAGAATGAGTCAACCAGGAAATTAAAGAAGAATTAAAAAAATTCCTGGAAACCAATGAAAATGAAAACACAACTGTTCAAAATCTTTGGGATGCAGCAAAGGCAGTCCTGAGAGGAAAGTGTATAGCAATACAAGCCTTTCTCAAGAAACAAGAAAGGTCTCAAATACACAACCTAACCCTACACCTAAAGGAGCTACAGAAAAAACAGCAAATAAAGCCTAAGCCCAGCAGGAGAAGAGAAATAATAAAGATCAGAGCAGAAATCAATGAACTAGAAACCAAAAGAACAGTAGAACAGATCAACGAAACGAGGAGCTGGTTCTTTGAAAGGATTAACAAGATTGATAAACCCCTGGCCAGACTTATCAAAAAGAAAAGAGAAATGACCCAAAACAACAAAATCATGAATGAAAGAGGAGAGATCACAACCAACACCAAAGAAATACAAACAATTATAAGAACATATGATGAGCAACTCTGTGCCAGCAAATTAGATAACCTGGAAGAAATGGATGCATTCCTAGAGATGTATCAACTACCAAAATTGAACCAGGAAGAAAGAGAAAACTTGAACAGACCTATAACCACTAAGGAAATGGAAGCAGTCATCAAAAATCTCCCAACCAACAAAAGCCCAGGGCCAGATGGCTTCCCAGGGGAATTCTACCAAACATTTAAAGAAGAATTAATACCTATTCTCCTGAAGCTGTTCCCAAAAATAGAAATGGAAGGAAAACTTCCACACTCATTTTATGAGGCCAGCATTAGCTTGATCCCCAAACCAGACAAAGACCCCATCAAAAAGGAGAATTACAGACCAATATCCTTGATGAACATGGATGCAAAAATTCTCACCAAAATACTAGCCAATAGGATCCAACAGTACATTAAAAGGATTATTCACCGTGACCAAGTGGGATTTATCCCTGGGCTGCAAGGTTGGTTCAACATCCGCAAAGCAATCAACGTGATACAATGCATTAATAAAAGAAAGAACAAGAATCATATGATCCTCTCAATAGATGCAGAAAAAGCATCTGACAAAGTACAGCATCCTTTCTTGATCAAAACTCTTCAGAGTATAGGGATAGAGGGTACATACCTCAATATCATAAAAGCCATCTATGAAAAACCTACAGCGAATATCATTCTCAATGGGGAAAAGCTGAGAGCTTTCCCCCTAAGGTCAGGAACGCGGCAGGGATGTCCACTATCACCACTGCTATTCAACATAGTATTAGGAGTCCTAGCCACAGCAATCAGACAACAAAAAGAAATCAAAGGCATCCAAATCGGCAAAGAGGAAGTCAAATTCTCACTCTTTGCAGATGATATGATACTGTATGTGGAAAACCCAAAAGACTCCACCCCAAAACTGCTAGAACTCATACAGGAATTCAGTCAAGTGGCAGGATATAAAATCAATGCACAGAAATCAGTGGCATTCCTATACACCAACAACAAGACAGAAGAGAGACAAATCAAGGAGTCGATCCCATTTACAACTGCACCCAAAACCATAAGATACCTAGGAATAAATTTAACCAAAGAGGCAAAGGATCTGTACTCAGAAAACTATGAAATACTCATGAAAGAAATTGAAGAAGACACAAAGAAATGGAAAAACGTTCCATGCTCATGGATTGGAAGAACAAACATTGTGAAGATGTCCATGCTACCTAGAGCAATCTACACATTCAGTGCAATCCCCAACAAAATACCATCCACTTTTTTCAAAGAAATGGAACAAATAATCCTAAAATTTGTATGGAACCAGAAGAGACCCCGAGTAGCCAGAGGAATGTTGAAAAAGAAAAGCAAAGCTGGCAGCATCACAATTCCAGACTTCCAGCTGTATTACAAAGCTGTCATCATCAAGACAGTATGGTACTGGCACACAAACAGACACATAGATCAATGGAATAGAGTAGAGAGCCCAGAAATGGACCCTCAACTCTATGGTCAACTCATCTTTGACAAAGCAGGAAAGAATGTCCAATGGAAAAAAGACAGTCTCTTCAATGAATGGTGTTGGGAAAATTGGACAGCCACATGCAGAAGAATGAAACTGGACCATTTCCTTACACCACACACAAAAATAGACTCCAAATGGTTGAAAGACCTAAACGTGAGACAGGAGTCCATCCAAATCCTAAAGGAGAACACAGGTAGCAACCTCTTCGACCTCAGCCGCAGCAACTTCTTCCTAGAAACATCGCCAAAGGCAAGGGAAGCAAGGGCAAAAATGAACTATTGGGATTTCATCAAGATAAAAAGCTTTTGCACAGAGAAAGAAAGAGTCCACAAAACCAAAAGACAACCGACAGAATGGGAGAAAACATTTGCAAATGACATATCAGATAAAGGGCTAGTATCCAAAATCTATAAAGAACTTAACAAACTCAACACCCAAAGAACAAATAAGCCAATCAAGAAATGGGCAGAAGACATGAACAGACATTTTTGCAAAGAAGACATCCAAATGGCCAACAGACTCATGAAAAAGTGCTCAACATCGCTCGGCATCAGGGAAATCCAAATCAAAAACCACCTCATACCAGTCAGAATGGCTAAAATTAACAAGTCAGGAAAGGACAGATGTTGGTGGGGATGCGGAGAAAGGGGAACCCTCCTACACTTTTGGTGGGAATGCAAGCTGGTGCAACCCCTCTGAAAAACAGTATGGAGGTTCCTCAAACAGTTGAAAATAGAGCTACCATATGATCCAGCAATTGCACTACTGGGTATCTACCACAAAGAAACAAATGTAGGGATCCGAAGGGTACGTGCACCCCAATGTTTATAGCAGCAATGTCCACAATAGCCAAACTGTGGAAAGAGCCAAGATGTCCATCGACAGATGAATGGATAAAGAAGGGGTGGTATATATACACAATGGAATAGTATGCAGCCATCAAAAGGAATGAGATCTTGCCATTTGCAACAACGTGGATGGAAATGGAGGGTGTTATGCTGAGTGAAATAAGTCAATCAGAGAAAGACATGTATCATATGACCTCACTGATATGAGGAATTCTTAATCTCAGGAAACAAACTGAGGGTTGCTGAGGGTTGTTCAGTGGTGGGGGGTGGGAGGGATGGGGTGGCTGGGTGATAGACATTGGGTAGGGTATGTGCTATGGTGAGCGCTGTGAATTGTGCAGGACTGTTGAATCACAGATCTGTACCTCTGAAACAAATAATGCAACATATGTTAAGAAAAAAGAAAAAGAAGAAGATAGCAGGAGGGGAAGAATGAAGGGGGGGAAGTCGGAGGGGGAGACGAACCATGAGAGACGATGGACTCTGAAAAACCAACTGAGGGTTCTAGAGGGGAGGAGGGTGGGGGGATGGGTTAGCCTGGTTGTGGGTATTAAAGAGGGCACATTCTACGTGGAGCACTGTGTGTTATGCACAAACAATGAATCATGGAACACTACATCAAAAACTAATGATGTAATGTATGGTGATTAACACAAAAGTAAAAAATTTAAAAAAAAAGAAATCAACAATATTTCTGGGAATGATGCCAGCCAGAAGGTAAAGAAAGCAGCCACTTTTTGTCAACTGTTTACTATTAGAGCACCATGCAGGCTCTCCACTATGCTATCTCCTTTGATTCTCACAGCCACCGTGTGACAGGATGATATCTCTACCTCCAGATTATAAATGAGAACACGGACCTCAGAGAAGTTAAGGGATATGCCCAGTTGCTAATAATGGATAGAGCCAAGATTATATCCCAGACTTGAGTGGCTCCAAAACCTAGGTGTCTCTCCTACATAACCTTGAATGCTGAACCGGTGCCTTTGGCAGATAAAGGTAAATGTATTTATTTATAGGTTTTATTTTAATGCACGCACAATTATTCCCGCAATTTCTTGGGCAAATGGACTCTCTCATTTTCATATACAGTAGTTGCGTGGGGTATGTTCTAGGACCCACAGTGAATGCCTGAAACCACAGATACTACCAAACACTATATATACTATGTTTTTTTCCTATACATACATATCTATGATAAAGTCTAATTTATAAATTGGACGCAGTAAGAGATGAACATAACAACCAATAATAAAATAGAATAAGTATAGAAATGAACTGTAATAAATATTATGTGAATGTGGTTGCTCTCATAATACCTTACTGTACTGTACTCACCCTCCTGGTGATGATGTGAGATTTAGTACCTTCATGATGGCATGAAGGCAGGTGGACGACGTAGGCATCGTGACATTGTGTTAGGCTACTATTGACTTTCTGAGGCTACATCAGGAGGGTCACCTTCCAGATCATACTGGAAGGTGTGCAGGTGACCAAAACTGCAGAGAGTGGAACTGTGGATGAGCGGTGGAGGGATGGACCCTAGTCTAAAGAATAAGGCGAAGCTAGCGGTGAAGAAATTTGCTGTTTGTGTGGAAATGTTTCTTTTTTTTTTTAAGATTTTATTTATTTTTTTATTTTTTAAGATTTTATTTATTTATTCATGAGAGACAGAGGGAGAGAGAGAGGGAGAGAGAGAGAGAGAAGCAGAGGGAGAAGCAGGCTCCCAAGGAGCAGGGAGCCCGATGCGGGACTCGATCCCAGGACCCCGGGATCATGACCTGAGCCGAAGGCAGACGCTTAACCATCTGAGCCACCCAGGCGCCCAGTGTGGAAATGTTTCTGATGGCATTCAATAACACGTGTAAAAGCTTTTTGTAAATTATTAAGTGACACGGAACTTAACTTATAGCAAAAACGATTCCTGGGTTTAGAATGCATATTGGGCAGGGGGAGAGTTTCTCCGTTTCTTGTACCTCTGAAGGTTTTTGTTTTGTTTTTTGCTTCCATTTGAATTGGAAATGGTCCAAAAGCTGATTTTTTTTTTCTCCTATTCACCAAGCAGGAAGAGTCACACCCAAATGCTGTCAGTAAGTGATGAGTTTTGGATGATGTATTTCTTGACTTCCCAGTTTTGCCTCTAATCCTTTCCCCCTTCCTCCCAATAGCCATGTCCCTTTCCACTTGCTTGTTCTCACTTACCTCCCCTCCCTCCCCAGATGTCACTCATAGCACTTCCCAGTGAGTGTCTCGGGGTGCCCTTGGGATCTGCAGATGGTAAGAAGCACACAGACCAGAGCTGCGGTGCCCACAAAGACTAGCCGACCCCAAATAACATGGCATTGTTACTGCCAAATGTATCAAATAGCCCAATCTCATTATCTCTGGTGGGGTATACAAATCTAGCCATTTGTTTATACCTGTGCACTCAACAGTTGGTAGCTTGCCTTCCGATACTTTGTCTTAGTCCATTAAGGCTGCTAACGAAATACCACAACCTGGGATAAAAAATAGAAATTTGTTTAACACTTATTGAGCCCTTCTTATAAGCCCAGCACTCCACTAAGCAATTTACATACATTTTCTCACTTAAGCCTCGTGACAACCCCATGAGATAGATACTATTATTATCCTTGGTTCACACACATGAATAAAAAGAAAGTTGTAAGGAACTTGCCCCAAGTCTCTCAAGTGAGTAGCAGAGCTGGGATTTGGTTCTGAGTCTGTCTGACTCCAAAGGTCAAATTATTATTTTTTTTAAAGATTTTATTTATTTATTTAACAGAGAGCGAGCGAGAGAGCACAAGTAGGCAGAGAGGCAGGCAGAGGGAGAGGGAGAAGCAGGCTCCCCGCCGAGCAGGGAGCCCAATGTGGGACTCGATCCCAGGATCCTGGGATCATGACGTGAGTTGAAGGCAGGCGCTTAACCGACTGAGCCACCCAGGCGCCCCAAAGGTCAAATTATTAACTGCCACGCTACTCAACCTTTGAAGTTTTCTTAAAGCAAGTGCAAAATTAAAATTACCTAGAGTCTTTTTTTTTCAATAAGAAAGTTGTATTATTTGATGTTGTGATGAGGCTTGCATTCTGACCACTGCCTAGTGCTAGGAACAGATGCACCACTTTGCTATAAGAAAGTGGCATTTTGGAGAAATCATGGGGGTGCCACTTGGCAGGCTGATGGGCATAGCTGTAAATTCATGTGGGAGCCACCTCCTTCTAAGTGGGCTGCAACTCACAGCATTGCTGAGTAATTCGCCCATTCAAAGTGGAGTTGACCACTACCTACTTCTAATCTTTTTTACACCTCATGCCTCTATCATTAAAAAAAAGTGTGGTTAGGGGAGCCTGGGTGGCTCAGTCGTTGGGCGTCTGCCTTCGGCTCAGGTCATGATCCCGGGGTCCTGGGATCGAGGCCCGCATTGGGCTCCCTGCTCCATGGGAAGCCTGCTCCTCCCTCTCCCACTCCCCCTGCTTGTGTTCCTTCTTTCGCTGTGTCTCTCTGTCAAATAAAATCTTAAAAAAAAAAAAAAAGCGTCGTTACCTCATGTAAAGGATCTCTTGAATTTAATGTATTCTAAAAACTTTGAGGGACAAGATGCATACTTTTGGGTACAGAAAGTATCTGTGTTACAAATTGTTACAAATATACATATTTATAACACGTGTAAAAGCTTTTTGTAAATATACATAAATTCACCAACAAGGAGCATAGGAGAGATTCCTCAGCTGCCTGGAGAAGCCATTTCCTTTTAGAAAGTCCTCAAGTATTATCATGCTCTGAGGGTTTGGAGCTGGGCTAATGGTGAGAAGTATCCAGTTTCTGATGATGTATTTAAATTCTGGAGGCAGGAGCTATGGGGAAAAAGAGCTACATCCTCTTTGGAATAATAACTCAGTCCCTTGGATGAGATGTCCATTCTCTTCCTTGAAGGGAGCATCATCTCTGGTCAACTAGAACAACAATAAAAAATGAAAACAAAAACAGCTGCTTTTTCAATTTCTTAAAAAAAAAAAAAAGTTGGTTAGTTTCTGGTTCAATACCGGTGTAGGAAGAACTTTCAGTGCTATAATCTCTACTTTATAAATTGTAGCACATCAAGTCCTACTCCAACAAAAAGTGAACTTAAAAATATCCTTTCATTTGTTTAGAACAAAAGGAGTGTTGAAAGTGATCAAATTAGTATGATGTGGGGGCGAGGAATGTAAGCTCCCGAGTCTGATGCCTGGATCGGATCCCCATTCTATCACTTAACATATTGTGTCATCTTGGGCAAGTTACTTAAAATCTCTGGGCTCTAGGTTCTTCACCTATAAAACAGTGCTTGTTTTATGAGTCAGTTGTGAGGATGAAATGAGATTATGTCTATAAAGTGCTCAGCACAGGGTTGGGCAGTCAAAGCCCAATAAACAGAAAGAAGCTGTTGAAACCTCCCCATCTACGGGAAAGTGTTGGAGACAGTCTAAATTTTTGTCACTTAACTTAGATTATATATGTTCTTTTTCTATATATAAACTATATATATCTATCTATCTAATCATGGTTAGCTAGTCAAAGCATTTCTCTTGAGTGCATTTTGTTGACACCCTCAGCCTATCTTGAATTCAGGAACGAGGCCCTGGGCAGGGCCCCTCACACAGAGCTCCTTCCTCTGCCTTCCCAGCTGCCTGCCAGGTTTTCCAGTTCCATCAACCACCCTCCTGGGGCAGTGACACAATTCTCGTTATCTGCCTTCTGTTAGGAGAGCGACTGGGTAACAGGCACAAGCGATAGATTTCTGCTGACCTGGGGTTTTTCTTTCAGCTGAGAGTGACACAGAAATGCAATCAGCAGGGCCTGGGTGAGCTCTGTCAAGTGATTTCCACCAGGCCCCTGTCTTGTTTCCACTGCTTTGCTTGCTGTCATATGTTACATGTTGCAGAGGCTTCATGGTTTGAAGACAGGATAAGCCAGAAACCGGGGTATCTTTCTCTGTGACCGAGTGTGACATCTGGGGTTCAAAAGTAATTCTTGCATGCATGTGCCATCGTGCTAATATTAATACTAGTGTGCTGATGATAACGTGTGCCCACGTTGCCCATCCCTCCTCCTGCCCAGTCTCTTCTTCCTCACCCCACACTTTTTCTTCCTGTCTTTTTTTTTTTAAATCAACAGCTAACAAGTTGTTGAGTGCTTACTATGTGCCAGGCACTATTATAATGACTTTACACATATTAACCCACTTAATCCTCACAAACATATGAGAAGACACTACTATTATTCCCTTCCTACAGGAGTGAAAACCAGACCAGGCATTAAGGAATTTGTCCGAGGCCAAACAGCTTCAAAGCTTTCATCAGCCTTTCTATGACTCTTTATTTCTTTTAAATCACTGACCATTTGAATACTCGTGTTTAGAGATACTTTTTTTTTTAGAAGATTTTATTTCATTTATTTGAGAGAGAGAAAGAGTGAGAGAGAGAGCACAAAAGGGGGTAGGGTCAGAGGGAGAAGCAGACCCCCTGCCGAGCCCGGAGCCCGATGCCAGGCTCCATCCCAGGACTCCGGGATCATGACCTGAGCCGAAGGCAGTCGCTTAACCAACTGAGCCACCCAGGCGCCCTAGAGATACTTTAAATGATCAGTTTCCTCAAGTTCTCAGTGTAGGGGTATTTTCTTGGAGCCGGGGAGGGAAGGCTCAGTGGGCTTCTTGAGTTTGGATGCTCATCTTGTGTAAGGTGGCACCTTCAGGTCAAGGACATTTTAGCATGCTTGTCAGGGTCCCTTAGCGCTAGAAGACCAGATTGGGGTTCATAAGGGTAAGACAATGAATGAGGCGAGAATCAGAGTGTGCTACTAGTGGACACAGTTATTTCCAAGTCCAAACCACATGTGTTTCAGGAATGGTTAAAGTTCAGGGGTTAGGGACAGGAGGGGGGAATAGAGAGCACCAGACTTCACAGTCAGATCCTTTTTTGGGAATGAGAAAAGAATACAAAACAAAAAGAAACCAAGAAAGAAAATTGCAAGGGCTCTCCCACCCCTTTCCCTGAACACCCAACAGCAAACACCCTTCCTTCTTCAAGGATTCTGGTGGGCGGCCTCTCCCAGAGTCCTGGGGACAGTTCTCTTTTGGATAACTTTTAATTGGAACAGAGACTGTCGTCAACAGGAAAGGCTTTATTTGGAGTAAACCTTCATGGAGGTCAGTAGATTGAACTTTGAGTATCAGGTCATGCTGTGAGGGACACATGGGGGTGAAGGGAATATTCTGTGCCATGGAAAAATGAGATGACCCAGAGGAGGCCTTGTCCTGACTTCTTTGGCGGTCAAGCGACTTGCGTCGACCCCCCCGGGGAAACTGATTTCTGAGCGCTGGGTGGGCGGGCCATGCTTCCAAAAAAGTATGATCTGTGCTCTCCTCCAGGGCTGCCTGCAGCTCACCTGGGGAGGGAGGCGCTGGGAGGGGAGAATGGGGGACAAGGGACCACGTCGTGCCCTGAGGCGGGTGACGGGAAACGAGAATGCACTCTCGGCGCGAAGGCCACGCGCAAGGAGGGCCGATACAATAGCTAGAGCGCGCGCGCCAGTGGAGCGGGCATGCCGAGCGAGGGCTCAGCTCCAAGCTCACGAAATGCAGGGCAGGAAGCCCCCTGAAGGTTGGGCAGGGTTGGCCGGGGCCTCCCCGGGCTAACGTGGAATCTGTAATGCCAGCAGCGTCCGGGCCCGTACGTGAAGGTGTCCACGTCCACCGCGGCGAACACGCCCCACAGCAGTCAAGGTCCTTACCGCCAGGAGTCAACAGTCAGGTCACGGGGAGGGGAGAGACCCGGGAAGCGGGGTCTGGATCGGCAGGTGAACCCCCCCCCGCCCCGCCCCCCGCCAATGCCTCAGGGTGTCTGGGAGGAGGGCGCTCCAGACACGCCCCCTGTCCCCAGCAGCTCCCCCTCTGCCCAGCGCTATCCTAGAAGGCCAGACATTGGCCCGTGGCCACCTGCCAAGTGGGGCCGGGACCCGGGACCGGGGGAAAGGGCCTCGGAGGCGGCCTGAGGGCCCTCAGAGACTGCCGCCGCGGCCACTCCCTTAGACTCTGGACGTGCGGGGACCGGGGGCGCTCTGCCTCCGCCGTATAAGAAGCGGGAGCAGGGCCCCGCAGCGAGGCCGGAGGCGGGCTCGGGGCTCGGCCGCGCAGGGGCGCCCCCACCGGCGGCGGCTCGGCGACATGGGCCGCTACTCCGGCAAGACGTGCCGGCTGCTCTTCATGCTGGTGCTCACCGTCGCCTTCTTCGTGGCCGAGCTGGTCTCGGGCTACCTGGGCAACTCCATCGCGCTACTGTCCGACTCCTTCAACATGCTGTCCGACCTGATCTCGCTGTGCGTGGGGCTGGGCGCCGGCTACGTGGCGCGGCGGCCCCGCGGGGGCCTGGGGGCCACCTACGGCTACGCGCGCGCCGAGGTGCTGGGCGCGCTGAGCAACGCCGTCTTCCTCACGGCGCTCTGCTTCACCATCACCGTGGAGGCCGTGCTGCGCCTGGCGCGGCCCGAGCGCATCGACGACCCCGAGCTGGTGCTCTTCGTCGGCGCGCTGGGGCTGGCCGTCAACGTGCTGGGGCTGCTCATCTTCCAGGACTGCGCCGCCTGGCTCTCCTGCTGCGGCCCCCGCCGCGGCCGCCCGCCGCCGCCGCGCGACCAGCCCCAGCCGCCGGCCGAGGGCCGCTCCCCGCGCGCGATCGCGGGCCCCCGCCGGCCGTCCGCCGCCACCCGCGGCGTGGCCGCGGCGGAAAGCAAGGAGGAGCAGGGGGCGACCGTGTTCTCCAACGTAGCAGGTGCCTTTCGGTTGCATCCTCTGGACCTCTCTGCCTTGCCCTCCTCCCGCCCGTCTCTTCCTCCGCATCCACGCCCTCTTTTTCTTTCTGGCTGTTGCTGCGGCTGATTCTATGTTGTAAAAAATCCGTGTCCTCTGCAGCCCGGCTTTAATTCTCTGCTGCTAACTTATGACATTCCCCACAGTTTCTTTTGTTTTCTCCTGGATCCTCAGGCCCCCTCTTTTTTTTTTTTTTGCCTCTTTCCCCTTATTCTGTCCGCTTCGGAGTATTGCTTTTCTTAAAAATCAGTTATTATTGGGCAACAGATAGCAACCCCCAGCCGTTGCCCCTTCATCAGATGCTGTCTGCACTTTGTTTTCTCCCTTCCCCTTTGCCCACCCTTCTACCGCCCTGGGAGTTATGGGTTTGGGGGTGGGGGTGGGCTCCCACTTGCCTCTTTTTTTTTTTCTAAACTTGAATGGAAGTGTGAATGAAATCCAAAGGTGGATCACAAGGCTTATATCAAGGCCAAAATGTACTATTCTGGGCTGTGTGTGTGGAGAGGTAGGGGGTCTGATGAGCTAGCAGGAGTTTAAAATAACAAAACCTTTTTTTGAGTCCATTGGTTCTTTTTGTTTGTAGAACTTATACACAACACAAGGTTTCTTCTTTGAATGCAGGTGATTCTCTGAACACCCAGAATGAACCAGAAGAGACTATGAAAAAGGAGAAAAAGTCTGAAGCCCTGAATATCAGAGGTAAGATTGGCTCCAGGTCAATTTGAAACGCTTGTCTGTAATACATACGGACTGTGCTGTACTCTTCGTTTCTGTTTGCCTTTTAATAAAGTGTGTTAGAAAGTAGGCCGGTTGCACGAATAGACTATGACCCTAGTCTCTTACCTAATCCCTGCATTGATTCTGAGTGACACACTAGTTGCTAATGATTTATCCTTGCTCCACTTAGATCCAGGCTAATGCTGCCTGTTCCAGAGCCTCACAGATCAGTAGCATGCTATTACTTTACTTGATTTTGCCCAGTCGTGGGTATTGCTAACGTAAAATGAGGCTGATTTTATTTGAATGTAATTTTGATCAAAGTGAGAAGAGAGCGGGTGCCTGCATCCAACGTGGCATTGCTGACTGACCCTCACGCCTCACTTATTTCTGCCAGAAATCTGTGTCTGGGATGGGTCTCTTGGCTTCCTTGAATCTCTACTTCCAGGCCCAGAGCGGAGGGTTCTGGTGAGGCACGTGGAAGGCACGTCATTAGCATTCTCCCTGCCTTGTGCTCAGGGTCACAGGCGCTGGGCAAAGGTTAGCCCAGGGAGTTCGGAGGTGCATTTCTCACCAGATACTGACATTGTATCCAACATCTCTCTCTTCCAACTTCTTGGGCAGAGACTTTGCCCAGGTCCTCCATCTCAACTTGGAGGATTTCAACAAAGATTATTTAAGCCTTTACTTCCAGATGATTTGGGGGAAAAGCCTGTGGTAGGGCTTAAATGGAAATAACGTAAAGAAAAAGTAGTCATCTGGGAGACGCTTTCATTTTTGAGAGTCTCCCATCTGTTTTACAAAGTGATACCTGGAATGGATCTGTAGGGAAAATCAGAAAAAAAAAAAAAAACCCCGACAATAACAACAACCATACATGAGCTCCTAAGAATTTCTACGTGAGTCAATTTTTAAAAATTGAACGGCAACAGGGGAATTTCTAAAGTGCTTGGTGGTGAATCTTTTTTGGAAAGAGAGACTCTGTAATGAAAAATCACTATCCTTTCTCTTTCTTTGGGTTCAGTTTAAAATATAATATATGCTATATATATTTTAGATATCAAATACATACTATGTATATTATATATATATCATAGATTTTCCATAGCACTTTAATTTTGCAAAGCACATTCCGTTAATTATCCATTCTCATGCTGTAGAGGAGGAGAACAGGTAGGTGAAAAGAGGCTGAGAGGACTTAGGAGTGGGACCAGTAGATATTGTGACCTTGTTTGGGAAGCATGATATATGAAACTTGCCGCATGATCATGAAACTTGTCGCATGATCATGAAACTTGTATGATCCGGCCGATCTTGAGTCTAAAGTTGTTGGAGCTCCTGGTTGGAAAAATGCCCTCGGTAGAGCCTTGCTTTAGCTGGCTCGGCCCTGTGCTCCACAGGTACTGAGCAGCGCGCACCTGTAGCTTCCACCAGAGGTGAATGATGCGGTGGCCGAAAGTTTGAGATCTGGGCTCAGGATGCCGGGGTCTGGGGTCTTGGCTCTGCTGTTGAAGACTCTGACTTGGGGCAAGTTTGGGGACTTCTCTAAGCTTCCAATTCCCTCATCTTTTAAATAGTGTCTACTTGAGGGGGTGACTGTTCGATAAAACATGTCAAGTGCTTGGGCGATGTGGAAGGAAAAGCCTGTTAATGGAGTGCATGCTTTGTGCCAGACACCGTGCAGGCGTGAGTCACTCGCATTTGTAAGAATCTCATCAGGTGGGAGCTGTTGACTGTCAGGTAGTGAGTGGAATTGCTGGGCTCAACCCTGCTGCCGAGGTGAGGGTAAGCGCTCCGGGCCCTGCCGTGGCTCCCAGGAGCCTCTCCTTCTTTCTTTCAGGCCAAGTGGGAGGCTGGCCTCCCCTTAGGTCGTGTGTCCTCATCTCGGAGCCATGATTCAGAGAAGGCGTAGAAAGGCCTTAGTGGGAATGGACTCCACCCCCTCGATTTGCAGATAAGGAGACAGGGTCCCGTGAGTCTGGTGACTTCCCAAGTCACCCAGGCTGGCAGCTGAGGCGGGGCTGGGCTCCTGGGCTCCTACTTCTCATTTCCACCTCTTCCCAGTCTTGCACATTGCCTGTGCACTCCACGCAGGGTGGCTTGCTTCTCCAGTGTAGACAGTCCACTGGGTGGTTACACTTATTTTTTTTTTTTAAGATTTATTTATTTACTTATTTGAGAGAGAGAGAATGAGAGATAGAGAGCACGAGAGGGAAGAGGGTCAGAGGGAGAAGCAGACTCCCCGCTGAGCAGGGAGCCCGATGTGGGACTCGATCCGGGGACTCCAGGATCATGACCTGAGCTGAAGGCAGTCGCTTAACCACCTGAGCCACCCAGGCGCCCTGAGTGGTTACACTTTTGACCTTTAAGCCACTGCTTGAGAAAACAGGACTGTCCCCCCAGATCTGCAGGGGAGCAAATGACTGGCGGGGATTCTTGTGAACAAAAATCATTTCTGGATTTTCATTAGTGTTTCTCTTATTTCAGTGGAAAAAAACCAAATGCCTTCTGAGAAACACAGTCCATCTTCTGCAAAGCACAGTGAAACCACAAACCTTTATAAATTCTCGTCAATTTTAGTTGTTGATTTTATTTAATAGGATCAAATGTGATACATTAAAAACTGTTGCAACAGAGTGTCAGAAAGATTATTAACTTTTTGTATTTCAGTACAAATATAAATAGATAAACTGCAATCCTGACATCATTTGAAAATAAGTCTCCTTTGATGAGATTTTTTTTTCTAATTGTTTTTTTCCAGTAAGAAAGAACTCCTCCTTCCCCATAACCACTTGTTAATGCCCAGGGCTAATGCACTGTGTTTCTGGTTATCAACACATTCAACAACACTGATGGCTTTTTTAAGGCCTGGGACACATTAAATTCCAACTTATGTCAAATTGCCAGTTTTTCTGAGTTTTTAAAAAAATCTCAAGACAGGAAGTGAGGGCCAACTGTTGAGGTGTCCTGTCATTGCAAAGCTCCCTTGTGAACAGATAATTGAGCTGTCTACCAAGTGTCGATCTTCGTCTCTCAGATAATGCTGCCTGACTTATCTTTCTGAATCACAGATGTGATCCCATCAGAATCTGCTCAGAAATCTTTGCTGCTTCCAGAATAAAGTCCTAACACTGCTGACATTCAAAGGCTTGCTGTTCCGGTGCCAGTAGTCCTTTCTAGACATTTCTGCCCTTTTCTTCACCCCTTTGCTGCCCCACCACCTCTCCTAGACCCTGAACTGTCTCTCCTGCCCCTCCATCCCCATCTAAATGCACACCTACAGCGAGGTGACCAGTGCTCAGTCAGGCAGATCTGGTTCAAGGTCAACCTCTGCCTTTTACTAGCTGGGTGACCTTGGGCAAGTAACTTAACCTCTTTGAGCTTCAGTCTCCTTGTCGGTATAATGGAGATCACAACAGCAGCACTGTGCGGTTGTGAGTGTTGCATGAGTGGCTGGAATAGCACAGAGGACACACTCAACGAATCGCGCTCATTACCGTTGTCTCCATCAGTTCTGGGCGCTTCATCTCAGTGGGCTTTCAGACATCGTTTCAATAGACTCTTCAGAACTAGTCTCCGAGAGAAGTGTGACAGATGCCGTTCTCATCCCCATTGCACAGAGGAGAGTCCTGTGACTAACAGAGGTTGACTTTGGCAAGGTCCATGGCTCACGGAAACCGTCAGGGTCTGTGACTTCATTCTGAGGGCACCCCGCTGCCTGTCAGTCACGTCCCCATCTGCAGCCTCCCTGGAGCTCCCTGCCTGGAACACTTCCTCTCTGAGTTCTCTCTGCCTGGAACTCTGCTGCCGGTTGAGGTCTGTCCCCCCTTCAGAGTCCTGCCCAACTGCCCCATCTCTCAAGATGCCATCCTTGAGGTGTCCCCTCACAGGGACTCACCGCCCCCCAACTCCGAGGTTCCTGGTGCGCTTCTCCGAGGATCCTGCCGGTGGACTGTGGTCCCTGGAGGATAATGACCAGGCCTTCTTCATCTTTGCACAGGAGGCCAGAAAACACACTCTAATATCCAGTCTCAAGAATTTAAGGAGATCATGCTTTAAGCAGTTTTTCAAACTGAAAGCCATGATAGTTTGGGTCACAAAATCAATTTATTAGAATATGATCAGCATTTAGAAAATGAACCAGAATTGAACGAAATAGAATAGAAAGCAGTAATAAATCACATGTTGGGACAGGCTTTGTTTTTTCATGCTTGTTTCAGTGCGTGTCTCTGTGTGTGCTAGGAGGCAGAACCGGATTCTAACTGTGGGTTATGGGGAAAACAAGTTTGAAAGCTATTTTATATAATTGTGAGGGGCTAATAGTGAGATTTCTTAGGAGGAGAACCTGAAATGGGAATCTAGGACTTCTGTGAGGAAGGATGCACAGTGGTTCTCTAGTTAGACTATGCCAGATTTATATCCCTACTCGGGCACTTTCTAGTTGTGTGATCTTGGATAAGTTACTCAGCTATTCCATGCCTCAGTTTCCTCATTTGTAGAATGGGGAGAGTAACCACTTCAGAGAGTCCTTCAAAGGACTTAATATGTAAATACATGGAACATACTTACAACAACGTCTGATGCATATATGTTAACTGGCAATACAATTATTATTATTAAGTAAAAGGCAGCAGCTATTCTATGTCATGGGAGTTATGACCGACCAACCAGAAAATACTGTTTCATTGAGTGCCACATTGTATGCTTCTAGTGCCAAAATATAAACACAAGAAATGCAGAGCATGACCCTCATCCTCACGTCACTTTGTGTCTCATGGAGGAAACGAGGCTGTCATGCAGGAAACAGAGGATGACAACTGTCTCAGGCAGTGAAAATGATGTCAAGTGCAGATAGGAAATACTTGGTCTTCATATTTTTATAGTATCACTTTGTACTGCCCTGGGGAAGGTTCAGGCTTTGATCTTCAGGTTTCCCTGGAGGAACAAGGTATATAAGACCTACTTTTGGGATTTTCTCTTTGTGGCTCGGGACAGGGACTGGGGAGTAAAAAAGCTCTTTTGTGGGTGGGGTGGGGGGAAAGGGGCACAGAATTAGAAGATGGAATTGTTTAATGTATTTGTTGAACCAGAATTCTGTTCTAATACCTAACCATTCAGCGAGAAGGAAATATGGAGATATTTTTTATTCCTGTATTATTTTGGGGTGGGGGGCGAGGTGGCCACAAATTGCATTTAGTATGTTTACAGAATGCTATTTTGCCTCTGATGCTACTCAGCTACTCAGAATCCTAAAAGTATTGCTAAAAAGCAACATTAGCCCAATTAAAGCATCTTCCAAGTGAGACTGTTTGGTTGTAGCCACAAGTGAGTTATTAGGATTTTAGATTATTATTAATTCAACTGAATGGATCTGTGGGATACTTGGAGAGACAAAATGAATCTTTCTTAATCTATATGCTTTCTTCTAGAGCAGGGCTCTGGGAGTTTTATTTGAGTTTTAATCCCCTGGTGATCTTGTTAAAAATGCAGAATTGGATTCCACAGATCTGAGGTGGGGCCTGATTCTGCATCTCTCACCAGCTTCTGGGGGATGCTGATGCTGCTAGTCGGCACACCATGCTTTGAATAGCAAGCGTCTTTTGTTTTCTGCAAAAAAAAAAAAATCACCTGGTGTTTATATTTTTATAATCCTTCTGACAAGATTTTCACCTAAATCCCAGTTTAGTCTGTGTCTCGCATACAACTGGACACCCAGATCTTCTGTGTTAGGATTGCATATTTTCTGTATCATAATCAAAACCTTTAAGGTTGAGTCCCTTGATTAAAGGCAACCACGATGTTTGTTATTATCTCTTTAATTTTAATTTTATTTTATTGTGACAAATGGCTCTTTATTCAGTGGCAGTGTTGCTGGAGTCCCTTCTTAATGACCTCTTGAACCAGTTTGAATGACCCGGACTAAGTGAGGAGTAGGCAAAGACACGTAGGGAAGGGGGGAAATGGATCAAGGAAGAGGAAAGACAAGGAATAACAAGAACAACTCTCTCTCTCTCTCTTTTTTCTTTTTTTTAAAGATTTTGTTTATTTGTTTGACAGAGACAGAGAGAGCACAAGCAGGGTGAGCGGCAGGCAGAGGGAGAGGGAGAAGCAGGCTTCCCACGGAGCAGGGAGCCCGATGCGGGGCTCGATTCCAGGACCCTGGGATCATGACCTGAGCTGAAGGCGGACGCTTAATGGACTGAGCCACCCAGGTGCCCCAAGAACCACCCTCTTGATATGTTTTAGTTCCTTCTCCTCTTAAAAATGTTTAAAACCATTTAAGTCGCAGATACTTGTTTGAAAGAATAAGAAACCATTTGCACAGCCTCTGTTTTCCAGTTTGGTGCCTTCTGATGAGTGGCAGGCCGCGGTGGTGAGGCACCATGGGCAGATACAGTCCCTCTTCCCACTGGCGTCTGTAGCTCAGAATCTTCCTAGGCTGTTGCTGGGTCCTGGGATGGTGGCCTAGGGTTTTGTTTTCTGCAAAGTAGCGGACTTTTTAATTTTTTTCATTCGCATCCATCCTGCTGTTTTAACCAAAAGGAAAACAAATAGCAACTGGTCTCAGACTTGGGAACCCGGGTCACTGAGCGTCACGCAGCTCCCGAATTTGAATCGGTGCCTTAGCGGTCTTTCTTTCTTCCTGGCAGGTGTACTTTTGCATGTGATGGGCGATGCCCTGGGATCGGTGGTCGTGGTGGTCACGGCCATCATATTCTACATGCGTCCCCTGCAACCTGAGGACCCATGTAACTGGCAGTGCTACATCGACCCCAGCCTGACTATCGTCATGGTCATCATCATTTTGTCATCTGCCTTCCCACTCATCAAGGAGACTGCTGCCATTCTGCTGCAGATGGTCCCCAGAGGAGTTAACATGGAAGAGCTGAGTAAGTCACATGATGCTTATCTAGAACCATGCCCGCTTAATGCTCCTCCGGCCAAAGGGCCAGCGTTATTTCAGAACCGTGTTTGATTTATGTCTCCTGAAGTACTTTAAATCACCTGGCAATAGAGACATCTATCATATGTTTGGTAGCCTAGGAAGATGACTCACAGCTCCAAGAACCAAAGGTCCTTTGCAACCCATGACTCTCTGACTCACCTGGAAATTTTTGAGAGTATAGTGTTGGGCAAGACCTATGCCTCGGCTCTTACGTTCACATCAAGGCTTTATTTTAATTCCCATAAGGTTACCCTGCCAAGGACTTGATTTTTATTCTCCTTATTCAGAAAATAGGAATCATTCATTCGTATTCTGGATCCTGCTTTCTAGCTAATTGATTTTTTATGGGCACGAAAGTCACCGTGTCTCTTATAACACCATAAAAAGGACCCCTTTTTAAATTCAGGTCATTCATGACCTCCTTCAGTAACGAAACCTGTCTCTTTGCTGTGCTCAAACAGAAGGTCAAACTCTCACCTTAGTTATATGCATCTGAGCATACATAGTTTAGAGACTTTGCAGAGTTTCTAGGTGGGAACTATCCAGATGTTGGTGAGACACTGAATGTGCAACTTTATTTCTAGTGTTTCTAAATGGAGATTATGTTTTTATAGAAGAAGAATTTTCTTGCATATTTGCTGTTATACTATCATTGCTTCACCAGTGAGCCAGTCACCATGAGATAGAGCCCGACCCACTATGAGGCTCAAAGTCGGAAGACCTTACTTCATGACAGATCCCTGAAATGAGGTTTGAATGGGTCTTAATACATTGTATGTCCATGGCTAGGCTTTCCCCTGTGAGGGTGTGATTTGCGGTGGTCAGGGTAGGTCATAGCCCTGTCAGCCCTCTGTTTAGTAGCATGCATTGGGACCAGCTGGTCGAGCCATTGCTAACAGCTGGTGCTTCTCCTAGTCTTTTCCCCTGGATGTTCTTTTCACCTTTTGGAGCCTCCTCTTGGGCAGCATTGCTTCGTTTACAGTCTCAGAGTCAGTTAGGCGTGGTCACCTCTCTGGCTGCTTTGCGGTACAGAGTTAAAACAATCAGCCTTCATTTCCTGCAATCTGCTATCTGCCCAGTGCGGCAGGCAGAGGAGGTGGGGGGTTGGGGAAGGAGATACCCAGGAGCAGATAGGCAGCATGGTCTCTACCTTCCAGGAGCTTGTTTTCCAGTTGAAGAAACAAGATAAACATATCAAAATGATTTGTGATATATAATGGCTTATATTGCCTTTTAACAAAGTTGTGTGTGTATATATATATATTTAAAAACGTTTAAAAATAGATGGTAATAACAGTAGCAACACTTCTATGACACTTATTATATGCTAGTAATGTTCTAAGTGCTTTACTTATATTCACTCATTTTAATCCTGCAAGTAAACCTACGGGGTACTCTCATTATTATTCCTGATTTACAGATAAGGAAACTGAGGCACTGGGGGCTAGCTAAATTACCCAAGGCCATGTCTAAACTGGGATTCAGACTCTGGCTGGCTTACAGGGTCTTTGCTCAGAATCACTATTCTACACCATCTCTCTAAATACATGCTCATTTGAGAAAGTATAGAAGATTTAAATAAAAAAATAGAAATCTCTCATGATCCTGCCACCCAGAAATTACCACTTTTAATATTTTTGAGTCAGTCATTCAATGAAACAAGCTTTAACCTACATAAAATTTTTGTGTGGGTATATACACTGATGTTTGTTTTAAAAAAAGGAAGAAAAAAGTGCCGTATATACAGTATAACTATTTGCTTTTTCACGTAAAGATATCTTATATACTTTTCCTCATGTCTTTAAATATGCAACTTACTTGTTAATGGCTGTTATATTCTTTTATATAATTGATTTAACTATTTCCTCATTTCTATTTTTTTCATTAATACAAAGAACATTACCCAAACCATTTTTGTACATGAATGTTAGGGTATTTCCCTGTAGGTTAAATTCCTCGTACTAGAGCTGTTGGTAAGTTTTTGGTCCATATTGCCAAGTTCTCCCCTTTCAAAAAGGCATCCTACTTTATGCTCCCAACACAGCCTGTTTGGGTGTCCATTCCCTTGAACCTTGGGAATTCTTCTGGGTGTTGTCGAACTTATTTTCTTTTCTTTCTTTTTTTTTTTAAAGATTTTATTTATTTATTCATTTGAGAGAGCGAGAATGAGAGAGAGAGAGAGAGAGAGAGAGAGCACATAAGAGGGGGGAGGGTCAGAGGGAGAAGCAGAGTCCCTGCTGAGCAGGGAGCCCGATGCGGGACTCGATCCCAGGACTCCAGGATCATGACCTGAGCTGAAGGCAGTCGCTTAACCAACTGAGCCACCCAGGCGCCCCCGAACTTATTTTCTTGAATTGCCTTTTATGGGTTCATGATGGATGGCACAGGGACGCAGAGAAGAGAAAGAAGATTATGGGAAAATGTACCCATACAGATAGAGCTCTTTTTCTTCCCATTGTAAATACACCGTTTTGGTGAGAGTGCCTTCAGGGACCATGTCCCTCCCGTAATGGGACCTTGTTTCCAGGAGCCTTTCTCTAATTGTCTGCTCTTCCTTCTTGTAGTGAGTAAACTCTCGGCCGTGCCCGGGATTAGCAGTGTACATGAAGTGCACATCTGGGAACTTATAAGCGGAAAGATCATTGCCACCCTGCACATCAAGTATCAGAAGGACAGGGGCTATCAGGACGTCAGTAGGAAAATTCGAGAAATCTTCCACAGTGTGGGAATCCACAATGTGACCATCCAGTTTGAGCAGGTGGACTTGAAGGACCCCGTGGAGCCGAAGGACTCGCTATTGCTCTGCAGCTCACCCTGCATCTCCAAGGGCTGTGAGAAGCAGCTGTGCTGCCCCCCGGGGGCCCTGCCTCTGGCCCACGTCAATGGCTGTGCGGAGCACAACGGCTGTCCCCCCCTAGACACCTACCCAAGTGATAGCTTCGGTAGGCACGAAACAACACAAGTGGCTGTTGAAGTATCTTTGGACAGCTGCCTGAGTGACCACAGACAAGCTCTTAGCAAAACTCAGGAGGACCAACATTATGTCAACAGCACACATTTTTAATCTGGTCCCCACATGAACAGACTGCGTAGATGAGGCGCTCTGGCTTGTGGAAGGACCTCTGTGGGCTGTAGACACTGATCAAACTGGCGGTGTGCTCGCTCCGTGTTCAACAAGGGGCTGGTGGTCTGGGATGTTAATTGCATGTGTCTGTTAATTTCTGTGTGACCGAGAAGCCCTTTACATTGTCCCGGGTATCTCATGCTGCTTTTCCACAAACTCGTCGTTTCCGTTTGCGCATTTATTTTGAGAAGCCAACTGCGCTCACATACGTGTCAGGGACGCTGAAGGCTGGGACTCCATGGCTGTGGCCGCGGGATTCAAAGTAGTTCCTATTTTAAAGTGATTGGAACGTGTAACTGACTCTCAGGTGAGCTCGTAGCCAAGTACATCGAAAAAGCTTAAGAATCATGATAGCTCTTTTTTTTTTTTTCATTCCACTCGAAGATCACAAAAAAGGAACGTTGGATAGTCCTGTCACTGTGGAAATTTTTTTCTTTGACTCATTTTCGAATAAATGTAAAGTGAACACCTATGGGAGTAGAAAATATTCTCAGAACATGCGAGGGCATGGAGTTCATTGGGGGAAGACAGGAAGAAAAGGCTTTCTGACCACCTCTTCATTTTGTGAGGTAGAGACAAAACTAATGTTTACTTTCCGCTGTGAAATGAATGACAGCTGTAGGGTGCTCCAGATGTTTAATGCATAAAATACTTTTTTTTTTCACTTGGAAGTATGGGAATATTTCCACTTCCTAAGGTATGACACAATACTTAAATGTTGTCTTGCAGAATCAGTCCAGGTGGGGACTGTTCTCATTTATTGCTTAATGACTTATTTGTCCAAATTTCCTTTGGGGTTTTTTTTTTTATATGATCACACTGATATGTGTAACCTTTGCCAGGAGAACATGGGTATTCCTGAGATAGAAGAATATATGACACTGAGTATTCATTCCTGCCAAAAAACCAAGCTAGATTGACTTTTCTTTCACTAGGCATATTTTAAAATATTTATTGTAGTTGCCAACTAGTAACTTGTTGGTAAAGTGTACGTGTAGGGAAAAATGAAAATTAATTTAATTGCTGCCTTTTAATGTGTTTTGAGGAACTTACGATTTTCTTTATTTCCTTTTCTGGCTCTGACCCATATTACCAATTTCAAATAAATTTATTAGACTCTGATTTGAATCCATAATTGACTTACATTAGTATTGAAGAAGGCTCTGTCCTATATTGAACACATTGTTTAGGCAGTAGTATTTTAATCAGAACAGTCTCAAAATAGGTCTGAGAAAGTGGAGATGCCCTCATAGAGAACTAGAGTCTTCCCTGATGGGTTGTAAAATTGACTGGCAATGGTCATCTGTTAGGCTCCAGGCACAGAGTTCTGTTTAGAATCTGCATGGGAGTCAACAGAAATGCTGGGTTGGTAATGGAAAAAGCGCCTGCATTTTTGAGCACTAATACCAGCTTTAAAAAAAAAAATGTCTTAGTGTTCATTCTAAGGCTGAAATAAGTAAGCGGTTGTGATCAGTAGGATAGGAATTTTTTTCATTCATTCCTTCAAAATTTATGATCTGGGTTTAAATTGGCCATGAAGGGACGCCTGGGTGGCTCAACTGGTTAAGCGTCTGCCTTCGGCTCAGGTTATGATCCCAGAGTCCTGGGATCGAGCCCCACATCGGGCTCCCTGCTTAGCAGGGAGTCTGCTTCTCCCTCTGCCTGCCACTCCCCCTGCTTGTGCTCTCTCTCTCTCTCTCTCTCACAAATAAATGAATAAAATCTTAAAAAAAAAGAAAATGGTTAAAAAAAACTTTAAAAAAATAAATAAATTGGCCATGAATAAGGTAAATGCATTTTTACCCCTAGGAGTTTATTGGACTTGTCTCTACAGCCAAAAGAGGGGTAAAAATAAGACAACACTTTCATTTTTAATACTAAAAGTACGGCATGTACTCAAAAAAATCCGGGGGCTTCTCTTTGAAGCTCACCACCGTGATGAGTGGATGAAATTCTAGACAAATGTTGGTTGAGATGTCTTGACTGGAACCAAAGAAGAAATCTGTCCCTCACTTCCAGATTTGAAGGTCTAATTTGATTTCACATCGTTCTGCTTTTATTAAAAGATTAGAATTTTATAGTTTCTGTGCAGTTGGCTAAGGAAATGTGCACTAGTTTATATCCAGATAATGTTCTCTAAGGAAAAGGCACTTAATTCCGATATATCTAAATTTACCTCAGAAAAGTAACTTGATGGACACTTATTCACATAGAGTTCATGTGAAATAATCCCTTTTAAGACAGTTTGAATGTGTTTAATGTTTTCAGACAAGCTGATTAAGTGCAATATTTTTGCATGGGGCTAGGTGGTTTCCTTAGTCATCTCCGGCACTGTGATGCCTGCAGTCTGGGATTTTTACTTGGGTTTTACTCTCCCTTTAGTTGTTTCTGTATTTTAATTCTCCCAAGGAAAGGCAGGACTTTTCTTTTCCTCTTTGAGCCAACCTTGCCTGGTGGTAGTAGTTCTGATGAACAGTGGTTTTACCAATACTGCTTTCCTCTGAGATTAGAAAAATGCTATCGTTTTACTTTAGTGTTCCTGTGTGCTTAGGTCAGTTCCAGAAATCTTTCTCTTTTTTTAAGGAAATGAAAATAATTTTTTAAAAGTTTAGAGCATCCTCTGTGTGTCAGGTCAGGACCAGCCATCCTGCACGCTAACCTGGATGGCGCTTGCTTCTGTCCTCTGTCCTTCTATCTCCATAGAAAGAGTCCTTTCCCCATTATTTCAGCACCGGCTCTGGGATGTCCTGTGTCTGCTTTCATCTTCCAAATGTCAACATTGGTTTTTGAAAATAGAGATGAATTGTTTTCATGACATTTGGCCATTATGAATATTCATTAGGACTACCAGGCTCCATTGTGGACAGGAAAAAAAAATGTATGATCCCTCTAATTATTGATAAAGCATCAATAAAATAGGGAGACATTGTTTGAGGAAGGATTAAAAATATTCTCTATATTGGTTACTTTCTTTTGCTTTTTGCCACCAGCTGGCCAAACTCTAGTGGGGGATAAATCAGGAATGCCAAAATTCAGTAGGAAAGAGTGCTTTCAAGATCAAAGAAATCACTAAGGTGGATTTGGGATTATAAGGCAGCTGCCCCGTAAGTAGTAAGAATTTCTGTTATGCTTTCTCAGCATTAGTGACATTTTCAATTCCTTGCTGTGGGGGGCTGTCCTGTGCATGGTACGATGTTGCACAGCATCCCTGGCCTCTGCCCACTTAGATGCACACCCATGAATCGTGACAACAAAAAATGTCCCCAGACATCGCCACAATCCTCTGCAGGCAAATTGGTCTCTAGTCCTGAGCCACTGAGTTAACCTAAGGGTAGTTGAGAATTACTGTTGATAGAAGTCCCTCCAGAGCTCTGTAGTCATGTTAATAGAATCAGTTCTGCAGAATTCACTCTTCAAAAAAAATATTTTTCAATATTTTTCAAGGAGAGATCAAACTGTTCATCAAAATGACAGTCAACTCTACATAGGAACTTCAGACATTTAAAGAAAAGGTATAATTTGGGGGGAAGAAAGGCTTTCCAAATCTGATTATGCAGATCAGTCAATACAACAGTGAAGGAGATGAAGAAAAAAAGCATTTGTTCTCACTGTTCTGTCATGACCCCTTCAACTCACGAATGTCCTCAGTTTGATGAACTCCCTACAAAATGAGACCAGAAAATACCAGTATGATTGATTCTTGGGACTAAGGTGTTTAATTCACCACCAGTTTTAAACTTGATGATGTTTCTCCTATTGGTTCCAGACAAGCAGCTTAGCTTGGTGCTAAGGACGAGTTCAGATGCTAAAAAACAATTCTGTATTGTCTGTGGTTAGCTTAATCCTTTGCCAACTCATATCACATTTTTTTCCTGGAAGGCAAGGTACATTTCCTGCTTTTAAATATATCTTTACACTCTTGCAATTAAAGACTGCAAAAAAGGACTATATTAGAAAATAAAATGAGGAAACGCGACCTGATTTGGGTTTTGAATTTAGACCGAGCATGCCTGTTCTCTAGCTTTGCCTTTCGTCTGCTAAGTTGTTACCTATTTGTACTTCTGAGTGTATTTGCACCTGAGTCGCCGCAGGTAGGAATGAAGGTATTGAATCAGGAAAGTAGCTGCTCAAATGGAAATTGCCTCAGACCCTAATCCTCACTGTATGTAATCCAAATGTTCTTATGAATTTGGAGATTAGATAATATGGATGTGTCACCTTCGGGAGCTTCTCTTTTCAGGTGTTTTATTCTGGACATTTTTGTTTACATGGAACTTTCTTGAATATGGCTGGATGGATCAACTGTCTCCTCATGGTACAAAGCCAGGCCAGCGATGATGAACCTGCTGTGAATTCTAGTGGGAATCATCCAGGAAGGACGGTGATTTTTGGAGGGAGAGCGACCCCTTCCAGGAGGTCTGAAGTTAATGTTGCAGTATTTTGGAGTTCTGTTGCTTCAAGTCTTCCTTCTGTCCTCACAGGTGATTTTGCCAAAGTGTAATTGTCACATTTGTGGGAACTATTAAAACTTTAAGATATAAAGTTTAAATAACTCATTACTAATTGCATGGGAAATCCCCCAGTAATATATACACATGCGTGCCTGTAACAGTGAAAGATGTTCAATGGTGCAGTAAAATAAATTTAAAAAACCACACACACAATGCATGACTGAGATGTTTGTGGAAATCAGACGGATAACTCGAAGTGGTGGAACTCATTTTGTCTTTGCCGCTTACACTAGTCAGTTTATTCCTCAGTTAATGCTTCAGATCGGTTTTATACTAATGTGGGACTAAGTCTCCATCTCTGCTTTGCTGCAGTTTTCTCTGTACCCCCTGCCACTCTCCACCACCCGCAATGTCACAGGGCCCGTCTTGGCAAAAACGTCCCAAATTGACACAGCTTACTACTTACTGTAGCCTGGACTGACCTGGTTTTCTCGTGGGGTTTGTGCGGTGCTGGGCTGCCCAGCCGGGTTCATGGAGGAGGGGATCTCCTGGGATGTAGGGAATGGCGGAGAGGCTAGGCTTATTTTGGAGAAGGTCTATAGATTTTAAGGGGAACAGTCTTTTGTTCTTCCAATTGTTTTTAATCTGATCAACCCATCGACTGATAACCGACATGCAGGCACTTACTGGAAACTGTGTGAGTGGTTCTTGCCTCCAGGGAGTTTATAGTCTACATTGGAAGCTAAGTAAGGCAGTCCAGCTTTGTGGGAGTTTAAGGAGACCTACTCATAACCTGGGGGGGTGGGGGTGGGGTGGAGGATCTTGTGCTGAATGGGCTTTGGTGCTCAGATGTACACATCCCAAGCCCTGGGCAGTATCTGCAGAAGAACAGGGCTGCACACTTTAGGACCATCAACTTCCCTCCGCAATGAGTCTGCAGGATGGAACAGAGGACTGAGCTTGGGACTCAGAGTACAGGATGTCTGACTACTCCATCTAGTGTGGGGAACCCTGTCTCCTCTGTGTCTCCCCCCTGCTTGATGTTTCTTCATAGCACTGTCACTTTGTAACATTAGATTATACATTTACTCATTTATTTCCTGTGTCTCCCACTAGAATAAGGCTACGTATGATCCACGGCTGTGTTCTTCAGCCCCCATCCCATGCTTGGAACAGTGTCACAGGACCTGGCACCAATAAATACTTACTGAATGAACGAATAAACATATGAATGAATGACTAGGTTCAACTTTTGGTGTTACCAACTATAGGATTTGGACAAATCCTTTAACTTCATTGAGCTTCAGAGTTTTGTTTTGTTTTTTCCGATGGTGAAGGCTTGTGCTTCCTTCCTTGTGGGGTCATTGGAGGAGTCCTAGGAGACAGGAGAGCAGAGTTAAATGTCAACTGATTTTGTTATCTTACGTGTTCAACTTGGCATTCATGTTTTTCCTGTTCTTATCCTGCCTCCTCCCATCTCTGTAATTCCATTTTGTCAATTAAATACCGTTTAAAGCGAATTGGCATTAAATAGTGCTACAATCCACACTCGTGAAGGTGAGGAGGAAAGGCTTCACGGAAGATGTGGCATTTGAAATTGACCTTGGAGTAGTTCAGTGGGTGTAGAAAGGGCGGGGGAAAGGACATCCAACCTGAAAGCTTAGACTTAACTCTTTTTTTTTTTTTTTTAAAGATTTTATTTATTTATTTGAGAGACACAGCGAGAGAGGGAACACAAGCAGGGGGAGTGGCAGAGGGAGAAGCAGGCTTCCCGCGGAGCAGGGAGCCCAATGCGGGGCTCGATCCCAGGACTCTGGGACCATGACCTGAGCCAAAGGCAGACACTTAACGACTGAGCCACCCAGGCGCCCCCCCTCTTTTTTCAAAAGATTTTTAGACTTCATTCTTTAAGCCCTTGGCCCCAAAGCTTTTGTGGGAAGGGGGTGCAGATTGGAGAAATGCCGATACTAGACTATTCACCAGAAACAGTTTTATCCGGACGCCTTCTCCACCACACTCCGTGTTGCTTTGTTGTTCAGCGTTTGGAACACCTGCCATCTCATCTCCTGTCCTGCCTGGGGTCCTGAGCTCCACTAGCTGTTGCTGAGCGCTTGCTGTGTATGTCCTTGGGGAGTCTGCACACACTCCTCTAAATTCCCAGGGAGTTTCTCTCACTTCTACGGTCAGCTTTCCTTGGTGCATTTCTGCCCGAACCTTGCTGCTGTGTGTAATGCTGCCTTTACTCTCGTCCTGTGTCCATTCAGTCATTGTGCTCCATTAATGTTTTCTTCAAGGACTCGATGTCAGTCCCTGCTTCTCTAGTCTTGTCCCTGTCTCTTGGGTTCAGCTTGATCAGCTCACATCCGTGCTGTGGCAGAAGCCTCCTGACCAGCCTCCGGGCCACCTCCAAACTTCTGGTCAGCCTTGTTTCTCTCTGCTCCGGGAGGAAGGACAAAGGCAGCCTGTCCCTGAAGCTCCTTCTCTCACCTGGCCCCCAGCCTTATCTTCTCCAGCAGACAAGAAGCACGCAGATCCCCAAGGAAGTTAGAAGAGCAGAGGGTGTGAGGACAGCTGCTGTGTGGACTAGTAAATAGAGGGTTGCCTGAGTTAGGGAGTGAATATCATACCCGTTTCTTTTATGCTCGAAAGTCATTTTCACTTTTTCCAGTTTTGGATTACATTCTCTAGGTTACTTCCTTTCTGGTTTCTCTTCTTATGCCAATTTCTTCCTTTTCTTTGTTAATGGGTCTTGTGGCCCCACGGGGTGATTTCCGGTGGATGACACACTACAGCCCTCACAAACCTGGCGTCCTGATTCAGGAGTGCAACTGGAGAGGGACATATCCCGTGCCCAGCAGCAGAGCCATGATCTTTCTCATCTTTTTGTGAAGCAAAAGGCGGGCGGACTCTGTCACCTCATATTTTCACCACATGATCACAAATGTGGCTGCACCGTAACAGTGAGCTCCAATATGGAGCAAAAATGTTCAGCACGCCACACTGGTTCTTTTAGGCTTGGAGATGCAAGAGGAAATTGGCATGGGATTTACAACCAAGGGCTGCTGGTATTTTGCCTACATTTTCTCAGCGGAGGGAGCAGGGAGCAGAGGGGAGCAAATTCTCAGAGTGGCCCCGTTGATACAGGCTTGCGGTGGGCATAATAATCACCGCGTCTCCTATCTGCCTCACAAAGCTGGAACCTGAAGAAAATCATGCTGACTGCGGTGAGTTTGTGACTATAATCTGATGTTCAAAGGTATTCAGAAAAAAAGAATAGAATGCTTTTGGGAGGAGTGAGGCTTGACACTTGCTTTAAATAGCTCTAGCTTTCTGTTGTTTAAACTTCCCTGCATGGTACTTCCCAAGTGGGGAGACACGATTTGGCCCACTGCACCACTAAACCTACATGGCAGAAAAGTGCTTTAGGGAGAGATTCTATTATACAAATTAACATATGCTGTGAAGTATAGCTTAAAGTCTGGGCATTCGGCCTTCTGAGTTGGCCTGCCATTAATTCCTGGCTCTACCACTGATGACCTGCTTGGCTTCAGGAAGAACATTGTGAGTAAAAAAAGTTCTCCAGGCTTCAGTTTTGCCATCTGTCAAACAGGAGAAAATTAGAATTCCTGCCTCTTGACATTGTTGTGAGGGTGACAGGAGACTGCCCGCGTTGGGCTCAGCACAGGGCGAGAATGCTAGATCTTTAAAATGCCCACTCTAATAGGTAAGATTTCAAGTAGATTTATTCCCCCTTTTTAAGCTTTTATTTATTTACTTGTCAGAGAGAGAGAGAGAGTGAGCACAAGCAGGGGGAGCAGCAGGGAGAGGGAGAAACAGTCTCCCCACTGAGCAGGGAGCACGATGTGGGGCTCAATCCCAGGACACTGAGATCATGACCTGAGCCAAACACAGGAGTTGGACGCCTAACCGACTGAGCCACCCAGGCTGTGAGTCTCAAGACAGTCCCTGCAATACCAGGGCTGAGCTCTGTCAGTTTCCAGATGTCAAGGGGCCTTTGTCTCTTTCTTATATTTCGATACTTAGTATATTTGTGCTAAGCAGGCTGTGAGCATTTAAATCCTGATTAAAAGGCTACTTAGAAGCTGTTTGATCCTGAGCAGTTTCCTTCATCTCTTGGAACATCAGTATCCCTCACACCTTTTACAGGAGGTAGGGTACCTACTGCTTGGGTATTGTGAAAATGAAATGAGATCATGCAAGTTCCTGGCAAAGAGTCAGTGATCTTTAAAAGTTAGCTGTTTTTGGTGAGTCCCTCTGTTTCTGTCTTCCTCCATGACTGGCTCATTTTAGGACATGAATCAAATGCTCTCTCTCATTTTGCCTCGTTTTATTTCCTTGCCTCATGGGACTACTAAAAACAAAACAAAACAAAACAAAACAAAAAACCCTTTAGATATCATGGTTAGAAGACCTGCAGACACCTAAGGTTATTTGTAGGCATTCATTGGAAATACGCTCATGCCACTGCCATCACCACCACTGTCACCACTGTGACAGTGTCCAATAAGTAGGATTAAAGAGTCTGGCTAACATGTGTGTGGTCATGCAATTTGGGAGTGGCCAGATTATTATCTAAATACCCCAGTATCTGACTGTCAACTGTCAATAGATGTTTGTTGGATGAATGAATAAATGAGTGAATGAATGAATGAATGAATGAGTGTAAATGGTGAAATGTAGTTCACCTCTCACCTTGCAGCTTATCAAGCAGGTATTTTCTGTCTTTGACACCAACATTCACATGAGGCTCCGTTGTACAGATTACAATTCATGCTCAAGACTCTCATGCAAAGAATGCACAGGCAAGATATCTGCGGTTTCCAAGAGTCAACAGGGTTTGGGGGAGCAGATCTCCTATCTCCCCTGGACAGCTTGGGCTGCCACACCCACATCCACTGCAGGTCGTCAGAGCTCAAACAGATGTCTTGAGACCCACTGCTCATTTGATAAGATACTGTCCTTTGCTACTTTGGGGTTCTTGATGTCTCTTATTCCTCCTCCTTCCTCACCTCCCTTTTTTTGTTTTTGTTTTTTTTTTTTTTTGAGGGGTAATACAGAGTTTATGGAATTAGATTTTTCTATTTACAATGGACATCACATCCACATATTATTTAGCTGCTCTGCATGGGTACATCAATCCTAATGAGTTTAGATTTATGATGAATGGGCTTAATCATACAAACACACACATACACACTCACACTATTGGTTTAAAACCGTGGTGCATACATTTATTCCTCCTAGAAAGCCAGCTTTGATTAAAAACCGTTAGTTTCAAAGATCAGTCTGGGGGCGCCTGGGTGGCTCAGCCGTTAAGCGTCTGCCTTGGCCTCAGGTCATGATCCCGGGGTCTTGGGATCGAGCCCCGTGTCGGGTTCCCTGCTCAGCGGGAAGCCTGCTTCTCCCTCTCCCACTCCCCTTGATGTGTTCCCTCTCTCGCTGTCTCTCTCTGTCAAATAAATAAATAAAATCTTTAAAAAAAAAAAGACCAGTCTGATTTTGGAGATGGACCAAGATACACACTATAGGATTCTAAAATATATTTTAGCCATTTTGTACAGTTGCTATCTTATCGGACCACAGTATGTGTTTTTCAAAAGGACACTGATGAGGGGCACCATCTGGTGTTAACTTTGACCACAGCCAGCTTCTTCCCCCTTCTCCAAACACTGAGGACCAAGAATTGTCCATTGTGAAGACTGAACTTATTCTTTTGGCTTTAGAACATTTAAAAAAATTACTAACTGGTAATAAAGCAAAAAAGGACAGACACATGTAAAGGATTTGAGATAATTTCAAACCTCTAAGGAAAGCATGCTTAATAAAATAAGTCTTCACACTATATGTTTTGTTCTTCAACGTGTTTTTTTTAAATTAGTGATACATTCAGACTGTCTTTCCAAGTCAGGACATAAAGATCTACTCTATTTTTATTGATACCTATATAGTATTCTATCATGACTGTATCAACTTAAACATCTACACTCCTATTAAGAAATTTTACTTTGTTGGGGCATCCGGGTGGCTCAGATGGTTAAGCGTCTGCCTTCAGCTCAGGTCATGATCCCAGGGTCCTGGGATCGAGCCCCACATCAGGCTCCCTGCTTGGCGCGGAGCCTGCTTCTCCCTCTCCCTCTCCCTCTCCCTCTCCCATTCCCTCTACTTGTGCTCTCTCGCTCTGTCAAATAAATAAATAAAATCTTTAAAAAAAAAAAAGAAATTTTACTTTGTTTAGAAAAATGTACAGACTTTAACCTAAGTTTCATTGGCATTACTCAACTACTTTATGGGTATCACATGTGGGTGTGAATTTAGGATTAATATCATTAAAATGTTTCTGCTTTTTGCATCCCCCATAATTTTTTATAATGGGTATATGGTACTTATAGAATATCAGAGAAAAGTTATATAAAATAGTATTTGTTTCACGCATATTTTCCTCAGTTCCGAATCCCAGTAGTACTTATTGTTACTACCATACCACCCACGATTCGATGACATGTCTCATCTCTTCAAATAAATAGTATGTTCCTTGAGAACATAGATTGCATCTTAATAGTAACAACACTGACTTAACACTTCTAAGTGCCAGGTACTTGACTTGTATATATAATCTCGTGTGATCTTCACAAAACTCCTGCAAAGTCAGTTCACTCTTTTAGTAGCGAGGAAAATAAAGCTCAGAGTTTAAATAATTCACTCAGTTCAGTTGTAGTGGGGGCAGGTTTCGAACCAAGGTCTCTTTGACCCCAGTGCCTGGCCCTTTTCTCTACCCGTAAGCTATTTCCTACTTCAGAATCCACTGTAGCATTTGGTGCAGGGGTGGACACACAGTATGCATGTAATTACAACTTGCTGGCTTAAATATGGTGGAGGACAATACTTCCTCTAAAGACATTTCCCAGCCAGCATACCCAAGCCTGTCTCCTCAAAGGCTAAGTCTATACAACATGACCTGACCACATGTGTCTCCACTAATAATTCCTTTCTTTACAGCATTAACGACTGAATTCTCTTCAGCATGTTGGGCTTGAGATATCACAACATGGAAGGAGAAGAGGTAGGTGGAGAAGAGGTATAGTGGTTTTTGGAAACAAAAATTTTGCTGTAAGACAAAGGGTAAAGCTCAGTAGATCAGAGCAAATAACTACTATGGAGACCTGGTTATTGACACTGCAATATGGGGGTGCCTATTTATTAATCTCTTATCTAATAGTTCTTCGTTAGAATTCAGAACTGCCTAGTCACAGAAGAGGGCTT
Organism: Callorhinus ursinus; assembly: GCF_003265705.2. Classification (NCBI taxonomy): domain Eukaryota; kingdom Metazoa; phylum Chordata; class Mammalia; order Carnivora; family Otariidae; genus Callorhinus; species Callorhinus ursinus. Next base: position 6,529,649 of record NW_027397116.1, read on the forward strand.
GCATTAGGAACTGCTGGGTGCTGGGAAAGCAAAACCTCTGGACTTTTTAATGTTTTTGGTGTGCTATTCCTTAGGAAAATAGCTACACCTCATGGTGATGTCATGGAGGCCCTGGGAAACAAGTCACGTCTTACTTATAGTCATGGTCTGTTCTTTCTTATTTCTTTCTCTTTCTTTCTTTCTTTCTTTCTTTCTTTCTTTCTTTCTTTCTTTCT
>NW_027397116.1:6529873-6540803 GCF_003265705.2 Callorhinus ursinus
TTCTTTCTTTCTTTCTTTCTTTCTTTCTTTCTTTCTTTCTTTCTTTCCTTCTTTCTTTCTTTTTCTTTCTCTGTGGTATTCTTCTTTATGAACATCTCTAAGTATGTTATACATCTCATTGAAGTTCTCACTTCATTAAATTCTAACATAAAAAGTTTTACTTCTGCATGCCTTCTCGATGTCTGGGAGAATCTGGATGCTAGAACATGCGAAGTTTATGTCAACTTCTGTGGAGGTAATTTTGGAAAAGTGGAAACTAGATATTCAAAAGAGAAAAGAAACAGTTGACAGAGAAGAATTAGAGCTGTTTGCAAGGACGTCTTAGGAAAGAAAAGCAAACGAGGAAAATTAACCATGGCCTTAAAATTGCGCGCACCTGGTGTGTCTGAGAGGGGCCAGGGTTGTGGAACAAATGACCAGGTGAAGGGCTGAGGCCACAGAATGCTGGCTGTTGAGAGACTGGGAAACAACTTATTCACCTGAGCACAGATCCCACAGGTTACCCAGAGCTTCCTATATTTGCATTTCAAATCCCAATGACACTTTGAACTCCTGAGCCTCCAGAAAGCCTGGGGGAAGGCTGAGTGTGGAAGCCTGGGGGCCATGGGTTAAGGACTCCAGGTCTTTACGTGGGAAAGGCACTCAGCCTTTGGCTTGGGGGGGGCGGTGGAGGGAGTGCTCTGCAGCAGGAAGGTTATCTATTTATGAAAAAAGTTCAAAATGAATGAACCACCTTGTTTTCAAAATTAGGGAGATCATGAACATTTTCTAGTGAGCAAGTGATGATATCATGAAATCGTAATATAGCATCTTTATTACTTATTTACACTGCGTAAATAAATATTAGTATTGTTTGTATTTGGTATTTTCTTCATAGGTCTATTTTGGTGTATATAAATATTTATTAGAGATTTCCTTCTTTGCCCTCATTTCAACTTTTTTTTAAAAGATTTATGTATTCATTTGAGAGAGTGAGCACACAGGGGAGGAGCAGAGGGAGAGGGAGAGAGAGTCTTTTTTTTTTTTAAGGAATCTTATTGTTTTTGTTTGTTTATTTTTTGTTTTTTGAAGATTTTATTTATTTTTGACAGAGAGAGAGAGCACAAGCAGGGGGAAAGCAGAGAGAGAGGGAGAAGCAGACTCCCTGCTGAGCAGGGAGCCCGATGCGGGGCTCGATCCCAGGACCCCGAGATCATGACCCGAGCCGAAGGCAGACGCCCAACGACTGAGCCACCCAGGCGCCCCGGGAGAGAGAGTCTTAAGAGGACTCCTCGATGATTGCAGAGCCCGACCCAGGGCTCAATCTCATGACCCTGAGATCAGGACCTGAGCCAAAACCATAAGTCAGACACTTAACTGGCCACACTACCCAGGTGCCCCTCATTTCAACTTTTTTGAATAAGGTTTTAATTTTTTTTCTCTTTTTCTTATTTATTTATTTATTTGACCTAGAGAGAGCACGCCAGCTAGAGGAGGGGCAGAGGGAGAAGCAGGCTCCCCACTGCACAGGGAGCCCGACACGGGGCTCTATCCCAGGGCCCTGAGATCACCACCCAAGCCAAAGGCAGACGCCTAACTGACTGAGCCACCCAGGCACCCCAGGTTTTAAGTTTTTTTCAATGGAAAATTCTTCTGAGAGCTTTTGGAAACCCAGCCCCAATGTTTGGGGAGAGTATACTGTTTTATGAATGGTTCATCCCATCAAAATAATAACAATAAATCGAAACAATGCAAAAGATAGGCATGGGTACAAAAGAATAAACCCAGGGCAGGATTGGGTGTCAACTTCATTGACAAACATTTTGAAAATGGCAGCCTTTACTTAAAGGAAAAAGTAGTTTGGGCTGTGCAGAGACATCCATTGTAATCATTAACCAGAATCTGTTTTTGAGCTTCCCTGATGCGCATTCCCAACTCCTTCTCTCTTGCCTGCCTCCCTGTGGAGGCTGGAAATGCTGAGGGCGTTACTCACCCAGCCTCCCTTGCCACTAGGGATGCCCGTAAGGCAGCTTAGGCTGAAGACCAGTATACGGAAGTTCAGGGTGGGGCAGGGGAGAGTTCCGAGAAGGCTTTTGTTTTTCTTGACAAAATAAGAAACTGTTGGGGGTGCTTGAGTGGCTCAGTCCTTTAGCGTCTGCCTTCAGCTCAGGTCATGATCTCAGGGTCCTGGGATGGAGCCCCGCATTGGGCTCCCTGCTCAGTGGGCAGCCTGCTTCTCTCCCTCTGTCAAATAAATAAATGAAATCTTAAAAAAAAGAGAGAGAGAGAGAGAGAGAAACTGTTACTTCCCCTCCTCCCTTCTTTTTCACTTGAATACAGATTGGATGCAGTAAACTGTGACAGCCTTGTCAGGATCACGAAAAAGTCAGGTTTCCTCCCGCCATGCCATACCACGGGCAAAAATATAATCATACAGAAATTCAGGTCCTGCTATCATTGGGCTACCAAACCAGGTCAGTAGCTGCCGATCTCTGGGCTTTTTATATGAGAAGAATAAACCTGTATTCTTTTCAAGGTATTGTTGGTAAGTTTTCTGTTACTTAAAGGGAAAAGCATTCCTAACAAATTCATAGTTTGCTAATTTCCCTATTTCCTCATTGACTAACATTGGCCTGTTCATGGAATATATGTTAATAAATTCACATAGTAAATGCTCTTATGTAAAATTTCACAGCAAATCAGACTTTGGGGAGTAGTAGAACTTTTGCATTATATTAGGAACCTTAAAGCGTTTTAAATCTTTTATTTTTTTTAAAAGATTTTGTTTATTTGAGAGAGAGCAAGAGAGAGCACAAGCAGGGCGGGGAATGGGGGCAGCAGGCAGAGAGAGAAGCAGGCTTCCCACTGAGCAGGGAGCTTGATGCAGGACTTGATCCCAGATCCCAGGACCTTGGGATCATGACCTGTGCCAAAGGCAGACACTTAACTGACTGAGCCACCCAGGCCCCCCTTTAATCTTTTAAGTTCTTAACAGGGGCTAGAAGTTCTAGACTTATTTTGCCTGGATTTTTAAAATACCCTGGGATGTGGATGGGTAAGTTCTTACAGAAATGCACATATTTAATCTATATAACACATCTTTTACCATATAGTTCTATGTTCTCCTTTCCCTCCCTTCCTTCCTTTCTTCCTTCCTTCCCTCCTTCCTTTTCTTCTTTCTTTCTTGTTTTCTATAGATAGCAGATGGTGTGGGGTGGAGCCATATTCCTAAAGCAGGACCTAGGTATGGGAAATGATTTTAGGTGATACATGGGCAAACATCTTTTATGTGAATGTTATGTATTTATTTTAATGTTTATTGAAATATAACTATCACATCAAACTTGCAATTTCACAGTTGTGTTACAAAATCTTTCCTTTTAATATATTTGTGTAAGTAGCAAAAGCCTGATTTAAAGAAAATTCTGAAATAATACTAGTGAACTTTAGGTACTTACTATAGTACGTTAACATATATTAATGCATTTAATCCTCAAAACAACCCTATAGATAGGTGTATTATTCACCCCCACTTTAAATAGGAGGAAACATGTATAGGTCTCCTCAGTTGCCTAAAGTCAAAAGGCCAGTAAGAAGAAGCACCAGGATGGGAACTTATGTACTTTGACTTCAGGACTATGTTCTAATCACTAAACCATACTGCCTCTCAGGAAATAACAGAGAACATGGTGCAAGATGTCGGCAAAAATCATGAAGTGGTGTTTGAATGACTGAAGTTTAAGGAGTCACGTGGGGCACCTGGGTGGCTCAGTTGGTTAAGCTACTGCCTTCGTCTCAGGTCATGATTCTGGAGTCCTGGGATCGAGTCCCACATCGGGCTCCCTGCTCAGCAGAGAGTCTGCTTCTCCTTCTGACCCTCCTCCCTCTCGTGCTCTCTGTCTCTCATTCTCTCTCTCAAATAAATAAATAAAATCTAAAAAAAAAAATACACGTCTTCCGCTGTGCTGGCCTCCCTTTTATGATCCCAAGTGCCTTAAGGAAAGTCCCTCTTTCCTGCTCCCCCAGTGACCACACAGGACCCAGGGTCAGCCATCAGCCTCGTGAATTTCACTGAAGCCAAACTCCCTCGTGAATTTCACTGATGCCAAACTCCCCACTGGGAACAGCACAGAGTGCTGGGTAGCCCGTGCTAGGAGGAGAGGGCAGCCCTTGACTGGAGCTGAGCTGATAGGAAAGGGGCTGTGTCTCCATCAGAAGAGAACGGAGGGGGAAATGAAGGCAACCTCTCAAGGTCCCTTTTAGTTCTGTGAGTCCATACGTGGGCAGGTTCGAAGTGGTTTGCTCGCTGTTTCGTTAGGGGACGTTCCTGAGCTGCAAGCTGTAACTGTGGGCGGGGCCAGCTTTGGTTCAAAATGGGAAATGCCTAAGCAGCATTCCTGTGGTAAAATATTTCCAGATTTTACAACTTAGAACCTATTATCCCATAAGGAATAATACAAATGGCTCCAGACTATTTACCCAAGTGATTACGATGGCATTTGGTAAAGATAGGGCCATTTTATTCTTCACAATGATTAAACTTCTGTGACTAGTAAAAGGGCAATTGCATTTTAAGGAAAAAGATTGATTTGCTAAGCACTTAGAAAATAGTCCGATGCCCTGATATCATAGCTGAAAATGAAATTTCATGCATTTTGGTTGAAAGGGGTTTTCAAGACCACCCCAGCCTCCCCACCCCAACCTCCCCTCATAAATATATGTGCTTTTTTTTTTTTTTAAATAATACTTCATTCTCCTTTTCTTCTTCTGTACTGTAAGGGAAAAGCAGAGACTGGGTCCAAAACTCTACTTCAAGTCCCCGCTCTTTTAAGACCCTGGGTAATTCACAAAACCATCTGGATCTGAGTTTCTTATCAATAAAGTGAAGGTAAGGATACCTGCCCTGCCGGCCTTATGGGGTGAAGGTGGGTGTTATCATGTCGGATAATATATGTGAAAGTGTTTTGAAAATTATGAAATGCCATAAAGTACAAGTTATTCTGTTATCCCTTGTCTTCTAACTAGACACCAGGTCAATTTCCCCTTCCAAGCTCCATGTGCTTTTTTATGGTCTCCCTAAGGCTTAACTCCAACACAGAATAGGGGTGGGAGACTGGGGGGCTCTGCCTGGTCCAATTTAAGCCTTGAGGGCTCCCGAAGAACAGTACTTTGTTTGTTTTGTTTTGCAAACACAAAATGAGATCTCATTCATTTGGGGGAAAGCTAGTGAAAATGGGGAGAAAACAAGGAGTAATTAAAACTAGTAACACTATTTTGTTATGTTTTTCCATTAAAGCCAGAATTTTAAGTGCCTTCCGTGCATGCTCACCTAGCTGTTAGAAGAGATATAAAAGAAGCTTTTGATGGACCTTTAGTTTTGTTTTAAATTTTTTTAAGATTTCATTTATTTATTTGAGAGAGAGTGCATGAAAGAGCATGTGCAGGAGGGAAGAGCAGAGGGAGAGGGAGAAGCAGACTCCCTGCTGAGCAGGGAGCCCAATGATGCAGGGCTCGGTCTCAGGATCATGACCTGAGCCTAAGGCAGATGCTTAACCGACTGAGCCACGCAGGCGCCCTGATGGACCTTTAGTTTAACAGGTGCATATGGGCGTGTGATGCTCCAAATAATTAGAAAAAATAGAGCAGGCACTTTTACTGGGCTTCTTAAGGGGTCTCCACATGTGTTGTCAGAAGGTCCTCAAAATGATACGTCAAGCCTTGTACGTATGTGCATGTATAAACTTTCTGCAGGGAGAATCCAGAGCTTTTGTGAGGGCTTCAAAGGATCTGTGATAAAAACAAACAAACAAACAAACAAACAAACAAACAAACCTTATGAACTGAGTCTGAGAACACAGCTAAGTAACAGATCGTCAGACTGAAGTAAAGATTCATAGCACACAGACCATTATGTGGTGAACTTAGGAAAGGTCTTTCAAAGGAACTGAGTCAGGCCCTGAGTGAAAACAAGTTTTTGCTGGGTCTGCTTTTATGGGTAGATAAGATTAATTGAATAAGTATAGCAAACCATTATAGTAAGAAGTTTCAACATCTAACATTTCACTAGTTGTGAAAGCTTTAGAAAATTGCATTAGTCACAACTCCTAATTTCACTGCTTAACCCTGTAATCAGGCTTCAGTTTCATATTGAAACTTCCCTGAAGAAAATGCAAAGTTCAAACAAACTTATATAATTTGGGGGAAGCAAAAAAAAAAAAAAAAAAAAAGAGTAAACATGGAGAAATAACATTAGTAGACCAGATGGTCTCTTTTCCTCCTTTCTTTCAATTCACTGTGTGACTAAGGATTTTTTCTATGGATTCCACATTCTCACCTGTTCCCTCAGCAAACACATTTATTGAATCCCTATTCTGTAGAAGGTGCCATGTATAGAATCTAAAAGCTGTCTGTGATCAGGTACTTATTATCTGACTGGGGCATCAGGAGGAAAAGGAAGCGGTGGAAAGAACCCAGGAGGCCCTCCCTCTATGCAGGGTTGGAATCCCACCTGTGAAACTTTGTCCCGGGGAGACACTGGGGAAGTCCCTTAGTCAAACTTAGCCTTAGATCCCGCTCACCTCCAGACCACACAATGGGAATTTGGTTTCTTCCTTCATCTGTTGAAAATCTTTTATCTCGTTTTTGGCTAGTCTAATTGGCAGCTAATCTAAGCCTATTGAGTCTTCAGATTCTAGGGTGGGAATGTCTTGTCAAATGAGTGGCACAAGTATTGTTGTCATTTTAGAGGCAGAGGGGATAGTTTGAGGCTATAATGATGAGTGGAGGCTCCCTGGAGGGGGTGGCTTCAGCCAAGTGTTGAGTAGAGGGCAGGACAAGCACCTTAAGTTGGCTAGTATTATCATTTTTAAAGTGTGTGTGAAATGAACCCTCCAAAGCCAATGTAAATGTGGTCACTAGCTCAGCTCAAGTCAAATGATTGTACATTTTCAATTGGTATTAATGAATCAAGGATGGATTTTTTCCTTTCTCTTAAAAAAAAAGACATTAACATAATGAAAATATTCCCGTTTAGAGAATTATGGAGGCAAGAAACTGAGTCATTACAGAAGTCTTTTAAGACAACTTTGTGGGGCTAACAATTTGTTGATAATAGCAAATCTGAATAGAATATTGTAGTTTGTAAAGTACGAGTAGGAAATTGACCCAGGCATTCGGCCACCAAAACCTACTCATGAGTATACCACCTGGATTAACTGTTAACCTAACATATATTCACAAATTATATATATTTAAAAATCAAGACAGTGTCATTCTTAAAATGGAGATGTTCTCTGTTTGTTTTGTAGGTATTTAGATCACCTGAATTTCTTTCCTTGTCATCCTACTGAAGCATAGGATTGCAGAAATGGAAGAGTTCCGGGTGAAAAGTGTGTCCCAAGAGTGGGTGGCTGCTGTGGTCACTGGAATCAAAAATTCATTTGGACCATGGCCTGTTGGGTGGGTCATCCATTTGCACAGCGGAATTCACTGGGATGATGGCAAGATTAGAAGATGGTGGACAGGCAACAAAGTTAAAGTCCCGCACAAAGTTTCCAGAGCTATCTTTATAAGGAACGCATCCGATCATGCCATTCCCAGCCTCAGAACCCTTCACATTGTTCCCATTGTACAGGGAAAGCCTTAAATTCTAATTTAAAATTCAAGTGAACTATCTTAATTTTCCTTCCCAGCCCTGGTTTTCATCTCTGCTCTCTTTTCACCTCCTCTATCAGTCCCGCTGGATGGTCTGCCCTTCCGTTATCAGCACATTCTCTTCCTTGCCTCTGTGCCTTTATCTGCTCGCGTGGTCTGTTGACTGGAATGACTTGGCTTCCCTTTCTGCTGGAAGCTGTAGGAAGCTGACCCCGATGCCTCGGGCTTGAGGTGCTGTTTCTCCCTGGACTCCTGTAGTGCCCGATTTCAATCTCACTTCTGGCATCTGTGACATCTGTCTTGTTTTACAATGACCCCTTCATGCACCTGATCTCAATGTTGCACCATTCTTTTTTTTTTTTTAAAGATTTTATTTATTTATTTATTTGAGAGAGCGAGAATGAGAGAGAGAGAGAAAGAGAGAGAGCACATGAGAGGGGGAAGGGTCAGAGGGAGAAGCAGACTCCCTGCTGAGCAGGGAGCCTGATGTGGGACTCGATCCCGGGACTCCAGGATCATGACCTGAGCCGAAGGCAGTCGCTTAACCGACTGAGCCACCCGGGCGCCCAATATTGCACCATTCTTGAGTGCAAGGACATTTGTTGGCATTTGGCATATGACATATGTGTGCAATTTATTTGTAAAATCACATTTTATGAATGTGTTCATTATAGAAACCTTGGAAACGACAGAAAAGCACATCTCCCTGCACAGACACATACAAAGAAAATAAAAATCCTCAGTCACTCTAGCATTTAGAGATAAGATTGTTTGCATATTAATATATAAGCTTCCATTTGAAGGCTTACATTATAACACAATCTTCTCATGGTCCTATCACCTCAATCCTTGGCTGCACATTCGAGTGATTTGGGGAGGTTTTATGTCTGGGCCTCATCCTTGAAGATTCTGATTTATTTGGTCTTAGGTGGCGCCTGAATATGCTCTCTTTCTATATAACAATAATAGCTAATATTTCTTGAGTGTTCCTGTCCCAAACACTTTACAAGAATAGTAATGATATTGAACCCTCCAAATGATCACATGAAATTGATATGCTTATTGCTTACCCCCTTTACTTCTACTTTTAGTTGAGAATACTAAAAACTAGGGAGGTAGGTGATTTGTCAAAAACAACAAGTGTTAAGTGGCAGAGTAGGAAATTGACCCAGGCATTCGGCCACCAAAACCTACTCATGAGTATACCACCTGGATTAACTGTTAACCTAACATATATTCACAAATTATATATATTTAAAAATCAAAACAATGTCATTCTTAAAATGGAGACGTTCTCTGTTTGTTTTGTAGGTATTTAGATCACCTGAATTTCTTTCCTTGTCATTTTTATAGCACAGTGAAATTTAGCATGGAGTAAGTTAACCAAATTACGTTTTTATATGTTGTACTAGATGTTTGAACTTGTCTTGAACACTGGTTTTATAATCTTATAGATGGCAGCCTTGTATTTGTTTCTTATAAAAATTTCTATGAATTTCATGTTTGGGGTTAAAGGTTTTGCTTTGGCTACCCAGAGACTAAAGTTCTCCTCATGCGGTATTTCTGTCATGTATCTGATTTTTCTAAAGTTCCCAAAAGGCTCTCAGGAGACCCCAATATGCAGCTCCAGTTCCATGCTCTTGAAATGAGCACCTAAAAATGAAATAATTCAAGAACCTAAATCTGACTGCTGAAGCAGATTATGATCTAAGCCTCAATTTCCTTCCCTTAAGGGCATTTCCCAAAACAGAAATCAAGATTTGTCAGACTCCATACGTGTGTAACAATTGGTTTATAATCTTCTACATCAATGATCCAATTATCAGTTGTGAAAACAGATTTTTCCCCAAGATTGTTCGTAAAGCTCTTGTATCTGGTAAAAGGAACATACAAAAAATTGGGAAAGCAAATAAAGAGCACAAGTTCTTCAGAGTCTTAGGAAATTCAAGTCAGTTGCCAAAAACTTGTTACTGTTTACTTAAATTTCCCCAGAAAGAATCTTTCCAATCAAGAACATGGCAGAGATTGCCAGTTATCTGTATCAATTCTCCTTTCTCTCCTCCTCAATAGAACCCTGAGTATTGGGAGCCTGGGTGGCTCAGTTGGTTAGGCGACTGCCTTCGGCTCGGGTCATGATCCTGGAGTCCCTGGATCGAGTCCCGCATCGGGCTCCCTGCTCAGCCGGGAGTCTGCTTCTCCCTCTGACCCTCCCCCCATCTCATGTGCTCTCTCTCATTCTCTCTCTCTCAAATAAATAAATAAAAATCTTAAAAAAAAAAAAAAGAACCCTGAGTATTAGCTGGGCACATAGATCAGAATAAAGGCTATATTCCCCCTCTCCCTTGCGGTTCCAGGGAGCCTTGTGACACATTCTGGAAAATCTAACGTATGTAGAAGTAGTGTGTGCAAATCCTTCCCCCTTCCTTTTGGCTGGCTAGCGAGCAGAGACAATGGAACACAGCAAGGGAGTAGAGAAATGTGGTCAACAAACACCAGCTATTCTAATTCTATGTGCTGAAAGCGTCTTTTCCCACTTAGGGCTTACCTTTTCACTCTCAGTGATGTCTTTTGCTAAAAAGACATTCTTAATTTTAATGTTATTCAATTTATTAGTTTCCCCCCTTTTATACAGTTGCTATTCAAGTTGCCTTTTCCCACCTCAAGATCACCAAGACGCTCCTATGGTATTTTCAAAACACTGTTTTACAATTCACATTTTGGTATACAATTCTCCTGGAATTTCTATATGGATATGGTGTGAGACTGGGGTTAAGTTTCTTTTATTTTCTAATGTGGCTAACCAATTGATTCTGCACCATTTTTTGGAAATCGGATACTCCACTGCTCTGCCCTGGTCACCTTTGTCATAGATCAAGTGTTCACGTACACGTGGGTCTGTTTCATTGCTTTGTCCTTTTCATTTGGTCTATTTGGGACCTTGCAGGTCCCACACTGTCTGAATTGCTATTGCCTTATAAAACGTCTTTGTATCAGATATAGAATTCTAGGTCAGCAGTCATTTTCTTTAAGAATTTAAATATATTATTCCTTTGTCTCCTGGCTTTTGCTGTTTCTGTTGAGATATCAGTTGTTGCTCTCAATTTCTGAAGACAATCAGTCTTTCTTTCTTTCTTTCTTTCTTTCTTTCTTTCTTTCTTTCTTTCTTTCTTTCTTTCTTTCTTTCTTTCTTTCTTTCTCTTCCTTCCTTCCTTCCTTCCTTCCTTCCTTCCTTCCTTCCTTCCTTCCTTCCATTTCCTTTCCTTTCCTTTCCTTTCCTTTCCTTTCCTTTCCTTTCCTT
>NW_027397116.1:6540813-6794334 GCF_003265705.2 Callorhinus ursinus
CCTTTCCTTTCCTTTCCTTTCCTTTCCTTTCCTTTCCTTTCCTTTCCCTCTCTTCAAAAATTCCTCTTGAGATATTCTCATTGTCTATTAATTAAGTATAAAACATATTGGTATCTCTCTTTAAAAAAAAACAAAACTCTTTTTCTTTTCTGGAAGAAAGAGGATCTTTGTTTCTCTCCTCAGCCCCTTGAGCATTAACCAGTCCTCTGTTTGTATAGAGCAGTTAATAGTATGACTCAAAAGAATTATCCTCATCCTGGCTAAAAAGACCGCATTTGAGGGACTCTCAGAGACTTGGCTGACAAAGCTCTAGCTGCCTGGGTAACTGAGAAATGCAGAAGCAGAATCTCAGTCTTCAATCCCTTCCCAAGGCAGGCTTTATTTCATTCAGGAAGAGAGGGAATGCACTGTGATTCTTAAAGAAACTTGGTGCATTTTCGCTTCACGAGTCCGGATTTGCAAGACACCCATCCCTTTGCTACGTGTATTTCCTTAGAGGAGAAAGATGAGTAGATGCAGTGATCTGTTTCACTGAGATGGCAGAAGACGTTACAAACCAGGGCAGCCAAATGATACAGACTGTGTGAAATTGCCCAGGGATCTCTTTATTGCCTCCTTATGTATCCCTTCCTATTCTTGGTTTACTTAACAAGGGTGTGAGCCCGACTTTTTGGTGCTGTTAGAATAGTCCTCTGACAACTTTATGACGGTTGAATACAAACTGAATGTCGCAGTCCTAGACTTTTAGACTGACTCCTTAGTGAGAAAGAAAAGGTTTAATCTGGGTTCACAAAGTTGCTCCTGGATACTATAATAAATTTTCACCACTGCTATAGGACCTGCTTTGAATTCTAGTTTATTCCAGCAAATAAGAGATTATCACTACATATTTTTTGAATAAATTAATGAAGGAAACTTCCATTCCCACGTGATTCTTTTCCAATAAACATTATTTTGGCATATTATTTGGCAGGGGGAATCAAAGGCTGTTCATCCTCAAATATCAACCAAAACCCAGCTTTCACAGTTAGCTTTGAAAACAAAAATTAGTACACTATCGTCGTTGCTGAAAGAGTCTTTCTTATTATCTTTATTTCTAGAGGGTGGAAAGGATTCAGGAGATAATGCCAGGAAAGTACTTTTAGCTTTCTATAGCTTAAACACAGAGAGACAATGACAATCGATGCATTTTAGCAGCTGGTATATACTATAGATGCACACAGAAAAGTGCGTGTAATAAGTCCAATAAAAAACTGGTATCAGACACAGAGAAAACCAACCCCCTCCCCCCACCAAAAAAACCCACACAAAGGACACAAAGTTCGCGGGCATGTACCTTTTGCTACATTATTGATTAGGCTACACTGTATGATTTTTTTTTTCTGTCAAAGATCAGCTAAAGTAATGGCTATGAAGAATTATCAGATGCAAAAGAAATAATTTTAGGGGCGCCTGGGTGGCTCAGTCGTTAGGCATCTGCCTTCAGCTCATGTCATGATCCCGGGGTCCTGGGATCCAGCCCCGCGTCAGGCTCCCTGCTCCGTGGGGGGGCCTGCTTCTCCCTCTCCCACTCCCCCTGCTTGTGTTTCCTCTCTTGCTGTGTCTCTCTCTGTCAAATAAATAAATAAAATCTTAAAAAAAATTTTTTTTATGTTAGTTTTAGTCCCAAAAGATTACAAAAGAGCTCCAAAAGATAGACTGAAATCCTGGTTATTACATTTCCTAATGTTTCAGAATATAGAAAATTTCTGTTCAGCTTTAAGATTTAACTAGTTCCTGGACACATTTAATGTTTTTTCAATGTTACATAATTTAATTCACTCATAAAATAATAAATTTGCAGATGCCATTAAAAATTATCCCAAATTAACAATATTATAAATAAGGCAGACATTTCATTACATTAGAATAAATGAATTTATTATATGTGGTTATTGGTTACACGGTAAAAGAATTGATATCAATGTAATGTTATTTAGATACTTTTTTTTCAAAGATTTTATTTATTTATTTGACAGAGAGAGATAGCCAGAGCAGGAACACAAGCAGTGGGAGTGGGAGAGGGAGAAGCAGGCTTCCTGCTGAGCAGGGGAGCCCGATGCGGGGCTCAATCCCAGGACCCTGGGATCATGACCTGAGCCGAAGGCAGACGCTTAAAGACTGAGCCACCCAGGTGCCCCGTTATTTAGATACTTTTGATTTGCAAAGTGGCCAAGAATATTAACCAAACATTTTGATTCAATGGCTAAGAGAAAATAAATCACTGATAGTAGTAAAGGGTTGTAGAAGAATTATACTAGGCAAATGAGCTTTTTACTTCCAAACTTCCTGCTGACAATAATCTTGTTACATTTTTTAAAACTTTTGGTTTATCCAGGGTTGCCTGGAAGCTAAGTATTTTAAGAAGGCAATTTTCAATATGTAGTTATAAATGTGACACTCACTAATAAGTTTTAAACTTGAAATGTTTTTAAAATGAAACATTCAGGGCACCTGGGTGGCTCAGTTGGTTAAGCGACTGCCTTCGGCTCAGGTCATGATCCTGGAGTCCCGGGATCGAGTCCCACATCGGGCTCCCTGCTCAGCAGGGAGTCTGCTTCTCCCTCTGACCCTCTTCCCTTTCGTGCTCTCTGTCTCTCATTCTCTCTCTCTCGACTAAATAAATAAAATCTTTAAAAAAATAAATAAAATGAAACATTCATTTGATTGCCAAATTTACAAGGAACTTATTCAGTGATTTAATTTTCTCTTATAGAATCAATAATACATTTGGATATAATAAGAAGATTACAGGTTAAATATTATTTAACTTGTGCATGTTTATTTTCTCGATATCAATTTTTATATCTGCACCATGATAACTTGACATCAAACTAGCAGGAAGATGACATGAAATTTGTGAGTTCAATAGTTTTTCCTGTATGTATAAAATGGAATAGAAACAAATGGAAGAATATAAAGAATATAAAATTCAATAACTTCCTAAGGCTTCTAAAATCCTGTTTACTTTCTTGGGAATCTATCACTTCCCACTCAAAATCTCATGTCATCTGGAAGAATTTAGTGGGATATTAAAAGCTAAAAATATTTAATCCTCAGACTCACTTCTCCCTTAGTTCAGGAATGGTCAGTTGTACTAAGCTTGGTGAAACAAAAGTATCAGTATTTCCCCTTCAGGGTAATTCTCTATTTCAGTTTTATTTATTCCTGAAGTATTAAATTTATACACACTACAAAATTGGATGGAACCCTTTAAAATTTCTTTAGCATATTCTGCATTTTTTCATTTAATGTTTTTGAGTTGAGTAATGGGGCTGTACTTGGTTTTATTCTGAAAATGCCTTAGTTGAAGTGAAATGACTTGACAGTGGTCATGATTGAACAGCTCAACATTTTGAACCTGAACAACTCACCAGCTAACCCCATTGGTTACAGTGCAATGAGACATTTATATTTCTTGAATTTTTTCCTTTTGATTTTCTTTGAAAAAAGAATCTAAAAAGCTATTTGATAACTTGATAAATGAAATAAACTTTCTGATCTGATTATAGTTTTGTTTGTAACAGTGAAAACATTTGTAGCATGATGCCTTAGTGTATTAATTCATCCACTCACAAAGAGTTAATGCTTTTCAAATTGTAAAGAAAAAAAACTCTTTAATATCAAATGCTAACTTTTCAAATATTAGCCTTTAGCAAATAAAATATTTTTATTTTATTTGTGGCACTTAGAACCTTGTAATTCCTTAAGATACAGAGAAAAATTTCTGAAAAAAAAAGTGGCTTCAGAGACAATTTTGAAGGCTTACTCTTTAATTAAATTGCTCACAGAGGGACTGTAGAACTCTGACTAGCCTGGGATTCAGTCCTGTGTGTGAGCTAAGGTCGTGCTTTCTATTTTATAGGTTTGTCAAGAGATTTATCCAAGCAAAATCAGGTTTCCAAGGTTGACTCTCAAAGGAATAGGCTGTGTTTTATGCATGTCTAAATAGAGCTCAAATTTGTCCAAAATTGATAAATTCGTGTTTGTCAATGCATAGTGTAAAAACAAAGAAAGAAAACATTTGGATAAGTCACTGATTGGCAATTAGCTTAGTAACTTTTTGACATGGGTAAGTTTAGTATGCAGCAAGATAAAGCCAGCTAAGTTTCTAGAATAAACAGAAGAGGTTATTTCAAGATCAACATGAAAATTATCCAAGATCTTCTCAAAGTTTAAATTTAGTAATAGTTCCCCCCATGTCTATTCAATTATTTTCTAAGAAATTATTTTTCTGGAGGTTTGCTAACCTGTAATTTTAAAAGTTTACTTCCTAGTGCATTACATTTACTAATACTTGTTAAATACCTATTTTCATCTTCATCAACTTGAAACATCCTCTGCATGCCACCCAATTCATATTGTAAGAAATGTGTATAGTATGCACACATTTTGTCTCTAGTTTCCTTAAAACTAATGATAAAATATAGGCAGGTAAGTTAATGTCTCTCACTACAGAAGACACTGATGATTCTCTTCTCTTTCCCTCTGACTATACATTCGTATTTTGCTCTATATTATTTTTGCAACGTTCTGCTATTAAAACTAATGTTACACACAAATCACATTGTGTCTAAAAGTTTAGTTTTGTAAGATGATAACTGACCGGCTGAGCTCCCTGCTTCCTTGATTTACTGCCATTGGTTGTATTCCTATTGGCACGACCTGATTTTGCCCATTTCACTCACTTTAGGGATAGTCTGAATTTTCTGGTGTTGATTTAACCATTTTTCTCTCTTCCAGGAAAATGACTCCCCCTCATTTAAGCATCAAACCTTAAAATTAGCTTTTGGTTTCAGATCTGTATTTTCTATGTTCTTTGTACATTTGCATATTCTTTGCAGGACCAAGAACAATGAAAACAGGAAAGGTTGAGAAATGAACACCATGTTCCTTCATCTCTAGACACTTTAAGGAGAAAAATCTCCACAAATGCAATGAAGAGACTATTTGATATTTTAGTATGTAAATTTATTGCACTGGATTTAGTTAAAAACAAAATAAACACTCACTTTTTGCTTAGAGGAGAGAGAATATGTATTTAGAGGTAGAAGGGGAATCCCAATGAAGCTACAAAGATGTTTTGAGTGAATTCTTATTTGCTGTACATTTTTTTTTTTGGCATTGATGGCCTGAGATACTGTCTAGCATTGCTTGAGAAAGTAACCTATTGAGGACCTAACTGAAAATAAGCATCTTTAAAATTTTAAGGGAGCTCAGATTCAAATAAGATACTGCAACCAATCTTAAAAATTATATTGTTTGCAACTGATGACTATGAAGGAAAAAGCTGATAGCCTTATTGTTATTGTTATTATTATATGTTTTTATCCTGTGGCCCAAAGGAAGTTTCCATAGGTCCTCTTGAATTGGATGAGTTTTTACAAATCCTCTGTAGTTGGATAAATGCATTGCAGAAGCAAAAGTCTGTAAATGCTGAGTATACCTGTTGAGAAAGATTCTGTGCTTTTCTCCTCAAGGCTGCAACAGATTCTAGTGAGTTTTGGAAGTTATAAGCAGAAATTAATTCTGAGCCTTCAACTCTGGCCTGGTAGCGCCCCCTTATGTCCAGGGTATAGAATATACAACAAATGATGTCTAAATCTTGTTTCAGTAAGAAGCCAAAACCGGTGGCTCTAGTCTTGGTCCGTCAGTGACAGAAATGGCTTGAACTTGCTTTGTCTCACTTGCTGTCCCCTGAAGACCCAGGGCCAGTGATCTCTTGTGCTCTTTCCAGCCTCTCCAAATCTGTTTTTTGGGAGGGCATTTTGTAGACCACACTGGGATATAATTTGCTGAGATTTATTATGCTGCTCCCTTTGGGAGATTTGCATTTTAATTGCAGACAGTGATATGAAAAAGGGGGCTCTTGATGTGTGGAATTCCAGGGATGACTGAATGAGTACAGAAGGGTCAAGGTTAGGATGAAGCCAAATTAGTCAAGTACAGGGTCCTCTTCTGTCTTTGTTTAAAATTTTGACAATTTGCTCATCGTGGATTTTTTGCATTGATAGCTGTTTTTAAAAAATATTTCATGAAAATATGATTTATCTTGATTACTAAGTTTTTGGCTTAAGCTCTGCGTTCCCTGCCCCTCCCCACCCCCCCAAATGCCTTACGTGCCTCGCCCTTGTCCTGAACCACTCAGTAGGGAGTGGTTTGTTTGGTGCCTGCCATTTCTAGAATTCTGGATATCACACTACCAAATTGCCACCCACTCCACCTTCCCATTGAACTCAATGACCACGGTGAATAAGCAGTTTCACCATGTCTACTGGAAGAACGGTGGAAGCAAATCGACCTGAAAACGTGCCACCAGTCCAGTGGTGCTGGAAAGGTTTAATGGGTTCATGAAACAAGGGAGGAGGAGGAGGTCTTTGGGTTCAAAGGATCATAAAATAATAAAGTCGTTTGACAGTTGTGCTACTCTAATAAAAAAATAAAGAAACTGCCATACGTGATGTTATCTAAGGTCTTGGAATGATCTTTTGCTTTGTGTGGCCAAATTTTTAGTAGTCATTATTCTTAACATTTAAACCCCTGGCTTTTTCTGGTAGGATAAAATAGATGTAACCAGATTAGAGAAGGGCATAAAGTTTTTTTTTTTTTATTTTTTTTAAATGTTTTATTTATCTATTCATGAGAGTCAGAGAGAGAGAGAGAGAGAGAGAGAGAAGCAGAGGGAGAAGCAGGCTCACCACAGAGCAGGGAGCCCGATGTGGGACTCGATCCCAGGACCCCGGGATCATGACCTGAGCCGAAGGCAGACGCTTAACCATCTGAGCCACCCAGGCGCCCGAGAAGGGCATAAGGTTTAATATTAACTTCCTCAAGAAGATGGGTGCCCGTGGGTGCCCAAGCTCAGCACTCCCATGTCTGAAATGTGACCAGATGTCGGCCTTCAAAGGTCAGCATCTGAGACTTCTGAAATGTAGTACAATGAGCACTTTGGAGGTTTATGGCAGGGAAGAATGGTATAGCCGCGTTCAGCAGCCTGTAGGAGCCAGGGGTGGTCCTGTTTGAGTTGAATGCATAGTATGTTTTGGTGGAGTTTGTTTTTTCCATAGATCAAATTTTCCTGGTTTTAATAAAATAAGGAACCCAGAAAACTTTTATCTGCACCTGGGCAAGAAGACATTGCTAGAGAGAAGACAATCTTGGTCAAAAGCAAGAGTTTAAATTCACTTAGGTCTTTGCTTTTACATCTGAAAATAGATTTCCACCTAATTTAGACTTTCATTTCAACTGGGACATTGTCATCCTTGCGTTCATCAGGAATTAAAATCTTGAGGGTCAGGTTCTAATAAATTCATTTAAAAGCTGCCTTGAATTCATTGTGAAAGAAGTCTGGCTATAAATAATAAACCAGTCTCGTAGTCGACACAGGCTTAATTAAGAACAATGTTGGCAGCTGGGCATGTTCCTTATTTTCTGTTTCCACAGGAGTCAGAGAAAAGGAATCATTTAACATTATGTTAGGAAATGACTTCCTGTTGTTTTTAGAAAAAGCATTACAACATATTAGATACTAGCCTATGATAGATCTTGCTTTTCTTGATACCCTTTTCACGGGAAACACTTGTGTGTTTCAAAGGGTTCTTTTGGGATACATATGCTTTAAATATGGGTTTAATTAATTTTGACTTTCTAAGCTTGAATAATCTATACTGTAATTGGGTAGGAACTCTACTAAAAATCTCCATACTTTATTTAACAAGACTTTCAAATTAGTGTTTTAAAGCTGAGAAGGATTTGGTTTAAAGAGTATTAGCTGCCACACAAAGAGTCTCATAAATAACCTTGCATGATCAGAGCGTATCATTAAAATTGTGTCAATTCAGCATCTCTGTTAGGCAACACCTCTACCTAGGAAAAGCAAAATCAGACTCCTAGAGTTAATATGCATAATAAAGAACTTTCGTTACCCCTGTGATTGGTTGCAAGTGTCCGGAGGGTCACAAAAACCCCCATTTGTCTTATTTTTCTATAATTAAACTTTCTATTATTCAACTGACACTTAAAAATGAATAGACAGTATTTATGAATTGAATTTATCTTCCTCAATACATTTAAATGCTAAATTTAAATGCTAGTATCATAATAACAATTTTGTATCCTTTTTATTGCAAATCCCTCCCACCCCTCCCTCCCCACCTCTTTCTTTGGCTGATGTTCAAGTAAACAGATTCTTGTGATTTAGCCTTGGAAACTGGCCACCATTTTAAATACCATTACCATGGGAAAATGAAGAAACTTTGCAATGTAATGTCTGCATTAAAGAATGCCTCTATTTGTTATAGAGGATCATGGACCCCATGATAGTTCAGGTTTCTTAGTGAGGTATCAAAATGAGCTCAGTTTAAGACCATTTTACCCAGGGGTGAAAATTTCCCAATACTTGAATATTTTCCTGATTAGAATGGTGGTGATATTAATGAATTCAATTCATTGATATTGCATAACAAAGTTTGTCAATATTTGCAGTATCTGCATAACTCAATCAATATTTTCCAAATGATCAATAGTATAAAATTATGCACAGGTAAAAGACTCATTTAAAGTGTGAAACAATATTTTTAATGTTACATAGTAAAAGCTCATTGATGTTTTTTCAGATTCTACATTGCAACTAACTTTAAACAAATTACCATTTCTTGTGTTTTTGTATAGTTATCAAAGAAGGGTATCCAGGGGTGCCTGGCTGGCTCTGTCCGTAGAGTGTGCGACTCTTGATCTCTGGGTGGTGAGTTCGAGCCCCATGTTGGGCATAGAGATTACTTTAAAAAAATAAAGAAAAGAGAAGAATATCCATGGTTATCTGAAACATCTATCATACTCCTTTTTCCAACTATATCTGTGTGAGGCCAGATTTTCCCCATAGACTTCAGACTTCAGCCAAAACAATGTATTGACAGAAGCAGCTAGGAGAATCCAGTTGTTTTCTATCAAGCCAGATACTTACAAAACTGTAAGACAATGCCACTCTTACTGTTTTGTTGTTGTTTGGAGAACATGGTTATTGTTAATAAAAATATTTTTTTTATGTTAACATGTATTGAGTTTATTATCTCTCAATGAATGAATAAATATTTAAAAAATATTTTACATGTTAATATCTTATATGGTAACATTTGAAAGATACAACCCACGTAAGCTCTTTGGCATCTTCAATCATTTTTAACAGTGTAAAGAGGTCTCTGAGATTAAAAACACTTGCGAACCTCTGTACTAAGGAGAACATCTGTACTAAGGAGAACCTCTGTACTAAAGAGAACCTCTGTACTAAGGAGAGCCTCCATACTAAGGAGACCCTCCGTACTAAGGAGAACCTCTGTACTAAAGAGAGCCTCCGTACTAAGGAGAGGCTCCGTACTAAGGAGAACCTCCATACTAAGGAGAACCTCTGTACTCAAGGAGAACCTCTGTACTAAAGAGAACATCTGTACTAAGGAGAGCCTCTCACGGAGAACTCTGTACTGGTGTAGTAACCACCTCCTGCTAACCAGGTTTGTTTAGCCTAATTTTATACATGACTGGAGTAAGTTGAAGTTCTCTAAAATGTCCAGATGATCAGGATCCTTGCAGAATGTATTATGACAAAGAGCAGGAGAGTTATCTTTACCCTGAGGCAGGACAGTGTGTTTGCTCTTTCTTTGTTAGGGTAAACTGCTTTCCACACTTGCTACAGGTTACTATTGATATGAAGCATTCACCAAACTCTGAGGCACATACTGAGTGACAAAGTCTGCTGATTGTCCCTGTTCAGACACAGTGTTTAACATGGCAGCTTTGGGCTCTCACCTAGTGAAGAGTATGGCAGCTCACCATTGTCTGCCACTATCCATCTCATTATTCTAGAGGTCAGAGAGGTGAATTGAAGGAGGATATGATGAGGCTCCATGCTCTTGCATCCTTCAGGTTTTTCCATGGTGGTGATAATCTCCGATGCCCCGAGGAATTCGATATTACTTCTGATTTACTGTCCTTCAGTTTCAGAGGCTTTCACTTTGTTCTTCCTACCAGCATGGCCCTCGCTCTCTAAATAGGGGAACAGTGTGAAGTTTCTGTGAGCTGCAAGTCCATGGTTTCACTGGACCCTCTGTGAGATAGACTTGGGCCATTGATTGTCTACATTATAACCATTTATTGTTTTCTTAGATGTATCTCCTTTTGATCTGAAGATCTTCGGAAAGATCTTCAGAAAGATATGTTGGAAAGGAAGAGATATTGTCCCACTGCCTACCTCACCCCACCTCAAATTCAACAATGACGTGGGGAAAGGATAATTACAATAAACTCTCATTCAGAAAGGGGAGGCACATAGTAGCCAATGGTCCATGACAGCTCTGAAATCCCCCCGGGGAAGATGTTTGCAGACCCTCTTGGGGTGAGGAGTGTTTCTTGATTAGGCCCTGCTTCTGCTCTTCAGGGTGGCTTCCCCAGGGAGCACTGTCCTGAATGTCTCTTGGCTCTGCCCTCTGAGACATACTTTCTTTCCTATCCTACTTGCCACTTCTAAGGAGGGCAGTGGAAAATATGCCATTTAAGCAATGTTTTCCATCTGATTTAAGAATGTTAGGTCCCAGAGACCTTTTTTGCGTTTTGAGCAACCTCATTCACTTTTAGTTCAGGCTGCTGGCACATTACCCAGTGTAACTCCCTTAAAAATACTGTAGCCTTCTGATGAATATGATTCAAGATGCCTCCATTCAGTAAAAGCCATATTCATAATTATTTTTGAGATGTGCCTCTGAATGCTTATTTAGTGTTATTTAAAGATTAAGTATCTACGGGACAATATCCTTAAGATTCGTACAAGTCATTTTGTCTGGGTGAGGGGGTCTACTTGGCATTGTCTTAACTCTTTCAGTTTTTTTTTTTTTTTAGATTTTATTTAAATTCAGGTTAGTTAACATAGTTATTACTTTGAGGGGCAGAATTTTGTGATTCATCAGTTGCATATCTTCCAGTGGTTTTACTAAAGGGTCTTAGACTCACAGCCCTCATTTGAGCTTTACGATCAGGCCTTCTTTTATTGAGAGAATCTTTACGAGCTGGGGAGGCTAGAGATGAGAAACTTATTTTATTTTGCAACTCAGCGAGTTCTGACCTTTCCATAGTTCCTTGACATTGTTCTTGCAACCAGGCCAGTTTTTTCGTTAGCTTGTCTCTTTCTTGCGATACTTTATCTTACACACCTAGGAATGACCAGCTGACACTTGGAGCATTTTGCCCTGGAAATCATCTTGCTCAAATCTAGAGGTTTTTCCCATTTTTCAAATTGCCATAAGCAACAGTTTTACCCATTGCTTTTCCAACACACAGCATGGGTTTCCATTTTCCCAGGCTGTTATGGGAGTTCCCTACTGCTTTTTTCTATCTTCTTCCTGCTCTCCAGCCTCTAAAGCCCATGTCACATAGTTTAGGTTTGTGTGATGGCAGCTCTGCCCTTCTGTGACCAATTTCTGAATCGGTTATCTGTCGCCACACCGGCGCTGCATGATCAATAACCATCAAACCCCAGTGACATACTTCAGTGAACGTGTATTTTTGCTTCCTGCTCTGTAGGTCGGCTGGCTCTGCTGTTCAAAGTTGGGTTCATCAGGGCTCAAGTATCAAAGGTCAGCCGTGAGTCAGGCAGGTGACTTTGTTGGGAGATTTTTGAGGGCAAGTGTGATACTGTGATTTATAAGAAAAAATATATATTTGGTCTTTGTCCTCAATTCTGACCCAGAGCTTTAAAAACCCTTGGAATTTTCTAAGCGTTGAGAGGCAGGTGTTTTTTGTTATGTTAATGAGGTGACTTCTGGAGCTCACCTAAGCTTGGGGGCTGGTTGCCAGGGAAACCAACTATGTGGTTAGGGGGCTGGAACGTTCTGTCCCCTTCCCCCGATCTGGGGAGGAGAGAGGGGCCGGAGATTAACTTCAATCACCAACTGGCAATGATCGAATCAGTTGTGCCTGGGTGATGAAGCCTCCACAAAACCCAAAAGGACCGGCTTGGAGCGCTTCTGGGTTGGTGAGCACGTGGAGGGGCAGGGGCAGCGGCATATTCTGAGAGTGTGCAAACTGCGCCATTTCCCTATGCATCTCTTCCCTCTGGCTGTTCTTGAGTTAGATCCTTTTATAACGAACCGAAGCGGTTCGTTATAAACGAACCTAGTGAGTAGTAAAATGTTTCTCTGAGTTCTGTGAGCTGCTTTAGCAAGCTCCAAGGAGGGAGTCAGTGGAACCTCCTGTCAGAAGCACAGGTGACCACCTGAGCTTGTGATGGGTGTCTGAGGTGGAAGGGGGCAATCGTGTAGAATTGAACCATTAACTTGCACTAGTGTCCGAATGGAGTTAAATAGGACATGCAGCTGGTCTTACTGACTGGTGGTGGCAGACTCCCTCCCCACAGCCTTGAACTTGGTGACTAGAATTGTAATTGGTGATCAGAATCTTTGCAAGAAACATCCCTTATTTATCTTTGTATGTACTCCTTCTTCTCACATTGTGTCTACACAAAAAATGAAAGTGTATCTTGGAATATTTTTATTTTCTTTTCTCCTATGTTGTTCAGAATTCTTGTCCTTCCTGATTGGCCTGGAGCTTCTTTCTGTCTGGGGGAGAAGGGATATTCGACTTCTGATATCGAATGGAGATTTCTAAATTCTTTTGTGTCTCTTTTAAAATTGTGAATTGCCAGGCTCCCAGAGTTACTGTATAGTACAAAGGAGAAACAGGACCCAGCATGGCCACTGGTCTTGCTTTGCCATGATAATGGTGACATCAAAGGTCAGAGGATTATGGAAGGAGGGAAGCGAGAGAACGAAGGGAGTGGGTAGATGTGTGGGGTTTTATTTGTTAGATAAATTGAAGAGAATACCAGTGACCTCCCTGTCTGAAAGAGGAGAGTCTCACGGGCTGCTCCGGCATCCAACTTTGAAGGGCCCTATCAGCTCAGTATCACTGTAGTGAGAGGCAGAGGAACATCCTTAGCCTTAGCTTTCCTGAGCTTCCCTTGGTCTATAGAGGGCAAGGATAGGACCCACTGGTGCTAGGGGGTGCTGGGGATTTGGCTAGAGGGAGTTACTGCCGCAGGTGCAAGGTGGCTCTGTAGCACACCTGCAGGGCAGGTGGTCCTGGCTGGAGCTGAATGGAAGTCACATCTGGACCTCTAGGAGGTCTGTCGTGCTAGGGGAGCATGGAGATGAGATAGGATCATGAAAAGAAGGGGGTCCTGGCTTTCTGGGAGCAGGGCCTGACTCTCTGAACCAAGAGAATGACTGTGAGTTTGTCAGTTGCTAACTGTGGCATTGTGCCCAGTAGGCCTTCTGGCCGCTGCACAGAAGACAAACTCCTTGGAGGCCAGAGGAAGTAAAGGACACCGTACCTTAGGACCCTGATCCTCCCCTTCTGTCCCAAGGCTCTGTGGGCCATACTTCTTCATGAGGCTGCCTTGGAGAAGAAAGGGGGTGATGGTGTGAAAGACAAAGCAATCTAAGTGGCCAGTTTTTCCTAGAGAGACCAACATTTACTTAAAGGAGATATTTCAAACCATGATTCCTGGGGCGCCGGGGTGACTCAGTTGGTTAAGCGTCTGCCTTCGGCTCAGGTCGCGATCCCAGGGTCCTGGGATCGAGCCCTGTGTTGGGCTCCCTGCTCAGTGGGGAACCTGCTTCTCCCTCTCCCCCTCCCCCTGCTGTGCTCTCTTTCTCTCTCTCTCTCTGTCAAATAAATAAATAAAATCTTAAAAAAAGTAAATAAGCCATTATCCCATTGACCAGGGGAAGGAGAATAAGAAGGAAAGCAATATTGATAGAAATATAATACTGATGCTAATATTTATTGAACACTTATTATGCATGAGGCACGTGCTAAATTTAAATTAGGAGATTAAAGCAGAGAGGTTAAGAAATTTCCCCAAGGTCACACAGTGCTTGCTGAACCAGAATTCAAAATCAGGCCATTTGAAACTAGAGCCTGTGTTTTTATTTATTTATTTATTTATTTATTTAAAGATTTTTTTTTTATTTATTTGACAGAGAGAGACACAAGCAGGGGGAGTGGGAGAGGGAGAAGCAGGCTTCCCGCTGAGCGGGAAGCCTGATGCAGGGCTCAATTCCAGGACCCTGGGATCACGACCTGGGCCAAAGGCAGATGCTTAACGACTGAGCCACCCAGCCCCCGAGGCTGTGTTTTTAGACATCTCCTTTGCAAATTCAAACTGTAGAATGAGATACATTTGCAATTCCATTTCGTAAATGGTAAAAAGTACTTTCTGGATAAATACATGTTTTGGTAAATCAGATTAATAGAGATTACACTCTACATACCAGCCTTTGTTTCTTGACACAACGCTGTTTCTGCGACTCCTTCACCTTGAGACACAGGTCAGCAGAGGGCTGCTCAGGATTGCCCAGAGGCCTCCTGGGGGGCAGGCAGGAAGGAAGGTCTGGGCCTGTAGGATCCAAGGCCTCCTCTGCTCACAGGGTGGCTTCTGAGGTTACTAGAAACAAGGGGAAGAATATTCTCATTTGTTTTTGGCTGAATGGGAGAATGCAAATATTGGCTACTTTGTTAGCTTTACTTACAGAAGGATGTTTAAGTTCATTTCTTGGGGCTGAATTGTGAAAATTCCAAACAAACACATGACCAAACACATCCTTCTTCCCTTGACAAAAGGGAAAGAAGTGAGTCTATATTTTACTATTTAGAGACATTTACGTCAGTGTTGAACACGCACTGCTGATTTATGGGGGGGAAATTGTACCCAAGAGGCAGACGGCACATGGTTAGGTTTTTGTCACGTTCAAGGGAGTTGGGCCCCACCCTCCCAGATCATGTACTCTAAGCTGTTTACCTTGATTTCCTCCACCTTCATCACCACCCTGGAAAGAAGATGAATTTCTCTGAACCCTCCACACTCCCAGTTCTCAGGTCCCATCTGTCCCCTGAGCACTCACCGTCCTGCATATGGATTCTTGCCCATAGATTAAAACTCATAATCCAGCGTTTAAAAATGAGAGAAAATGGAGGATGTAGATTTATTTTTCTACAAAAATTGCCACCACAGGAGAAAATATATATTGCTTAAGATTCATTCTAAATTCAATTTATACTTTGCTTAAAGGACCAAATTCTTCACTGACTTAAAAATATATATTAAAGTATCATGACAAAGAAACTCAAAGATCCAAGTCAGATTGTATTCCCTGAGTATCTAGTAAGCTATAATATTTATCGCTGTTACATGGAATGCCTAACATAGATGATATTGTTTATATTTTACTACTGCATTTATATTATTGTTTTCTTTTTGTTGTTTTTTAAAAATTTTATTTAAATTCTATCGGTTAACATACACTGCAGTATTGGCTTCATGCTATGGCATTTATTAATTTATTAATTTATTACTATTATTATTTTTTTGCATGGAGCCAAACACGGAGCTTGAACTCACAACCCTGAGAGCAAGACCTGAGCTGAAATCAAGAGTTGGATGTTCAACCAACTGAGCCACCCAGGCGCCCCTCTATTGAATTTATTTTTTAAGAAGTCTAGCAAAGGACTTATTTTAGGAAGTTTTGTATTCTTCAACTGATTTGAAGTTAAAACATAAAAATTCACATAAATAGGCATTCCCCTTTGATTCTCACAGAAACCCAAAGTACCTAACTTTCAAAGATGTACAGAGTTATAAAAATGAGAGTCCTTGAGTGGAGCGTGATGTAGAGTCCAGTGCGTCCTCTCAAAATTATGAAAAGGAGTGATTATGTCTTGAACCCAACTTCCATTTATTTAGCTTTTTTCCCCTGGCTCCATTCTTCCACATTCTCCTCATCCCTCAATATTAATTGCTTCCCATCCCATCAACACCCTAAAAGAATATAATTTAGAAATCAACAATGCATTATTTATTAGTATGAACATTTTGGGTCTGCTTCTGAAAGTTAGAGAATAAAAACCACATTGCCTCTAAATAAAAAACGTAAAAAATGAAGTTGATCAAAGGTGTGAGTGTAAGCTAGACTTTTAAGCCTTCGTTTTAATTGGAGGCATTAAGTTTACTTCGCTTTATTAAGACTTGAATAATCTGGGCATTTGAAGTCCTTTATAAATGAAGGAGTCACGTGATCTGGCTAGGACTCCAGATTTAAACTATGTTGCTATTCACCATAGGAACTCAACTGCAGGAAAAAACAAACAAACAAACAAACAAACAAACAAAAAACAAAGGAAAGAAAGAAAACAACAATTTGGGATCCGAGTCAGAAAAATCTGTGACTGAAGCCAGCACTGTACAGTGACGGGGACAGCAACTGCAAACATTGACTGCCATCTAACCCAACGTCCATTTCTTTTCTTCCTCTCTCAGGGTCTTGCTGGCTGCGTGACTGGGAAAGCCTCATAACCTTTGTGAAATCTCGTTGTAAGTGATTTAAATAATACTCTGTACCCATCTCACCTCGTAAGGTTGTTAGGACTCAAATGAGATAATAGGTAACATCAACATAAGAGCTAAAATGTATGGAGCACTGATTCTGTATCAGGCATGGTTCTCACCACTTTGCCTGTGTTCCTTCATTTATTTTTGTCAACTCTCCTACGAGGTGGGCGATACTCTTTTATAGACTAGGAAACTAAGGCAAAGAAACTTTAAGTATCTTGCCCAAGGTTGTATAGTTAGCAAGGATTTGAATGAAATGCACACTAACATGATGATGATGATGATGATGTGTGTGTGTGTGTAACTTTCAACGGAAAATCCTCAAGTTAAATAGACTGGGAAATCTAGTGATCTCTTGGATCTTTGTTTAGGAACTTACCACGAATTTGCTTGTTGTTTGATGGTTACTGAAGGAGCAGCTCTTGGGAGTTGGGACGTTCCACAGACTTCCTGTTTCTATCTTGTTATTTGGGCAGCTTCGTGACAGTTCACGAGTGGTTCCTCTCTCTTTCCTCTTGCTGTCAAGTTTCTGCCATTCGCTGCACCTCTGTGCATTACCAACTTGTGGTCAACTAGGGAGTCTAGCCTTTAAGAAAAAGTGCCTTGCACTCTTTGCAATGTCCAAAGCTGTGTGCCCTGGGATCCCATTCAATTCAATGAAAGGAAGGCCAGGCTCATTATGAGAACTTCCTCTCCCATCTTTGCTTTCATGATTACCCTCTCTGTGCCATGGTATTATTATTATTGTCGTTGAAGTTGTTATTTGCCGCTGAGGCTGGAAAACATAACGCCATGCAGTGGAGGTGACCAGAGTTGCTGTGGACCCAGATCCCTGGGCAGTTGAGTTTCCACCCCACCACCTGTATCAGCCCGGAGACTCTGGGCAAGTTATTCAACCTCAGTTTATTCGTCTGTAAAGCTGGGACATTGAGAATTCCTACTTGGTAGCTTTGTTGTGGGGACTAAATAGTTCCCATTATGTAGAGTGCTGAGGAGTCCCGGAACAGAGTGCTTGTAGCTATAGTAATAATAAACAAATAATACTGCATTATAGGAATAATTCATATACAATAATAATTCCTTATCATCATCATCGTCAGTTTTATGACTTGTCTGTAGACTCTAGAAGCTGAAGGTCCATCTGTTTTTTCACCCTTGAAAAATCACTGTCCTCTACCACTCATCCTTTGGTTTTCTATCAAGGTAACTTTTCCGATAAACGCCTTTCATCATTCTTTTTCTCTTGTTCACCGCATGGACTGACCTCACAGTGAATGGACAATAAACGCAAACTCCTTTGATTGCCAATCAAGGCTCTCCACAGCCTGGCCTCCCCATGGGCTCCAAGCCTTCATTTTACAGGAAAGGTGCAATCAGTTACATCGGATGGTTTCTCAGTCCAGTGTCAGGGACAGCAGCACCATCTACTGGACAGTTTTTGTTCTAAATGAAACGGAGCATCAACCAGTCTAAATTTTTGGGAACTTAAAATATCATTAGATACCGTGTAAGGCAGTGGTTCCTTACCCGAGCCGCACATCTGAATCAGTTTGAGAGCCGTGATGTCAATTCCTGGGCTCTACCCCAGGCCCACCTGGGAATCAAGTTGGCAGTTAGTGGTAGAATCTATGTAGAGGGGCGCCTGGGTGGCGCAGTCGTTGGGCGTCTGCCTTCGGCTCAGGTAATGATCCCAGGGGCCTGGGATCGAGCCTGGGATCGAGCCTGGGATCGAGCCTGGGATCGAGCCCAGCATCGGGCTCCCTGCTCTGCGGGAAGCCTGCCTCTCCCTCCCCCACTCCCCCTGCTTATGTTCCGTCTCTCGTTGTGTCTCTCTCTGTCAAATAAATAAATAAAATCTTAAAAAAAAAAAAAAAGAATCTATGTAGAATTCTTCCTCTGAAGCAGTTCTTTGGCTATTCCTGGCCTCCCCATGTAGCACCTTGTGGTAAAATGTCTCCTTCCTCTCTACCCTTTAGCAAAATGGCTTTCTCTAT
The DNA here is from genome assembly GCF_003265705.2 of Callorhinus ursinus. Lineage (NCBI taxonomy): Eukaryota > Metazoa > Chordata > Mammalia > Carnivora > Otariidae > Callorhinus > Callorhinus ursinus. The sequence goes on from NW_027397116.1 coordinate 6,559,279, forward strand.
GTTTCCTTCCTTTTCGGAAATCTATACAGTTGGAAAGTACTAGGTTAAAATAAGCAGTTTGAAAAAAATTCTCAATTTTATTTATTTATTTTTAAATATTTAATTTATTTATTTGTCAGAGAGAGAAAGAGCACAAGCAGGGGGAGTGGCAGGCAGAGGGAGAAGCAGGCTCCCTGCTGAGCAAGGAGCCCAATGCGGGGCTCGATCCCAGGACTCTGGGATCACGACCTGAGCTGAAGGCAGACGCTTAACGGACTGAGCCACCCAGGTGTCCCAAAAGTTCTCAATTCTAAATGACAAAGTTTGAAATTAATTTACAGAATTTGAAATACATGATCATGATCACAGCATCAATCAATACAGAAGCGTATGAAAGTACATTTCTTTCTTTTTCGCTCCTCTTGTGCCCAACAAAACCCTCTATTCCCACAGCCACTGTTAACAGTTGTAACGCATCTCTTAAGATGTTTTGTCTGTGTTGAACAACAATCCATCCTCTTTCAAAAATACCTTTAATGAGATGTCATTGGCATATATTTAAAAAGCACAATTTGATAGGTTTTGACAAATGCCCACACCCGTGACACGATGACCACATGAACTATCTCCCATCCCCCAACATTTAAAACCAGGAACACCAACTTGGGACGTCTGGCTCTACAAGGATGGAACATATTTCACCTGTTTCAGTGCTTTTAAGAACAAGACATGCAGAATATTTCCAAATCCAAATTCCACTTCTCACACTTGTTGAGTGTGTATTTTCTGCGTGCACTCTGCATTCTATGGGGTTTAACAGGAGGAAAGTTGCTTGGAAACACCCAGCCACTGGTGGACAGTTGGGATTTAAGAGGTTGTCCTGCACCCTGACCACACCTGAGACATCGGCAGTTTTTTTTTTTTTAAGCAAATGTGGCTATTGGTGCTAGCTTTTGGTTTATTCATTTATTCTAAGATCCGATTTCAGAGAAGAATAGGTATAAGACCATGGACAGGCCATGGAGATGTCATGGATAGTAACTATTGTTTCATTTTGAAAATCTTTGAAATCATGATTCTAGAATGCAGAGAGCTTAGATGAGAATAGTAGCGGCAATGGAATCCAGCTGTATGTTTATGCATCACTTCCTAGTTCTTCAAGACCTCTCACATGATCTTATTGGACCCTCAAGATAGCTTTCAAGTAAAGTCATTGTCATCCCTCACCTCCATTTCAAAGACAAGGAGACTGAGGCACAGGGAGGTTAAATTATGGGCTTTGGCTTTAAAGTCAGGACTTGTCGCTCCTGGTCCGGGAGTGGGACGTACGTCCCATTATACTATAATTACTGCAAACTCTCATTTTGCACTTGAGAAAACTGGATCCCAACGAGGCCAAGCAATGTGTCTCAAATCACATGGTAAGTCAAGAGTCATATCAGGACAGGAGCGCAAGCCTCCAGACCTACAACCTAGCAAAGGGCACCCTAGCTCCTCTCTTACTTTGCCCAAACCCCAACAACGATGGCCTCAGTGATGAAGATGGCTGATGAAACTCTTGTTGGAATTACTGCTCTGTGTTGTGAAAGCAGGCATGGGAAGCCTGAAAGGCTTTGCAGGTAATTCTGATACCCACCATGAGCAAGACCAGCCCAGGGTGGAGGCTGGCCTTGAGGCTGAGGAAAGAGGTGGGGAGGGGAGGAGGCACCACTTGGAAACCTCAGGCCGATTCCCTGTGTATTCTCGGGGTTGGCTCTGGCCCACATTCTCAGTCCCTCAGGACGCCAGGCTGAGGGAGCCTCTCCAGCAAGGCTGTTTCACACCTGCCTTCTGACCTCCAGGCAGACCCTCTCTCCTTACTGCAGGAAGTAGGGAAGCCGTGGTGGGAGCTACGGGTTTTATAACACACCCTCTGCCAGGACTGAGATCTGTTTTCCTGAGCAGCTCTTATGATTTGAGTCCTGGTGCTCAACACATTGGTGCAGTCAGCATGTCTTATTTCCTGGTCTCAATTCCTACTTCTGGGGGTTTTAATGAAGACCTGATCATTCTCTGTGGGCTGAATCTTGGCACAAGAGCTTCCTGGAAATATAAAAATGTCACCTAGGCTTGCTTGCACTTAGGTAACCCTTGCTGGAGCAACTTAGTTTGAAAGAAACCAGGAGACCCTTCTAGTCCAAATATTTCAAACCATTTAATTCTCAAACTTGCACAAACTATTATGGCTCTTTTGCAGTTGATTAAATTTTCTAGGACCACAATTCCTGGAGCTAGTATTGCTTTATAAAACCTATTTAAAAGTGAGTGTTCATCTAGACTCCAAATTTAGCACTTTGCATTTTCCCTGCATTCTGCAGTTGCCAGGAAATACTGGAAGTTTTCCTCGTTGGGTGGACAACTGGAGTTTTTAAATTACACTATATGATTTTCTCTGCCTTTCTCATGTAAGGGGAAAACATTTTCTTTTGCTGTATAAACATCGGTTCCAAATTTCAAAATCTGAATCGTAGAGGATGGAGTTCAGCTTACACCCCGCTCTGTGTCCTTCAAGATGGCGCCTTGAGGAATGGCAAGGACACACTGTGGAGGAAGGCATGGCCAGAAGGTGAACACGAAATCCATAAGGCAGGCTCAAGGAGGATTTTGAGGGTAAGAGAAGATTATTAGAAGGTACATTTTTTTCCCTTTGGGGATTTGCCCTTAGGGCACTAAAGGGGCCTTAGATGGAAGCTGCTCAGAGATAATAAACCTAGCAAAGCTATTGGGTTCATTGACTCAGAAAACAATGGGCTTTTCAGATGGACCCTCTTATCCTCTTTGGAGGCCATTGCCCAGGGAGGCCAGTTGGGTGCCAGAAATTTTAACAGAAATGTGTTTGAAATCCAAGGAATGTGGAAAAATGGCTTAAATCTTTATGAAAATTTCTAGAAGAGGTACAAAAGGAACAGTTACATTGTTTGACATAGCAAAACACCCTCAGTGTTTCATCAGTGGTTTATTCACCACAGCCTTATCCTCAAGGCAGTTTCTAGGGTGGCCAGATTAGTTGTTATCCAAATTGGGACCCTTTTGAAAGTGAAAGGGGGTGCTACGAATAATGACACTGGAGTAACAGGCATGTGGCAGGCCTGTACTCAGCAAACTGGGATGAATTATCTTCCGTGGCTTGTCCCACTGCTCCATCTTCTATTTCTCTCAAATTCTGGCATCCTCTGGGTCATCTACCTTCACTGTCCCTCCCCACTAACTAATCCGTGGGATTTATTTTGTTTTCCAAGAGGAGTCAGAATGTAAATCATGGCTCTGCCCGTTTCTGGGATCAGCACAACAAAAACCTGGTGACTGTCACTTCTCCTGCCCCTGTCCCTCTCTCTTATTTATGTTTTAAAGGAAAGCCTTTTGGTCTAGAAGGAGTGACACTCCAGGAGCATGAGCACACAGAGCACCCCAATCTTGTTTTCTAAATGCTGTTCTCCAATAAAATGAACAAGGCTTCCTTGGAGCAATGGCTCATTCTGGGGATAGCGCAGGGAAAATATAAAATTTGCCCGGAGAATTTTGTAGTGGCAGGAAATAGAGAAGTGCTCAAAGAGCAAAAGGATAGAGGCTTGTCAAAGGGACACAAACACCAACTGGAAAGAGCTCCTTAAGGCCAAAGCTGGAACAACTTGAATAATTAAAAAATACATATAGTATTGAACTGTAACCCAATGTATGAAATAAATATGCATGAGTCCATACTGCTAGAAATAATTGGGCAAATAAGTAAATAAATGGAGGAGAGAGATCTTTCTTACAGAAGAATTCCAAATAATGTATGTAGCTATTCTCCCACCCCCAATCAATTGTGGGCTGGACACAGTGACTCATTTTCAATGCATAGAATATAGAAAAGGAAAAATAGTAACTTTACCTTAGAGAAATCTCAACCAAAATGATCAAGGTGAACATCCCTGATGATGTCATATTGCTGTGATATACCCCCTGTGTAATGACAAAAGGACTTCATCTCTGTGGATTCCCCAAACCCCACAACCCATGTCTAACTAGGATTAAAACATCCAAGGATCCCATATTGAGGCATATTCTAAAAATTACCTGACCAGTACTCCTCAAAACTGTTGAGGTCATGAAAGACATGGCATAACTGAGAAATTGCCAGAGTGGAGCGGCATTCAAGAACTTCTCAGCATGGCCACATTCAGTCTTTACAAAGGTAGTACTTTACTCTTCTCCTCCACACCCCTTTTGTTTCAATGTAATAGGATTACTTGATGTCTTTTTTTTTTTTTAAAGATTTTATTTTTAAGTGATCTCTACACCCAACGTGGGGCTCAAGCTTACAACCCCGAGATCAAGAGTGACATGCTCTACCAACTGAGCCAGCCAGATGCCGCAACTACTTGATGTTCTTGATAAGGAAGGGCCAAGGCTCAATAGTTTTCTCTTATTGGTATTTCCCAAAGTAGGATTTGTATACCATTGTTGGTATGAATGCTGTTGATGGCATTTGTAGAAATATTTTTATTTTGATAGTTATATATTGATTTTAATGTATATTAGAAAATGATATTAGTAAACCTAGGATTTCATGAATATTATTATTAGCACAAGTTCTGTTAAAAACATGGATCAGGGGAGCCTGGGTGGCTCAGATGGTTAAGCGTCTGCCTTCGGCTCAGGTCATGATCCCAGGGTCCTGGGATCGAGTCCCGCATCGGGCTCCCTGCTCCTTGGGAGCCTGCTTCTCCCTCTGCTTCTCTCTCTCTCTCTCTCTCTCTGTCATGAATAAATAAATAAAATCTTTGAAAAAAAAATAAAAACATAGATCAATTTAAAGTTAATATAAAGAAAAATATTATATATAATATTTATAATAGTACAACTAGGAGATGGCCAAAACTGTGAAGGTGTTCCACGGAACCTGAAGTTTGGGAAACACTGTACTCTAAGAGTGTCATAAAAGAAAATACTTTTTATTATGGTTAAATTTCCAACATACCAGAAGTACCCAGAAGGTATCTATCATTCAGCTTCAACTATGATAGAGCAGATTGCTTAGATTTGCCCTCTGGTCCACCACAATCTGCTCCAGCTTAGTGAACCAGAAGAACCCATAGGGATTCAACGCCCCAAAGTCCCTGTTTCAAAACGAAAGTCTTTCATACCCACCAAGGAATTTGCACTTCACTTTAACATTTGGAAATGGGATGTCAGTGAAATTATTTGAATAGAGAAATAGTGCTATAGAGGGTTGCCTTTCAGTTTAGGAAGGATTTATTTAGCAAGTAATAAAGTAGTATCCTAAGGTACAGTGGCTGGGATGGTTTTTATAAATCTGGGGTTTATATAGTTTTGATAGCACTGATTATTAAGGACTGTATCTTTTTTTCAGTTTTATTGAGAAATGATCGACATACATCACTATATGAGTTTAAGGCATACAGCATGATGGTTTGACTTACAAATATTGTGAAATGATTATTGCAGCAGATTTAGTTGACATCCATCATCTCCTATAGGTACAATACAAAGAAAGGAAGAAGAAAATTAAAAGAATTTATTCTCCTCGTGATGAGAACTCTTAGGATTTGTTCTCTTAACAACTTCCCATGTACCATACATTGGTGTCCCCCCAGCTGTGGTAATCATGTTGTACATTCCATCCCTAGTGCTGATTTATCTTATAACTGGAAGTTTATACCTTTGATCACCTTCCTCCAATTCTCCTCCTCTGCCCCCAGTAACCACAAGGCTGATTTCTTTTTCTATGAGTTTTGTCTTATTTTTTTAGATTCCACATAGAAGCGAGATCATAGAGTATTTGTCTTTTTCTGTCTGTCTGATTTCACTTAGCAGAATGCCTTCAAACTCCATCCATGTTGTTGCAAATGGTAGGGTGTCCTCATTTTTTGTAGCTGAAAAATATCCCCTAGTATATATACACCACAACTTCCTTATCCATTCATCTATCAACGGACACTTAGATTGTTTCCATGTCTAAACTATTGTAAATAATGCCACTATGAACATGGGGATGCAGATAGCTTTTCGAGCTAGTGTTTTAATTTCCTTTGGATATATTTCCAGAAGTGGAATGGCTGGATCATATGGTAGTTCTGTTTTTAATTTTTTCAGGATCCTCCATCATAGAAATTTACAATCCAACAACAGTGCACAAGGGTGCCCTTTTCTCTGTATCTATGCCACCATTTTGTTAACTCTTGAAGGCCATACATTATTGTAATGCAGCCATGGGTCCCATCAGATCTTAGCACGGGAGATGTTCAACTCCTCTCTAGTATGGCAGACACACTGGAAAGAACAGTGGGTGTGGAGTCAGGCAGCTTCAAGACTGCAAGCCTGCAGCTCCATAATTTGCTACTTTCTAGCCGTATAACCGTGGGGAAGTCATCTCAACTGCTGAGCTTTTCTTTTGTGTAAGCATGGTGTTTTCTATATGGATCTAATAAGATAATAATAGCTGTAGTTATGACACCAGTCCAGAAGCATCTCCTCACTTTAGATACACTGCTTTGGTTATTTGGCATTCCTTTACAGCGGCTTACCCCACCCTGCCACCCCTCCACCCCGCCCACCCCTCCACCCCCAACCCTCAGCTCTAAGTGAATTTTTTTACTTGGGTGGGTGAGGAGATAGGGATCATTGTGGAGATGTCTTATAATAGATGGAAGAAGGAATAAATAGCTGTAATTTAAAACTTTGGCCTGCAAGCCTCTTGCTCCAAGGGAATCAACAGGTTATTCTCTGTTGGTTCCTGTGACGATGTGGAAATAAATAAATCTTGATCGAGGGAGGGGATGCTGTTGGTGAAGTTCCTTCCTTTGGCTGGCAGAAAGAAGAAAGGATTGAAATGTATAGCAGTAATTCTCCTGGCGTGCTTCTTGCAGAGAAACAGGAGGATCTTGTTGGAAATAGTTACGCCTTTGGAAAGAGAGAATTTCCTCAATTAGAGGACGTAAAACAATAATGAGAATAAGCATTTGGTAAATTCAGGAAATCAACTTCAGCTTGGGAATCCCAAAAGGGAGTATGTTTGGTGGGGTAAGGAGCAATTTTCCAGGGCTGACCCTTGGTGAAAGGAAACTTCTGATTTTAAGTTTTCAAGCTCCAAAGGACTAATTCAGAGTGGAGAAGGGAAAATGATTTCCATGGGGGTGCCTGCTAAGACATTTGCATACTGTAAACCATTGCCTTTTGGCTGATGGGGTTTGAATTTTTGGGCCTGCACACTTTTTTCATTTCTACCACTGAGTACAATTACTCCCTAAATCCATTCCTATGGAATGTAATGAAATCAATGTAGGCCCGCTTGAACTTCCTGGATTAAACCTTCATAATATTTTAAAGGAGGAGACACTATAGTTAGCAAGTAATTAAACACATTTTATTTTTCACCACATAGAAAACAGCACAGAAAGGATTCGCCAAGATCTCCATTCAGCAAAGAGTTCTCCTTCCTGGTTATGTTTTGGTGCCTTCAGGAGGCTCACTTACAGCACTTGGTTGCAATACTCTCAACATAGGCAACGTTGCTAGGGTTACCAATTGGCCTCATTCGTCAGAGATTGCCTTAATTTAAGCCCGGCAGATCAAGCTGGTTTTGCAGGTCCTAGAATCCATGGAGCTAAATGAAATGGGACAGAGAATGGGAATTTGACTTGATACATTTGGAAAAGCGTAGCTCGTCTGGACTCTACGCTTGAACAGGCGTGTTCCAATTTGTAGCACTCTCTTCAAATCCATATTCCTGCCGCTCTCTCTCTGAGCACCTACAAATCTCCCCCTCACATCCTGACCTTTCAGTGACTCTCCAGGAACTTCAGTTTAAGTAAACCGAAGCTCTTTCATGGGGCCCACCACTCCCTTCCTCTACCCAGGCTGCCTCTTAGCCTGGTTCCCATTGCTCCTGGCCTTGAACTTGACTCTCCAGGAGACCAGATGATTGGTGCTTCTGGGCACATAGCATGACCTTAGGCTCAGGCCCTGCCTCCTGCAGCAAGCACCCTTCTGTCATTGCTTCCTTCCAAGTGTGACATGTTAATTCCCCCTCATTCTTCAAGACAAAGCTGTCATTCTGCAGGAAGACCTACCCTGCCTGTTTGGCTTTCCTCTTATTCTTTTATATGATCTTGCACCGCCTGCAGTGATCACCTTTGCTGTATGAAATTATCTGTTTATTTTCACCCCCCCATCCTCCACCTGCTGAAAATAGATTGTAAGCTCTTGGAGGGCAGGAACCACAACTTATTCATACTTTTTATTCCAGGCCCTTGACTGTGGAAGTAATTTTTGATGGATTTTTGAAGCTAAGTCAGATCTTGTCCTCAAGGGGCTCAGGGTCTGGGGAGGAGACAAGGAGCAAGGAACAGTGACAACACAGGGTCACAGTGACATGTGCACGGGGGTGTGTTGGAACACAGAAACTGGGTCCCTCCTCAGTGAAGCTGACCTCGACCTTGATACATTGGCAACTGGCCACCTTTTAGGTGAGATTTTTTTATTATTGCTGCCATTGGCTTATTTTGTTTTGCTTTGGTTTTATCTTTCTCTCCGCTCCCCCCCCCCGCTTTTTTTTTAAAGATTTGGTTATTTATGAGAGGGAGGGAGAGAGAGAGGGTCTTTTTTTTTTTTTTTAAAGATTTTATTTACTTATTTGACAGAGAGAGACATAGCGAGAGAGGGAACACAAGCAGGGGGAGTGGGAGAGGGGGATGCAGGCTTCCGGCACAGCAGGAAGCCCGATGCGGGGCTCGATCCCAGGACCCTGGGACCATGACCAGAGCCGAAGGCAGATGCTTAATGACTGAGCCACCCAGGCGCCCCAAGAGAGAGATTCTTAAGCAGACTATGTGCTGAGTGCAGAGTCCGATGTGGGGCTCGAGCTCCCGACCCTGAGATCATGAGCTGAGCCGAAATCAAGAGTTGGACGCTCAACCGATTGTACCACCCAGGCGCCCCTATCTTTTTTGTTCTTTTTGCTTTCTTCTCTCTAATTTCCTATGAGGCTTTGGAACAAAAAGCTTCACTTATTGAAGGCTTCAATGTCTTCGTGTGTCAAATGAGAGTGAGTTTGTAGCTGCTGACTGAAGCTCCTTCTAGACACAACTTTGACAACTTTGTGACTCTCCCAAGTCTCCATGGAGAGACGCATGGATCCAGGAGGACTATGTGAGGGGATATTAAAATGCGACTCTTTCTGTGTCTTGTTTAGCTGATGCCCAGAGCTGATAATGGTTTCATAGGTGGCATACCACCCACATAGAACGTGTGAAGGACTGTCAACACGGTTCTGTTCCCTTTCACTCATCACTTACCTCAAGGTTATCAAAGATGTTGGAGGTTGTTCAGAGACAGACTGAGGGCATGGATTTCCTCTGATGAGGGTTGTTGCCTATCCCTACTCCTCTCCAGCGGCATGGGTGGAACGTGAGTCCCTACAACGTCAGCCAAGCACACAGCCTCAGAGGGTCGAGTAAATGTTCCCAGGAGCTTGGGAAATGTAGGGTCTGGTGTTTGATGCCCTCCTGTGTAAAATATAGGGTATTAATAGAAAATGTGAGGTATAGTAAGGCCAACAGATCAGGAGACTCCTGTCATTAAAAGGATAGGTTGTTACTCGCAGTTCCCAGGAGGGACGGGGCATGCCACACCATGGGGGTGGGTGCACATAGCCAAGCACCAGGACAGTCATTGGGCAGAGGGACAAACTACGGGTAAGAGGCTTTATTATGGTTTCTTCAGGAAGGAATGATGACGCAGAGTAAGCAGATTTGGAATTAGCCTGTATGAATAATTTTAGTGGGCTCTGGGCATGGGGGCTGTCCCTACTTGATTGGTACCTGGTCCTGGAGTGATTAGGGCAGTGGTCTGGAGGAAAAGGGCCCGATAGAGGAGGTGTGTGGGGATGTCGGCTCTAGATGGGTTGGTTTGCATGTGACAGGTGCCCTCCCAGGTAAATTGTTCATGATCTCTAGGAACTGGCTAGCCCTAGGAGGCGCAGTCTCTCAAGGGTCACGAAGTGCTCAGATGTCCAAGCATCAGACAACAGAAAATGAGAGGCAAGGTTAATACCCCTCCTGGGGAAGTCTGAAGTCAGCAGGCTGAGACTGGATCTGCACCTGCTTGGTGGGAGACAGAGATGTGCTGGGAATAGCTTCTGTTTGCATAAACACTGGGAAAATGGGCAGGTTTTCTGGGGCTCAGTGTGGAGTCAATGCAAGGGACTTTCTCTGTAGGTATCCCTCCCAGGAGAGCCTCCTGCAGAGGCATGGGAACTGCACAGAGGGGTTGAGTGCTAGCAACCCCATACCCGTGGAAGTGTCCTAGGGGGACAGCAGGAGGAGAAGCATGGCCCTTATTAAGGAGAGGCCTTTAAAGAACCCATAAATGGGCACCTGGATGGCTCAGTCGGTTAAGCATCTGACTCTTGGTTTCCACTCAGGTCATGATCTCAGGGTCATGAGATCAAGCCCTGAGTTGGGCTCCGTGCTCAGGGTGGAGTGTGCTCAGGATTCTCTCCCCCTTTCCCTCTGCCCCTCCCCCGCCTGTGTACTTGCTTAAGCTTTCTCTCTCTCTCTCTCACAACTAAATAAATAAAACCTTTAAAAAAAATAAAGAACACACAAAAATCTATGCAAGAGAGCATGCTGGATGCCAAATATATAACTGTGCCCGTCAAATGTGACAGTTTTATACCCTTCTTCTCGCTTCTTCCTGGGCCCGATACTAGAGGAACAGCAGGTACCAGACTGGGGAGGAGGTAGATCAACAATGGAAAGCACCTCCTCCTCCCCGATGGCCTCAGTGATTACACCTGAGCTGGGGGGCCGTGAGGAGGGGGACAAGTTTCCCACTGCATAGGAATTTGGATGTAATTTTAATCTGGACAGGAATTGGGTGCTTACCAGTTACACGTTATATTTTCTAAGAGTGCTTGGGAAAGCTGTGGGATCTCCCCAAGGTGTCATCTGCGGGCAGAGAAAGGACTTGGTTATAGGGCCGGTTTCTGGAGGCAATAGGGAAGCGGATAAGCCCGTGCTTTGGTTACATCCGATCGTGTTTCAACTCCTTCGATAAACCTGTCGTATGAGCAGAAAGAGTGATGAAAGTCGGTTTGACAAAAGTTTTTTTCAAGCCTCCTGTGCCCCGAGCAGCATCCCAGGGACTTGGGGGATGATAAGTAAGTAGACAGGACATCTGTCCTTAAAGTGTTCACGCTTGAGCGGGAGGGAGAAACAGGCTGGTCCTTTGTAGCCGCCTGCCTCTTATAGGTCTCCCTGTTGCTTGGTTCTCCCCACCTCAGGCCCCCTTGTCCCGCCGTGAGAGCTATGAGCTCAGAGGTGGTGACCACCTGCCTGAAGACCCTGGCACCATCTGCAGTCCGCAAACTGCTCGCCGGGCTCTGGGTACCGGTGCACAGCGGCTGGGGTCAGGCCAAGAGACATCGGCCACCGTGTGAACGTTCCATTGGGTTCTTGGTCAGTTACTCCACCGTCCAGCCTAGCTTCCCAATCCCTACATGGATGAACTCTATGCCTTGAACTGGTTGTGAAATGAGATGACCTGAGATGTCTGTCAAGAGTTGGCCAGAGTGCCGTCAGACCGAAAGGCTTCCTAATGAGAACTACTGTCATTAGCATCTGTGTCCCTCCTCCCCTCTCTGGCTGTCCCCCTCATGTATTTGAAACCTCCTGGTTGAGTTTCAAATGGCTGCAGTCTGAAGACGATCTTTATGGTTAGATGCTTCTATGGGGAAAGAAGTGTAGAATTTTTTTTTTTTTTTTTTTTAAGAAACTAAGGAGTAGTGCATGACATCATTCTTAATAAAACAGAGTTAAGGAGTCCAACTGGAAAGGTTGATGACTTTGTAGTAACTTTTTGTGTGTGAGTGTACCAGTGAGATTAGGTGTGTCAGACACATTTATATTTTGCAGAAGGGAGTGATTTAGCTTTCCTTTGTATACGCTGTCCATGAAGCCAATTATACCTGGGATTTATAACAGCTGATCCATTTAGTGAACTGGGAAGGCACCTGAAAAAACTTAAAAAGTAAAAATGTGGTTGTCATTCCTTCAGTGGGTGATCTTCCACTGCCCCTTGCCAATCTGACGTAGGAGAACGGGTTTTCCCAGAGGGCAGTCTGAGGCTCTTGATGCTGTTGCCTTGTTTTCTAGTGCGATTAAGGAACATCTTGTCTCCAACAGAGAGTCTGGGTCTTTAGGACAAGGATTGTCTCCTCCACTTTGTTGTTGTTGTTGTTTTTCCTGTATTCGTTGGTAATTGGATCACTTAATAATTATTCATTTCCTTTGTCTTGTAAGTGACTCTTGAATCATCAACAGTGGTTTAAAATAAGTTCATGGTACTTTTCATGTTAATCCTTTTTCCACATAATTCTTTGAACATAACTGTTTGAAAATTGGCAATCTTTGTATTTATTAGCCAGAACAGTTCATTCTCAAATCCTGCCATATAACAGGGAGTTCCCTGCCTTCTTTTTATTGTTATGGCCCATATGAGACCTGATGAGTAAATGGTATCCATCCTCAGACACATCTTAGCATTTGGATTCACACAGATTCTGAAGTTCAGAATTGATAATTAATTTTAAGGTCTGATGTGGAAATATGTGCCCACTGAGAATTCTACTGAGCTTTGTTTATAGAAAATAAATATTAATTTTGTTAAACTGAATGCATTTGCATTTTTTTCCCCCAAATCACCACTAGCCTGCTCAACAAAAGGCAAATAGAGGCAAATTTCCTAGATTAGCAGCTTTTTTATTTCTTTCGGGGATGTTTTTAATAGAAATGTGTGTGTGTTTGATATATATGTGTGTTAATTTGGGGGGTATCAGTTTACACTGTCCATTGAAATGAGAGTTTTCTTATTTAAACCTATTCTCTCTGGTTCATTTTCATTACATTGTCTGAATAGGTGAGCAATTTGATGGGCAGTTTGTCACACACACATGAGAAGGCCGGACTGATTAGGCTGGTAAGGATGAAACAAGCCACCTTCAGACTCAGACCATTTATTAGGTACATATACAACAAAAGGGGCAACAGGTGTGCAGCTCCCTGGGGTCCTTATCTCTCACACCGGAGAGGGTAACACAGACAAAGGGGCTGGATCTCCGCACCACGACTCATGGATTCCCCATTGCCGAAGAGCCCATCCTAAATGGCAGCTGCGGAGATTTATATTTTGCATTTCTGCGGTGGGGGAGGCATGCCAAGGACTCCATACCTCATCGGAATCTGGGAGGTGATGCTGAGCTGTGTCGTGACAGCCTCCCAGGGGAGGCAGGGAGGTGAGCGGGCAATGGCCTCACAGCAGCTCCCCAAGGGCGTCCGATGCGCTTGCGTTCTGGGAGAGGCAGGAGACATTTTGAGATGACTCAGGTGATCTGTGCTTCAAGCCTTTGCCTGCATGGTCTAGGGGATACGTGGAAGGCTGCTGCGGCACCATGGTGGAACGTGCCCCCCCTACACCATCTTTTTGAAAACTGCCCCCTGCAATGGGCACGTGAGAAGGGCTGTAGCAGGCTTTGCGGTTTCATTTTGAAGCTCCGGCGTCTCCTGTTTGTCCAGTTTCCTCGGAGCTGCTTGGAATCCACAGCGATGTTTTCTGTGTGCAGGTCTCAGTTGCTGGCTAGGAGAGCATTGGTCTGTGATGCTTGACCTCGAGAGGGCACCCGATTTATTTATTTTATTTATTTTTTTAAAAGATTTTATTTATTTATTTGACAGAGACACAGCTAGAGAGGGAACACAAGCAGGGGGAGTGGGGGAGGGAGAAGCAGGCTTCCCGCGGAGCAGGGAGCCCGATCCGGGGCTCGATCCCAGGACCCTGGGATCATGACCTGCGCCGAAGGCAGACGCTTAACGACTGAGCCACCCAGGCGCCCCGGGTGCCCGATTTACTAAGCAAGTGGAGGACTTTCCGGGTATTTTGCTGTACTGGGCTTCAGTTGGTAAGCGCAGCCTGGTGGTGACCAGCTTAGATGCTGCAGTTGGAAGGTTCTGCCATTGACTAGCAGGGTGACCTTGAGCAAGCTGTCTAGACTCTGGATAGCTCCATTTCCTCATCTACAGAATGGGGACAATAGCACGAGAAGCTTGTACGAAGTAGTATGGGTAACATGCTTAGAATGGTGTCTGAGGCACGGTAAGCACCCAATAAAGGTGACCCACAAATTATCGAGAACATATTGGGGTGTTGTGCTCTCTGCTGAGCACTTGGGATAGGGGAGGAGGACAAGGAAAGAAAAACCCCGAGCTTTGTTAATTTACCATATAGTTGAATTAACTGAGCATGGACCAACAGTCATAAAGCAGCCAGTCAATGAACATTGACAATGGTTATAGAGTGGTCTTTGTAAAGAAGAGATCAATGGTCATAGGAGTCATCTTTTGGTTGGATTATGACATCTCTGAATTGGCCCGGTGATGTGGCCACAGGTGGAGAGCAGCCGGTCCCTCAGTAAAGGCTTCCATCGAGGAGTGCTGCTCACAAAATCATTGTGCGTAATGGTCTTGGCCAGGGACTGTCTTACACACCTCTCTTTGCCTTTCATCGTCCAGCCTGAGGGATGCCTGCACAACCTATTTGGTCATTTTGACTGAAACGACTGGTCATTTCACATCCTACGGGATGTTTGCAGAGGACATTAAACACAGGTGTGTGGGGATAGAGGGTGAAGGCCCAGCCATTTTCCAATTAGGAGCCCCTCAGTTCCCTGAAACCCAATCACATGGAGTGAACCAGACGCCCCTGTCTGGAGCTCTGTATTCAACCTAGGATCCAACTCTCAGTGGAAAATTAAAAACAAAGTCATTATTATATATTAGATTTATTAAAAATGCAACTATTACCAAGAGCCTGTGGGCATGTGTGGAAAATGCTGTAATTAAATTAAATTAAATTAAATCCAGCAGCTAGAAGTAACATTTTCCACTAAGGAGGAGGAAGAGAAAGAAAAAATAAGCCCATAAGAGAATTCCAGACCAGAAAAGTGCAAGAAGTGGCCAGGATTCTTCCAGGAGAAGGAAGATGTTGTAACTGTTAGCATTATTATTATTGCTGCCCTGAAATAATGGAAAAGTAATATGTAAATTTGGAACAAGATTGGAACTTTCCAGGCATTGGGAAATGATGTTTATTTGGAAGAAGGTGAATCACATTAAAGCCAGAAGGGGAATAGCTACTATTATAGAGAGAAAGTTTATTTGTGGTGATTATCCAGAGTAATTATTCAAATCGTGACCCTCAGATCAGTGGGAAAGTGGTGCTCTTTCCGTGCTGCCAAAGTTCAGGGGAGGGTAAAGTTGCTGGCAGATTCAACTGTCATGCTTCATTTCGGGAAGAATTAGGGTAGTGTTAAGATGATAGGTGATGGGTAAGACTGGAGCTTTCACTCTTTCTTTAAGAAAGCCCATGCTTCTGGTTTTCATTTGCACGTGGCAGGAGGGAGCTGGTGGAGAGAAGCAGGCTGAGAGTCAGCGGATGAACCCTAGATGTATTTATATTTTGTTTCTCCTTTTTTGAGATTTGTTGCTACCAAGAGGTTGGATGGTCCCCCACAAAGTCCCCACGGCAGATTCCCTTAGGACTAGATGCCCAGAAAGGCTTTCCAGGGGCAGAAGGACCTCCCAGTTCCTTGCGTGGCTGGCCCGGGATCTTGGGTGGCCAGATTTGCTGGCTTCTTCAGCAACATCAACACTGGCCACAGCTGTGCTGCTTTTTCTGCAATGAGGACGGTTCTGGGGTATTTTTAACAAAGGAAGTGGTCCAGGCAGCCTGAGGGTGAGGTCAGAGGACGGTCAGTACATTAGGGGTGGCAGCTCCCTAAATGCAGAGCCCGGGGAATCCCCAGGCAACAGCAGCTAGAGTGATTGCTGGTCTTGAGGTTGGTGGTTACGGGCTGTCTGGCTACCAGAACTGTTCCATTAGTTTTGCATCAGAAACGGTTTTTGTCCCATACCCGAGGAATTTGTTATCCTTCTGAATCCCACCAAGGATGAGGCTTTGCTCTCAACCGGCTCGTGCTGGGTTGGTTGAACTGACTGATCCATTTTGAACAACAGATTTGATTGATTTATTCCTTGGCCACATAATCTAACTCGTGCCCGTCAAAGTGATGGAACCCCAGTTGCTTGATGGTAACTCCAGATCGTTACCAGACCACTCAGGGATTGTGATTGAAAGCTCCGTGGCCCAGAAAGAATCCTCTTTGCTCAACTTGGCATTCGTGGGGCCTTCCGTGTTAGGACTACACTCAACTCAGGGGAGAAGCCCGTGAGGACTTGTAATGATTTTTTGGATGTTTTTGATGGCGACCTCATTGCTGCAGTTCTGAGGCTCTTTGGGGACAGGGGAGGTGGTGAATTTTGGCTTCCAGACAGTGAACCCTGTCTATAGTCAGTGAGGCTCTTTGGTTCTGCGATGGGGAATGAAGACTTTTGTGTCTGGCTGTGAATGAAGACATCCTCAGTTTATATAAAAGGGGCTTGCTCGTCCCCTGTGACCCATCCGTGGGAAGATTTGGAGGAATCGGGGGCTCATTTAACATAATGTAATTTAAAGGAACACTGTCTACTCCTTTTACATCTGGAGAACTCAACTGCCAAATGCTGTACTATGAGTCGATCCGTTTTTTTTTACTCCTGGATAAAGGAATTTATTACCATTATAATAAAGTATGTGTGCTCAAGAACAATTTATAATTTAGTAATGACTATGAAAATTACAGTGATAATGTGGGAGAGGTTTTAGTTACAATGTAAGCACGTCATTTGTTGGGTTCTAAAGTACTCCAAAGGTGTTTTGATATATTCCTGTGCAAGTTTTCACTTGTTATTGGAGGGGTGAGGTCGTTTGGCTGGTCACCTTGATCCGAGCCCTGCGTGCACAGTAAGTTTGTCATTTTTTTTTCTTTAATCGTGGCGAAGTGGCAGAACTCATGTTGGAGTATAAAGGGAATCCTACTTATAGTCACTTTTATCTACCTGGGTCAGATCTGCAAAAAGCACTCGAAAAGCCAATAAGCCATTCAACCTGCCGCACAGCACACAGAGAAGAACTGGTTTTACTTTTTACGAAATTTGTATTTATTTATTTGAGAGAGATGGGGGGATGAGGGTGAGAAGGAGAGGGAGAAGCAGGGAGCCCGATGCAGGGCTCGATCTCAGGACCCTGAGATCATGACCTGAGCCAAAGGCAGATGCTTAACCGGCTGAGCCACCCAGGTGCCCTGAACTGTCTTTACTCCTATGGCAATCCGTATCATTTCCCAGTTGAGACTGGATGATTTCAAACGATGCTCAGAAATTTCTTTGTAGTATGTCCCTATGTAGTTATGTTTCTCTCCACAAAAAAGGTGGAGAGATTAAGAAGATAATATCAGGAAAAAGAAATCACATTTCTTTAAAATAGTTTTCTACCTATATTTCTAATGCCTATACTAGAAATTATGAGGAAGAAATCCAAGTATGGCTTGATGGCTTTATGTGTTGGGTTTGCTCCACAATACTCTCCTGAAGTCAGATCTCCAGAAGCAAACTGGGGAGACAGACACGTAAGTATAGGGCAGAGAGGATGATGTTAGAGAATTCTGTGCTATTTCTAAGGATGTGTACGATTTACGAAAGACACCATGAAGGCTTTTGGAGTGCGTGTCTCCATGTCCACTGCTGCACGTGTGGGTGAGTTCAGGGGATCTGTGAGTGCACATTTTGAACACAACAGGCATCCAGTTTCTGTAAATATTATGAGCCACTCTTCATCCCAAATCTGATTTATGCAGAATGATTTCAAGGGTGGAAAGCAAAGCTGATCTGTGCAAGCGGGTGCTTAGTCAAGGATACTTATGTATATTCCGTTTGTAGTAGGCTGTTTGTCAACAGGTGTGAACATAGCTTTGAACAAGACCTCTTGTTTTGTTTCTTGGTCCTGTTAAAGAGAGGCAGCATATGGTTAAGAGCATGGACTTGAATCAACAGATCTGGATTTGAATCCCAAATCTACTACTTTATTAGCTCTTGGATCCTGAGCATGTTGCTCAAGCTTCCCCCCCCCCCCCCCCCCCCCCCCCCCTTCTTTTCTTCAAACTCCGGATGTAACCCTCCCTCCCCGCTATGGAGTTGTCAGGATTAAGTGATAAGATAGATCGAAAGCACTGTCAATTTTTTCAACCATAATCTGCAGTAGGAAATACATTTTATTTATATATTTTTTTGCTTTACTGGTTGGCATACCTACATATATACAGAAAGACACATCACTTTAACAGGACTTCATGAAACAATAGTTATCCTTCCTATGTATGTGTGATACACTGATATTATCTGTTCTATGCTATTTCATATTTTTAAAATTTCTGGTCAGGACCCACTAAATTAATTTTACAGTGCATCAGTGGGTTGTGATCCACAGTTTGAAAAATACAGATCTAGCACTTAGCACAGTGATGGGCACATGGTCATTGGCCTGGAAGGAACAAGCATTGTACTTGGGAAGGGGTCATGTCATGTAATCGGCAATTGAGGCCCAATTCTTCGGTCAGAGGAAGTTGTAATAAAACGCTAGAAGTTTCTTAAAGAGAGTGGCATGAAGGTTGTCAATAAGATAAAAGCACTAACATGTTGGCTGGGCTGCATTCCTCTTTTGGAGACTTTTAGAATGAATCTGCCTCCAGGCTAATTCAGGTTGCTGACCCAATTCAGTTCCTTGTGGTTGTAGGACTGGGGCCCCTGTTTCCTCGCTGGCTGTTCCGTGTGCTCTTAGGGGCTGCCAGCATGCCTCCTCATGCTTTCCATGTGGCTCAGCAGTGGGTGGAGCCCCCCTCACCTTTTAAAATCTCCCTGACTTCTCCTTCTGCCTCCTCTCAGCCGAGGACATTTCTCTGCTTTAAAGGGCTCAGGTAACATATTCACAAGACCCAGGGGGGAGGGCACGGACATCTTTGGGAGGGTGCTATTATTCAGCCTACCACACTTGGGTTGGAAATTTCCTTCTCTTTTGGGAAGAGCTTCTATTGTTGTCAGATTTTTCATGGCTCTTAAATAGAGTTTAAATTTTAAAGGTGGACAGCTTTTTTTTTTTTTCAAAGCTTTTATTTATTTTATTTGAGAGAGAGAGTAAGAGAACAGGAGTAGGGTGGAGAGGGAGAAGCAGACTCTCTGCTGAACAGGGAGCCTGATGTGGGGCTCGATCCCAGGATCCCGAGATCATGACCTGATGCTTAACTAACTGAGCCATGCAGGCACCCCAAAGGTGGACAGCTTCTTAAGATTCATAAGGTTCAAGTTCCTCATTTCACAGATGAGGACACCAAATAGAGGTTGGTGGGAGGGTCAGGGGTGCATCCCGTGTTTCTTGATTTCTGATCCTTCTTCATGGCTCGGGATGGATTATGTTCCTGGGAAGGTGGGTCTTCAGGAGGAAATAAATGAGAAGCCCTAGCCATGGGCAGGCCAGGCTTTCTGTTTCCTCCCTCTCTGGGTTCTAGGAAGCATTTCTAAGGTGAAATTGTGACAGTTGCTTAAGGGTATTTTAAGTATTTTATACCATCCCAGCATGCTGGACGTTTTTGAGACTTTCTGGATGAGTCTCGGTTCTTAAAAACACCAGGGATATATAACACATTTCCCATTCAGATCTTTTAGATGAGAAAAGGAGAGTATTTTGTTTTTTCTTCTTCCTAGTATAGTGCAAATATCCTTGTATCTGAGGTTAATAAAGCCTGAGAGGAAGAGGAAGCAGAGGATGTAAGAGGATGAAGACAGAGCCTGAAACGACCAGTTGCAGGGGGTTCTTCAACGAAGTTCTCACGGTTGTGTCTGTGCTGGTTCAGGCTGAGACGAACACACCGGACCAGCCAGCGGTGGTTTATTCTTGTGAATATCAGTGGGAGCTGGAAAGAGGTCCTACTGTCTTTCTATCTATCATCTATCTATCAATCAATCTATCTATCTATCCATCCATTATCTATCATCTATCAATCTGTCATTTGTCTATTTATCCATCCAACCATTAATTATTCTTTCGATCCTGCTTCATTCAGTCCCTACTTACGGAGGGCCTGTTGCATGCCCAGTGCCATGCTAGGGGCTGGGATACACCAAGGGATTAGACATGGCCTCTGTCTTTAAGGAGCACACAGTTGAATCGGGGAGACAGATACAGGAACATCTGCTGTCCCAGAATTGTGACTAAAACCCCAGTCTAAAAGTAAGAGGCTCAAAGACTCCTACTTTTTAAAGAGGAGGCAGAGAGAGGGAAGCAGGCAGGCACCTCCCTCCAGGGCCTCCTAGGAGGTGGTAGAACCTCTCGGCTATCACTGCCACCCCATCTACACAGGAGGAGAGGGTAGGAAGGGGGATGCTGTGCCCAGAGACAGGGACTTTTTAGTCATTAGCCTTGCGGGAGTGTGATGTTCATGGTAAAAGGGGATTGCTACCTCCCCGGAGGGAGCATAAGGGTGCTTTTCCTTCCCTCCCACCAGATGAAAGGAGCCCTCAGACGATCATTTGTAAAGCTGGGCTGTGTGTGCTGCACGACAGGGAGATTGGCCTCTCACACCCTGGCCATCACACTGTCTGATCGGCCCCTGAGTACCTGAGAAAGGGGGAAGCAGCAGGCAGGGAGCCTGCAGGGCTCAGAAGGGGGCCGCCGCGGGGTCCTGGCCTGCCAACCACTGGCCGGCCTGGGAGGGGGGCCTTGGGTCTCTAGTGGATTGAGTGCACTCGGTGTGAGGTGAGCCCTTTTGCTGAGACGCCGCCTAAGTGGGTTACCCCACATGATGCGGGGACCCCATGGGCCAAAGTGGTTGGACGGACCTCTAATGACAGGATGTGGGAAGATAGGAGAGATGGAGCTGAGCAGGGCCCCCACATCAGGGGATCCATGTGGTATAACCCATAGAGTGAGGAGGAGCCTCTTGTATCCTCCAGTCCATATACTCATGAACCCCATA
This sequence comes from Callorhinus ursinus, assembly GCF_003265705.2. Classification (NCBI taxonomy): domain Eukaryota; kingdom Metazoa; phylum Chordata; class Mammalia; order Carnivora; family Otariidae; genus Callorhinus; species Callorhinus ursinus. The sequence goes on from NW_027397116.1 coordinate 6,580,259, forward strand.
GAAGAGTCCACTTTGGGCACTTGCCCCGCACGCCTCGCCTTACTGGTCAGTCAGGATTGGCCAGAGAGAGGATTGCAGTGACTCCAATGAAGTAAGGAAGTGTTTGTCTTTTACCGATGTCCGCTGTCCGCCGGCCCCCGCCGCCTCCGCCGCCTCCCTTCCCCAAAGGATCTGGAGTCTGAGCATGGAGGAGGTGTGGCCATAAAACCATGTCTTCCTTCCCACTCCAGTCCCTTGCACTGCAGGTCTGACTTGCAATGAGGGAGAGGGCAAGTTAGAATCAGTTATGAGCCCAGACTTGTTGCAGGATGGGACTGAGTTTTAATGACTGCAAACAACTGGGAAGTTATCGGGCCTGCCCTAGGTGTGAAAGGATTTATTATCAAGCAGGGAAGAAAGATTTGACAGAGTGTGAATAAAAACAGGGATTAAAAAAGTTTTTGTTTGTTTCCCACTGATTTGAAATTGCAGTTCCTCAATACACTGGTTACAACATAAATGCAAAACAGAGCGACTGGTCTTATAATGGTAGCAGATACAAATAATTTTCCTTTCTTGCACAATGTTTTGTTTTTCCTAGATTTAATGAAATTCGGGTTTTCTTTCTTTCTTTTTTTTTTGTTTGCTTAGCTTTCTATTTACATATCACCAGTTCAACCCCAAACATTTACCCCAGTTGTCAAAACCTCTCAGTACGTTGAAATACATAAGGTATTCTTTCATATTTACTTGTTGAAAACATCTTTTTTAGAGCTCCTTCTGGCCAAGTATAATATGGGAAAAGTGTAAAAGTGGTTTAAAGGTTTTAGGTGATAGTTGATTTAATTGATAGGAAGTTCATTGTACCTCCTTTAGTGTACCCGTGGACACTAAAAAACCTAATGAATTCTTAAGGGTTTATTAATAAAGGCATAATATTTACAGTGAAGGAGGCGATTGACTAATTCTCCTTTGTGAAGCCATGTTTCACAGATATTAACTCATTTAACCCCTACTTTACGATGAGAAAAAGAAGACACAGGAAAGTGTAAGTTCTTGCCCAAGGTTACACATATGATAACTTTTAAAAATGCCTTTAAATCTTTGAATAACTATTAAGAGAAAGAAGAATTAGTTTTTTTCTCTCTGACTCCAAGGACAAAGCTTGGACCAATGATTAGCAGCTATAGTGAGACAGACTTCAGCTAAGGATGCAGAATTACCCTCTAAAGACCAGCTTTTCAAAGACTGCTTGAATTGCCTTGAAAAGAACCAGTTCCTTGGCATTAGAAGTATTTAAGGAGCCTGAATACCAGTGGCAGGATTCAAACATCAGGGGGTTTCATTAGGGGACCATCAAGATTTAAAATCTTGAGATGCTAGGATTTTATTCATCAGGCAGAATGCTTCTATTTTGAGAAGCATCCCTAAATTCCCTCGATTTTGGAATAGAAGGTCATCTGAAAAGGTCATTGTAGTCATTCCCTTGGTGGCAAGTACATCTGTGTCCAAACCAATGGAAACAGTTCAAAATATTTCTCTCCTCCCCGCCCCCACCGCCTGCCTCCCTTTGACAGTCTCCAAAAGGAAGCATCATAGAATCTCAGGCTTATGGACATTTAGGCTTGAAGGGACAGTTAGAGATTGCTGAGTGTGACACTCTCTTTGCAGAGGAGGGGACTGGGAACCCTCCAGGGACACGACTCTCCCAAGGTCACCCTGCTGGTTTGTGGCAGAGTGAGAACTGACATCCAGCCCTCTAGATTTTGAGTTCAGTTTTCTTTGCAACATACTACACTGACATTCGCATTTCCTTTGGAAATGTCTTCCTTGCCTCTGATTTAAATTGTTCACTGTGTGCTCTAATTCCAGTTTCCCACCATTTTCTCTAAGAGCGGTGAGGGTTGGCCATTTTTCCTGGCAATAAAAGGTCTTTTGTCTTGAATAATGGAATGCTCTCTGTTGGCTGCGTGTCATATTCTCCTCCGCTGGGATGGGACCATGCCCATTTCACACTGGCACTCATCTGAAACTAGCAAGCATTCTGAAGAATGAAAGGCAAAACCAGTAGTTACTGCTGTTTGCAGGCATTTCTCAAATACTTGAGACCAAGGACGAGGTCTGGTTCTCACATGCGGGGTTCGTGCAGATGTCCCCTCTCTGGGGACAGGCCGTTGTCTGTTCACCGCTGACTGAAGACATTGTTTCTAACTGGCAAAACTGTAGGGACGTAGACAAGTCAGTTGGGGTCCAGAACTCGAAATAGCTTTGTCTAGAGCAATCCTTTTCCTACTCTTTCGTTCCTGGGTTTCCATGATCTCCCTTGACATTAAATTCCCCTCGAGCTGGGCTTTCTAAACAGACATGCACTACCTCTTTGTATATAAATACTTACTATACCCCTGCCCCTCCCTCCCCTCTTCATTATTAGAGCGGTGTTCACAGTGATGTGTGAGTTGAAAGCCCAGGCGGCTATAATTCTATATAACCACAGGAGGGCAGGAGAGGCTAAAGAATGAAAAGAAAAGGCACCTGAAAACAAACTCCCCTTTGTTCACCGAGAGGCCAAAAATCATCAAATGATCTGCAAAACCTGGCAACTTTTAAGAACGATAGAAGAGTGTTATGCATTAAGTGGCCAGGTTGCTAGCTTGACCATCCGCAGTAAAGCAGAGGGCTTTTGGGACTCGTGATTTACAAGCTGCGGTCTTTGGCAAATCAGTTAACCCTCCTAAAGGGTCTCGGTTTTCTCCTCTGTAAAATGGGCCTGATATTGCCCATCGCCCAGGCTTACTGTGGGACTTGAATCAAAGAGCACGGGAAAGCACCTGCCCTGGCTTCCTTCCAGCCTTCCTCAGCAGTTGGTCCTCGATGCCCGCTGCCCCTCGTTCTTCGATGCCAGACGTCGCTTCTATGAGAAGCCTTCCAGATTCCCTGATCCTGGTCTCACACTGCTTCGTGTCTGTCTCTCTGCTAGTCTAGCTCACATTGCATTCTACGAGGAATGGTGCCAAGTGAAGTCTTGCTAAGTGCAGGATGGTGCCATAGTGGTCAAGGGCTGGGCTTTGGCATCAGGCGGGGCTAGCTTCTTCATTTACCTATGTAGGCGGGCAGGCGACATCCTTCACCTTCCTAAGCTCTAGCTTCCTCTTTGAAAAACAAAGGGTTTCTGTGAATATTAGATAGGAGACGGTGGGGTCCTTATCTGGCCCAGGAGAAGGCCCAGGGAACGGCGGCTGTCATAATGATTGTCATTGTCCTCCTTTTTTTCTGTTTCGTTTCATCTTGTTCAAGTCCACTAACTTCCCCCGGTGAGGACAAGTCTTGGAAAAGGTGCCTGGACATCCCTGGAATGGCAGTGGATTTTCCAGGGAAACAGCCATGCATGTTTGTTTCGAGCAGCTAACAATGCAGCTCTGGACACCCCAGCCCAGTGCCTTCCTGTGTCTGAGAGAGAGACTAGAAGATCGGCGGTCAGGGTGCGGGGGGGGGGGTGGCCTGGTTGCCACCAGGATTGGGTGCTGTCCTCCTCCCATTCTAATTTTTGTTAAAAAATTCACGATGAGTCTGCCATCCATTACGTTGTCCGAGCAGATTAGCTCTCATTTAAAATTTTGTCTTGGGAGGTGGCAGTGTCCCATAAGCTGTTTCACTGGTTCACCGATGATCAGTCGGACCACGGGAGACAAAGGAAGCAACGATTTTTAGGTCTAAGCACAGATTCTAACCCTACGTCACAGAGAGAAATGCAACCAATAAACCGGCCTTTAGCAATAACCATTATCACAAATGTGTTGTGTGTCCGAGTCTTTGCGAGAGTCTCCGCTAGAATTATATGAATCCAGCGGCGCCTGGAGGTTAAATACAACTTCGAAGTTCTAGTCTCACGCGCCTCTGTGTGGCTGATACGCCCTTAGGTGTGTCGTGGCTTTCCAGGCAGGAGAGGGGGCGGGGACAGGTGTTGAAGTTTTCATGCCCATTCACACTAAGTTTTCATTCTTAGTGTGGTCCTGGACTATGCCAGGGTTAGGCCTTCCAGGATGACCTTTCCAGATGAAAGCTGTGTAGCAGTGGCAATAACACGAGTTCTTCTGGGTTATTCTGGAGAAGCAGAGAAAACATCCTTGCCCCTTTCACTGGAATTTTCCAACCTCTGGCAGAGTTGGCTGTGTTGCTCTCATCTTCAATAAAGAAGCAGCTCTCCTTTGGCCGGAAGGTCTTGTCTGGAGGAGGCTGAAAGCCTTGTTCTCTTGGGGAGGACTGATTTAGCTGGAATCCGGCTAAGCCCAGACAGGATGGTGTCCTCGGGGAGGAAGGGGAGGGAGAGGGAGGGATGGAGGCGGGAGGCCTGGACAGTGGCAAAGTTAACTTCTTATTTACTCCTGAGTCTCGAGTTTACATTTATCACTGGGTGATGTGTTTGCGCCAAGTGACAGGCGTATGACATCTCAGAAAACTGTAGAAAAGAGGGCTTTGTAACAATCCGAATAGAAGAAGGGGTCACAAATATTATATCATCACACAGCAGCCAGTGGTACAGTCCTGAGATTTGAAAAGCACCTGGACTTTCGTTCGTTCGTGACTTCATTTCAGCAAAATGACATTGCTGGGCACATTACATTAATGTAACTGATTTCAATTTCATTGGTTTTTAGTTTTATTTATATGTAACACTTAAAGTTTATTTTAGTTTAGAGTTATATATCAGTATTTGTACATGTTTGATCAATATTTGTATATGGTTTGGTCATAATAAAAAGAATTTGTCAACAATAGGAAACTGCAAGTTTGTTTTTAAGAGTTTATACATTATTTGTGTTTCAGAAATACTGGATTAAAGGAGATTTAAGAATGCTTTTCTGTAGCAGGGTTCAGTTAGGGAAGGAGAACCACCATGAGTGAGATGGAATAAGGAGTTTTGTTTCTTTTCTAGGGACTTGACCTTCACCTGTGGGAGCTGGTGAAGAAGTCTATGGAAGGCGTTGTCTCTGCGTCTGGTCTGATGGCCAGCCTATAGCTCTGCAGGGCTGGAAGTTGGGGAAGACAGCTGGGCACGAAATAGCGCAGGAGAAAAGGACAAATGCCTTTTTTTTTCACAAGGTAAGTCTAGAACCCACAGCTGTCTTCTACCACTAGTTAACATTCATCACCATACATAGTTGTAGGATTTTTTTTCTGATAATGAGAGCTTTTAAGACCTATTCTCTTAGGAACTTTCAAATACACAATGTGCTATTAATTACAGTCACAGTGCTCTACATTACATTCCCATGACTTTTTTATTTTATAACTGGAAGTTTGTAACTTTTGACCCCCTTCACCCATTTTGCCCATCCCCCACACCCCCACCTCTGGCAGCCGCCAATCTGTTCTCTGTATCTATTAGCTTTTCCCTCCAGATTCCACATGTAATGAGATCATATTGTATTTCTCTTTCTCTGCCTGACTTATTTCACTTAGTATAATGCCTTCAGGTTCCATCCATATTGTCACAGATGGCAATGTTTCATTCCTTTTTATGACTAAATAATATTCCATTGTGTGTAGGTCTATCTATCTAGTGATGTGTCTACACATCTATATAGTGGTATATATAGATAAGTGTATATACTGATGTTGAGTACCTATCTATTCATGTATCTGCTGGCCATCTGTATGTCTTCTTTGGAAAAAATGTCTATTCAGATCCTCTGCCCATTTTAAAACCAGATTTTTTTTTGCTATTGAATTGTTTGAGTTCTTTACATATTCTTTATATATTTTGGATATTAACCCCTTATCAAATATGTGACTTGCAAATAATTCCTCCCATTGCCTTTCATTCATTTCACAGGTTGCCTTTTGATTTTGTTGATGGTTTCCTTTGCTGTGCAGAAGCTTTTCAGTTTGATGTGGTCCCACTGGCTTATTTTTTCTTTTGTTGGCTTTGCTTTTGGTGTCAAATCCAAAAAATCATCACCAAGACCGATGTAAAGGAGCTTCCTGCCTATGTTTTCTTCTAGACGTTTCAATGAATTATTATTGAATGAATAAATGATTTAAAGAATAATACTGAGCTTTAGTCTATAACATTTTGGTGATCTCAGTTTGGCAGTTTAACCCCACAGGGTTTAGAACATGGTTGGTGTTCGGTGAATATTTACTGGATGAGTTACTGAATGGTATGGCAGGAGGAACAAAGGACTGCCAATCAGGAAGCTTTGGGGTGGTCCCAGTTCTGCTACTAGTTAGCTGTGGGGGACAGGGTTAATCCCTTCAGCTCTGTGGCCTCCGTTTGGTGTAAGGGGGTCAGATGAAATAATTGCAAAGTAAGTTTTTGCTTAGAAATTTTGCAGTTCTATGAGTTGATCAGATTGCTTTCCAAACCAAGTACTTGAGAATCCCAGAGTGTGAGTGATCATTATGAAAAGCAGCGCTGGCTGAGGTCCCAGGACTAAGAGTTTTGGAATCCAGCAGTTTGCCCGAGGACCTACCTGGAGGATGGTTGAGGGGAAGAGGGAAGACAGGTGCAGAAATGGGGATCACAAGAGCACCCCGGCCAACTTCACCTGCTTGCAAATCGTGCCTCATGCTGGCTCTGACTCAGTTTGAATCTGGTTTCTCAGCCACGTAATATTTTCTGTTGAGCGAATTCTCCTCTGCGGCAAGGTTCTTTGTCTCATAGCAAGAGGCAGTGTCATCTTAGATCCCAAGGCTCTCTGGGACACAGACTTGTGCCTTGAAAAGCCTTCTCTCTCTCTCCTTAAGCACCGATTTCTTAAAACCATCCCAGTTTTGCCAGGCCTTCCCATATACATGCTGTTTGTACTGAGCTTGACTGGTGGCTCCAATTTTGAGGACTTGATGAAAACGGGGTGGGAAGTCCTTCATTACAATTTCTTGTGCCCTTTCCTTAAGCAGCTGTTCTTTTCCTTCTAAAGGTATAAGATGTCATTTGTAGTCTTTGAGCACAAGACAAGAAGATTCTCTAGCTTAGGTCATGGTAAATGATAACTATGCACCCTCATTTCTGTGTCAGATGAAACAATCATTTTCCTATGCACATCTCATCCTCGTCACAACACAAGACCTTAGAGCTATGAGGTCCAATTTACGATAGTTCATCTAGAGCTTAAAGTCAACCTTCAACAGTTTACTGAGTAGCTACTGTATTGTTGGGCTGAAAAGGTGCTTGGGGAATCCCGAAGTATAACCAACCATAAGGCTTTTCAAGAATGAATCATCTTTTTGGAAATAGAACAAATACGTGAACAATGAGGAAACTAAGGGACATAATAGGTGGCTTATAATCCCGGTAGGGCTTCAGGAACGTGCTTTACAAATCTATGTGATTTGCAGAGAAATTTGCTTGTGGGTGTTGGGTACGAAATTGGGCTTTCAGCAGTTGTCAGAAAAGAGGAATAGCACTCTGGGCATGGGAGTGCAGGGGTGGGAGTGCAGAAGTGGGTGTGTGTGTGGGGGTGGTGGTGGTGGAAACAGCCCCAAGGGACTACAGTGAGTAGAGAAAATGTCACAGGAATGCTGGGCAGCTGGCTAATAGGACTTCTGTGTGTTTTCAAACTCATCTTTCCTCGATATTTCTAGACCCTTCTAAGGCAAGATGCTGGACCGGAGTTTAGGAGCTCCCCGGCACAATCTCAGTCTAGGGATATGAGCCTCTCTTCTTGGAAAATATTTTTAAAGAATGATGGTCCGAGATAACCAGTTTGGATTCCTGGGCCTAGAGCCACATTCCTAGAGCCTTTCCTATTTTAACGGTGCAGACTCTCTCTTTTTGCTTCTTTCCTTTCTAGCATGTCAGCTTCTACTGGTTGTGGTTCTGAAAGGACTTTGCAGGTGGCAGGCCAAAAAAAAAATAAATAAATAAAATAAATAAATGCCTCCCCCCCCCAAATACCTCTTTAATTTATGCCTTCCCATCATCTCGTATAGCTTTCCAAAAAATGAAACACGTACATAAAGACAAACTACATTCAATATGCCAAGCAGGCCAGGGAGAGACGAGCCTCTTGATCATTAACCAAGGCTCGGCGGAGGAATTAGGTTGTATGATTCGTCGCTCCAGGCCTGGTGAAATAGTATTTCATTTCAGTCCTTCATGGGCTTCAGGTTGCCAATATCTGGGCTTTGAAGTGGTTTCACCCTCTGTGATGTAACTGGATCCCTGGTGCTGGGCCTAAAGAGGCAGTTTCTCATAGTCCCTTGTGCCCACACTAGCCACCGGTGTGTTGCCAGCCCATGAACCTGATTGGACTGCCGCTCTGGTTTCCAGTGATTCTCCCTGAGGTCTACATTTCCTGCACTAGATACTCTGAGAGATGGAGGTTACAGTACATCCCCCCCTTGTGCGTGGTAGATGCTTGTGCATTAGAGGGGGCAGGTGCTGAGATGGGTTCAAATGCTGTGAATTTCAACTGCCCAATTTCACTCTGATTTCAGAGTGACTGCACTAGGCACCCTCCCCACCCCCCTTTGTTTTGGAGAAGGTTGTTTCTCCACACTGACATGGGGCTTACTTGTTTATTTGGCTCTTCAATTTCCATTAAGAACGGTAGCCCTCCGCTTTTCCTGGTTGATTATTGAAGGAAATCAGTATTTCAGTAATCAGAATCACAGACTGTCTGCACTCCAAGGGTTTTCCAGAAATTATAAAAACCTGAACTCTCTCTGTCCAGTCTTTTTTCCATGGCCAGTTGTGAGAAACATTTTTTTTTATATTTTTTTAGAGAGAGCAGGAGTGGTGGGGGAGGGTCAGGTGGGGAGGGAGAGAGAATCCCAAGCAGGCTCCACCATGCTCAGCGCAGAGCTGGTTGCGGGGCTCGATCTCACAATCCTGAGATCATGACCTGAGCCAAAATCAAGAGTGGGATGCTTAACCGACTGAGCCACCCAGCCCCGAGAAAGTTTTTATTGAAGATTTTCTGAATGAGAGAATTAGGCTTTCCACACCTCACTTTACCTTTGAGAAAAACCACCCTGCCGGAAAGCTTTGTGCTTGGGATGTGCTTTGGCCCCTTGCAACAGATGCTTGCACTGAATTTCACCCTGAGCTTGTCTCCAGCCTATGCTGACAGATGATACGGGGAAAGCTGTGTGAAACCTACTAGGTTTATTGTAAGGAAGCTTTTGAAAACATTATCTTACATCATAGAGTACCCTTTTTATCAGGATAACAACAACAGAACAAACAAGTATAGAGATTCTCTCGTGTCTCAGCATTAGGGAAAATGTGCTTCTCCTGAACTATGGTTTCTTAGGAAAAACAGTTTCGTAGTAGATATCAGTCCAATGTCATTGGATTGGTCCCTGCTGAGTTGAAATTTTTTGTAGTTCGTACACATGATTTTGATCTCAAAGTGACTGTGGCATATCTTGGAACTTATGCTCATGGTACATTCTTTTGCAATATATTGTCAAAAAGCTTTCGGCTGGTTTAAAATCATGGCCTCAATCTACTGCATCAGACCTATAAATGCTCATTTGTTTTGTAGCTTCTAAAATAGTCTGGGGTAAGTGGATGGTATTTATTTGAAAATGTCTTGCAGTTTGGGGTTATAGTGTGTTTCTTCTATCCACCCGAATTATTTTTTTCTAGATCTCTTCACACTAGGTGGCAGAAGTGGCTCATAGAGGAGCTTAACTCCCTAACGGAAAGACTCTGATGGCCTCTGGGGGAGGGGAAGGGGGGCAGTGAGGCAGTTTCTCACAGTGGACTCTGGCAGGTCCTGCTCTGGTGAAGTAAGTGAATGCGTGGCTTGGGGGGATGGTCTGATTCTAAGCCTGTGGCCCCACACATGTTCTTTCTGTCTCTATTTTTGTGCCAGAGAGAGACAGAGAAAGAGACGGGGGCGGAGTGGGGCGAGAGGGAGAAAGAGAAAGAGGGAGGGAGGAAGAGAGAGAGAGAGAGGGAGAGAGAAAGAAAGAGGAGCAGAGAGAGAGAGAATGGAAGGAAAGAAGGCGGGAGAGAGAGAGAGGAGGGAGGGAAGTGGGGGCAGGGAGAGAGGAAGAACACCTTCTTTTTCCCTTTTACGAAAGTAACCAGAATCTCATTTAATACATAACAAGACAGATGAGGAGTCCCAAGCCTGCGTGTGAGGAGCTGCAGAAACCCGCCGCCTCTGTCACTGCTGACGTCACTCTCCACAGGGCTGGGAGGTGCCAGGTTAGCGGCACTCCTGCTTGGAATTCTGCTCACGTATGGCCTTTGGAGCATTTCGGGTTATTCGGTCAGTGTGGGGAGGTGGCATGAGAAGTGGACAGAGGGTCACACAGCCTCCTTCCGAGACTTGGCTTTGTCTTGGGCAAGTCACTTAATCTCCTTAATACTAAGTTTCCTCATCAGTGAAATGGGGACAATCATAGCCCTTGTTTCAACGTGTGGTTTTGAGAATTAAAGGAAATAATACCAGGGAAGCGTTTGGCACCTGGGAACCGTACAAGATATGTTAGTTGTCATTGTTTTTTTTTGGTTTTTTTTTTTTGATCTTGGACAAGGCAAACACTGTGAACCTCAGTTTCATGACCCACAAAATGATAGCTTTGAATCCTATGAATTCCAAAGTTTTTTGTAGCCTCCGAAGTTGGAGACTTTGTGTACTGTGTGTGCAGCGTTTCTGTCATTTTTATGTCACTCCCAAGGTCTCCCACATGGCTGTGCACACAATAGTTAATTGTGTGTTTATTAAATGCTTTTTAAATTCAAACTGAAAAGAAAATATACTCTTTTAATGTAATTTATTTTACAGATAAGTAGATGATTAAGGCATAAATAATATATTCTGTTTTTTCCCTCTTGTTGATTCATTTAATCATTACTTTTAAAGATTTTATTTATTTGCTTATTTGAGGGAGAGAGAGCGAGAGAGCACAAGCAGGGGGAGCGGCAGAGGGAGAGGGAGAAGCGAGGTCCCCACTGAGCAGGGAGCCCGACGTGGGGCTTAGATCAGGACCTGAGCCAAAGGCAGACGCCTAACCGACTGAGCCATCCAGGCACCCCTCATTTAATCATTACTTTTAAAATAATGCGCATTTATGGAGCAAATCCTTACTACATACCAGGAACTGACTGAGAAGCCGTGAGGGAAAGAAAGCTAAGATAGAACATGAATCCTGTCCTCAGAGACCTGAGCTCTGGGTGAGGAGGCGGACTGTGATGGGGCCACAAAACTGCAGTCTGCACGGGGTGCCCTTGGAGTACAGGGTGGACACGCCTGTTACAGCAGGGCCTTGCAAGCCGTTGGGTGTAGCTGACCCTATGTAGAGTGGTAAGAGACGGGGCAACCTGAAAACATTTCCTAGGTCTGGAGTGTGCCTAGGCTATCAAAACAGCCACATGTGAAGCTTCAATGTGTAGAAAATGCTGCATCTTTAATTGTTGGAAATATAATACTGGCTTTATTTTAACAGTTCGTTCTAAAAATTCTCTATTACAGAAATGACAATGGGAATAATTGTATTATATTTACAGTTTATAAAACTTTGACATCAACTTATTGGTTAATCATAATGTTTCTTGCATTTAATGAGCCCATAGTATTTACCAGGTACTGCATTTGGCACCTGACGTCGTCACCCCTCATTTATTCCTAATTAGAACCCTTTGTAGCAGGAACCCGAGTTTACCACCAGGGGGTGCTAATATGGGGGAGAAACAGATCTATGCTCTGTGAGGTCAAAGAACATTTCTATCCATCTATCCATTATATCTCTAGCCTCTGGCATGGTGCCTGGCATATAGCAGGAATTTAAGTGATATTTCCTAAGTAACTAAATGAAATGACTTGTCGAGGGTGGTAGAACTAGTAAGTAGTGGAGTCAAGTACAAAAGTACTGGATTTTGACAATTTAGATTGGAAATAATCATGGCTAGAGAAAATCTATTTTCTGTAATGTGGAAGCAAATCAAGCTCAGTATATGTCTTTTTGGCCATAGACCCTTGCTGGAAAGGAATACACTCTTTTTTTTTTTTTAAGATTTATTTATTTATTTTGAGAGAGTGAGAATGAGAGAGAGAGAGAGTACATCAGAGGGGGGAGGGTTAGAGGGAGAAGCAGGCCCCTTGCTGAGCAGGGAGCCCGATGTGGGACTCGATCCCGGGACTCCAGGATCATGACCTGAGCCAAAGGCAGTTGCTTAACCGACTGAGCCACCCAGGCGCCCAGGAATACACTCTTGATAGTCATTTGGTTTTCATTCATCAAGGATGTTGACTCTTTGGTGAGATGGGCTTGAGCCCTACATAAGATGGCTGGCTGAGTAGGGACTCTTTACCCCTTTCTCAATGAGATCGGTGTGATGAGAAAAGCAAATAGGATGAAGTAGGGAACACATCATTCCTGCTCACCTTTTCTTCTCTTAGAGCTAAGCAACTATGACCTTTTACCTTCCGTTTGTGTTGAATTCTGGCTGAAAGGGATTCGGGGAGACTGCTGTTCGCTGTAGCAGTGAGAATGTGGAAGCTCCAAAGGTAGACATAAGTGTATTATGTTTCTAAGAAATCTTCTGATTCTTAAACAACCTCTAGTTCATGGCATTCTATTATTTTCTAAATAATAGAATGGGAAAAAAGAATTTTTCCCTAAGAAATGTGGCACAAAGCTGATTCCAAGATCAGCTTCTAGTCTTGGAAGTCATTTTAATTGAGGACAGGTCATCAAAAGTTTGGGAAAATGTACATACCTAAAGAACATTTTTTTGAGACTTTTCAGCTTACTCTCTTTAAAAATAATAATTTTCTCCTTAATGAACTGGACTGAATAATTCAGCAAATAGTTGCTGACTGCTTACTAAATGCTAGGTCCTGTGTTGGGTGCTGGGGATGCAAAGATGACAAGACATAGCTCTTGCTTTCAAAAAATGAAGTGGGAGATAGACCTGGAGGCCACCTGAGACCCTCAGTGGGGGGAACATGGAAACGCCTATGGATGTACAGGAAAGTTGGAAACAGAGGCCCCAGATAGCTTCCCATCATTGGTGACTTGAGGCCAGGAGAGCGCTATAGACTGAACTTGTCCCCAGAGTTCTTATGTTGAAATCCTAATGTCTATTGTAATGGAATTAGGAAGTGGGAACTTTGGTAAGGGGACCAGGTTCTGATAAGGGCAGAGCCCTCATGAATGGGATTAGTGCCCTTATTAAAGAGACCCCACAGGGCTCTCTTACCCCTTCCCCCACATGAGAATACATGGGAAGCCAGCAATCTACAACCCAGAGGAGGGTCCTCACCAGAGCTTGACCATGCCAGCACCCTGATCTTGGATTTCCCTGCCTCCAGAACTACGAGAAATACATTTCCGTTGCTTATAAGCCACCCAATCTGTGGCACTGCATTATAGCGGCCTGAACTGCTGGGAAGGTAAAGAAGAAGGGAAGTCCTTCTGGAAGGGACAAAACCACCTGCTGAATATGAATGGATGAAGAGTTTCCCACCCCCCTGGCAGTAATCTCATACCTCTACCTCATCGCTTTGATGACCAACAGCTCCCAGGCTTTATGATCAGATTTAGTACTGTATTATTATGGTTTGTTCTATATTTACCAGCTGAAAAAGGCTGACTGGAATGACCCAGATGGTTCTCAGGTGGAGAAGCTGAAGCTTTCCTCTTCTTCCTCCACTGATGTGTGCACCTCCCACGTTGTCCTCAGACGGGGCTCTGAGGTGCTGATTTCTCTTTGGCCATTTATCTTGAGTCTGTGATATTATTCATTGCTTCTGCAGCCTCTTCTTTTATTCTCTCCTTGTTCCTATTCTGTCGTTCGACCCATTCTGAAATGATCCCATTTTTTCCCTAAGAAATGTGGCACAAAGTTTAATGCAAACCTAAGCACAGAGACTTTTGGGCAGAACTTTTGAGTATCTCTATCTCCTGTTAGAGATGGAAGGATTTCTGGAGATCCCGAGACCTAGCAACACGTTCAGTAATCTGACCAGCTCCATGCCCTTGAATTCCGATTTCAGCTTAGTTTACCAGATGGAACCCATGACCATCAACGCACTAGAGCAGTGTTAAGTCTCACAATGCCAGCAAAGCAGTGTGTCTCATGATTAGACACGAAGGGCAGGTAGCAGTCATTCAGAAACCCTGAAATGGCAAAGTTAGGGAATTGGGTTTTGAAAATGAGTCACCCAAACATTTTCTTTCCAAACATCTGCAGGTTGTTAGCTTGATTTATTTTGAATTAAAAAATCTTTTTGAGCTGGCTGACAGCTTATTTTAATTCCCAGCTGTTAAAATGTTTCAGCAATTGGAATTAGGGGCTGTGCCATGGCTTTTGATGTGGTGGGAACCAGTTCAGCATTCAGGTACACCTGGGGGACCTGCCCCTCCTCATCATGGTCCTTCAGTTTTATTCCTTCTGTTTAAGAGCTTGGTGCTTTGAGCTCTTTGTTTACGATCTATTTGCTTGGGTCTTATAGCACTGGTGGCCAAGGGAGTTTAGCTCATATTCCAGGATGTGGTGGCTTTTACCCAGCACCTAGCACTTTGTGGCTGCCTTAGATTCTTTCTGGAACAAGTTTGGGGAATAAACAAATACATAAATAGGTTTATATTTAATTGATATTGCCCCCTCCTCCCCCAAAATATGCCGAAAAAAATTTTCTACTCAAAGCTGGGGTTCTTATAAATGTTTTTAAGATTTCTCTGTAGATTGTTGGTTTGGTAAGGGCTTTTGACTTGTCCTTCACTTTTCTCTGGTTGTGGGTGAGCACCTCTTGTTTTTGCTGTGATTTTAGATAGGAAATCTGGCGACTCATTCTCTTCTCTCCTGATCCCAGCCACCACAAACAGTACCAGCACCACCTCCATCTGCTACTATCAGTGCCACCTACCACTACTACCACCACCACCAAGAAGTCATTCCTTGGCCCTCCTAATTCCCCTAGCATAGCATCCTATTATTCATATTACTTTTTTTGTCTAACTCCCCCAAAGAATTATCTGTACTAGCTATTTTCACTTCTTTGGCTCACCTTTATCCCTCATTTTTTCCTTTTCTTTTCCACATCCACTGTGGCTCACTCCCATCACTCTGTTGAGACTGGGCTCTCAAAGGTCATCCATGGCTGTTTAATTGAGATTCAGTCCTCTTGTTACCTGACTTCTTCGCTTGTTCCCTGACTGCTGTGTATCTGTGTTAAGGGAAACTTTGAGACCAAAAACTAGAATGACAGAGTGGGACATTAAATGCTAGAGTAAGGATGTAGGGGTTTCTACAATAGACACTGGGGGACCCAATCCTGCTTTTAATCTTTGTTAAACTAAGGAGTAAATAGGTGAATCCGAAGATGAAGAAATGGTTGGAAGATTGTCACAACAGACTAGGTGGAGAAGGGTACCGAGGGTATAAATTAGAACAATGATAAAGAGAATTGAATGTCAAGTGAAGATTGGAGAGAGATGGAAGGAGTCTAATAGAAGATATGAGGGTTGATAAAATATGTAGAGAGCAAGTGGCAAGAGAGCCATGGCCTCCCTTAATCGTGTCCCTCATCTTTGACCTTCATGTTTTGTCTCATAGTCTTTCTGTAATGTCTTTTCTAAGTCATCTCTGTTCAACTTCATGCTTCTTATCAGGACTCTTTAAAAATATTATTTTTATGAACTCTTTTTTGATCTCCCGAGGTAGATATTACCTCTAATTTCTAAGGATTCTGTAGTACTCTATCTTCACTTTTATCTCATTATCTTAGGACAATAATCTCCTCAGTCTGGTTTTAGATGGATGGCATGTTGTTAAGGGTGTGATGAAGACTTAGGAATGAGGAAGGTGGAAGAGACTGTTGATAAGGAAAGGGTTTGTCGTCTAGTGGCCAAGATGGAATTACAAACTTCATTTCATGGGTGGTGTGAATTTGGATTCCTGTATGTTTTTACTCTTTTTATTTTAACTTGTGATAAAGCTGAAAGCTAGGTTCTCAGGAGCTCTCATTAGAATGATTAGGAAGCATTTACCCTTTGGTAAATAAGACACACACTTCCCACATCTCTCAATGAACTGGAAGAGGGTGCTGATTCTTTTTCCTGGAAATTAAAAAAATTTTCTGCTTGTGATTTTAAGTTAAGCAACTCGCTGAGATTCTTTCTGAAGAATTTATCCTCCTGTGGCTGAGTGCAGCATAGTTGGTTTTCTAGAAAGAAGCATTCAGACCCAACAAAACAATATTATTTTCCCAGTAGGCTTTTCTTTTGCTAAAGAACATCATGCTTGGACTCTTAAAAAAAGGTAGTATTGAGTGTTTGAGTAATATACTGACGCAAATGAATATTTTCTGCTTCTACTCTTTTATTTTAAATGTGACTAAACTTTGAGACTCATTTTAGAGTCGTAGGGTAATATTTCTAATTGGATTCTCCCAGAGGCAGTTGAGTTGGGAATGAGTTACATGGGTGCTTTTTAAATGACACATTATGACACATCTGCACGTTAAGATGACTGGCTTTCTGTTTTTTCTCTTTCTCTCCATTGATACGTAAGCTCCTTTGCCTCTTCTCAGTGATGAGTAAAATGCTTTGTCTCATCACTTTTTTTTCACATTACAAATAGGGTTTCACCACTTTTAGAATTTATGAAAAATGCGAATTTTTGTGCAAAATGCTAATTTCAGAACCGTCTTCAAAGATTCTATTCAGGAGTTCAGGCTGGGGCCCCATTTTCCATACCCACCACCACCAAGCCACCTACCCCAGGGGCTTGGATGCCATGGACTCTGGGCCACATGAACTAGCTGAACTTCACCCTTCACTGCATGGTCAGTCTGCAGTCCACAGTGGCTTTGCCCACGAGGGAGCACATTTAGATTTGTAAATTTCTTCTATCCCCCCCATCTCTTCCAAAGAGAAATTATAGGGCATATATCCAGTTACAGCTCAGTACATATGAACCAAGAGGATTGTCTCAAGTTACCTGCCTTCATGACTTCGAAACTCTTATTCCTGGATTGTGACCATTTTGCTTACCTCAGGGAATCCTCAAATAGCCTTTAAAAAAAAGTACTCTAAAGAGTAAATTAAAAGTAAAAAGTATTTCACATGGTATTCAGGTATCAGTGAAGGATTTGGGCTTTAATAACCCTGAAATTCTATAATTTAATAAAATGTTCTTCTATAATATTATACTCTACGTTAAAGTGACATATTAAAATACAGGAAAACTTCTTTCTTTGAGAGGATGCGCTGCTAAAGTTGTGAATTTACTTCTCATCTCTTTCCAGCCTTTCCTTTCCCCCTTTTGTGTGAAATGACTTGCCTTTATAATTTACCATGTTATTATTTTGGTGCATCAGTATTACAACGATTATGGGTAACAGGGTTGGCCATTGGCATTGTTTGTTAACTCTTATAAAGGAAACCACGACAAGTCAAGATGTCAGAACCAGTTTAATGATGGGGTCCTGGTTATAGTTGTATGTACATCAAAGATAGAGGAAACTAGACGCTATTTACTATGACACTGTATCAAGTGTGTTAAACACCTACTGTCATTTTGTTTTTTTCTCATTTTATTCTTATTTGACTCATACAAGGTAAGTGGTGTCATCTTTTCAGTTTTGCAAAAACAGAAAGCAGAGACTCGGTGAGTAGCCACACTGCCTGACAAGCAGCAGAGGCAAAATACACAACTCGGGCTTCCCTAACGTCAAAGTCAGTGCTTTTTTTATCATACCGTGCCATTAACGATGCTTAATTCAGTTTAGGGATACCAACCAAATCAAAGTGGATTTTGTTCTGATTCTGCCGAGGAACAGACTCTTTTCTCAAGTAACTAGCAGTTGCTTGTAACTGGCTAGGCAGAGCTCATAGTTTCTAGGGTGGCCAGTACATAAAATTGGAGACATGGACAAAATCAAGGCAGAGTAGAAAGAGCTATTTAAAGGGTTTCAGAGCCCTTGACCGACACTTGCCTCCTGGGATAGTTCTGATCTCTCTGCTTTTCATAGCCTCTTTCTTTTCGAGACTTAACTCACTCCCACCCTAACCCTTCCTGCTGGTGGCTGTCCCATTCACAAGGGAGCAGATACCAGATGTGAGAAATTGAAGAAACAGTTGTTGGGCGATTGTTCTTATGAGTTACGTACTCGGGCTCTTGGTTGGAGGGCTCTGATCTGAAAGCTTGCTTCAAATCCTCTGAGAAAGTAGAGTGATTTAAGTGGTGACCTGGGGAAGGGCTGGGGAGGCCGACCGTGAGGACTAATTTGTTCTTTAAGTTTATCTAATGGTTTGCAAGGGTAGAAATATCTGCTGGGGTGATGTGGTGGATTCTCCTAGGAAACTGACTTCACTGGAGAATTCTTTAGAAACTGTTTTCAGGAGCGAGACAAGTGGCATGAATCTATTGACAAAGGAAATTGGCTCTGTGTCTGTGACTGGGTCAAAGACCCCGAGGCATGCCTGTCGCGACGCGATACAACGTGGATGTTTGTTCAGGGGGCAAGTGCTCACGCTGAGTGATTTTCAAAGCTATTCGAGGGCATTTATCAGGCTTTTAAACTCTAGATACTCTTTCCCACGGTGTGAAGGCCAAGAGAAGGGATCCTGGGCTCTCTTCCCTGGCCCCCAGGATGGGAATTCAGGGGGAAAAGGTCACCTATTCTTATGACACAAAAGAAAACTCATTCATCAGTTTTCAAGTAAAGGCCCTTCAGTGTCTGCAAATAGGGGAATTGCTAAGAGCTTATCAGCTGTGCTGCCCCTCCCCCCCCAACCTGGTACTGCCATGGTGGGGGGCTTGTGCCTTGTCCTCCTTCAGGTGAAAAGGGAGTGTTCTGGACTTCTTTTGATAAAACTCCTTCCAATTCCAGGAAAAACATGAATTCCAAAGCCATCATCTTTTTACTGTTTACTGGGGGGAATCAGAGGTAGAGAAAAGAGAGCAAACAGCGGAAGTGGATTTACAGTCAGTTCTCCGATTGCTTTTCTTGCTAAAGAATATTTCATATCACAGGATTTTCCTTCTCCTCTGTACTCTTGATACACCCCAAATCTTAATATCCTCCCAAATGCAGATTAAAGATGACACAGGGTGGTGGTGGTGGAGGGAACCAGGAGGAAATTGCATTTTAAAGTTTTGTTCCATTTGTATTACCAGCAATTAAAACTCTTTGAGGTCCCCACCCCGATTATAGCAGCAGCGCCATGAGGCCGCCCTGCTGGGAATTCATTTCTAGTCCAGCCAGCTCAGACAAGGCTCAGATGAATTAATGGGCCCTGCTCGATTTCAACTCCCTCTCCTCGCCTCACTGAGCCCCATCCCAGGGTTCAGTGGCTGCACGTGTGAGCACACCACTCCTGCCCTTGACCTAAAGCACGTACTGAACTTGGTGCATGCATGAACCATGCTGCACCTCTGGCCTGGGATGGCAGAACAAAGCTAGCTGCATGCTCCATGGGGTGGCAGGGGACCTGCAGTAGCTCCCCTGACCCAGTGAGGGAGTCTCCCTTCTTCACCCCGCATCTGCCCATCCTTCTGGAGTTTGTGCTATAGCTTAGATCTGGCCTCCTGGGGGAGGTGAAATATGGCTTCACTTTGCAACAGCTGAGGTTTGCTCATGGAAGCAGAGGTGCTGGAGTCTTAAGCCTATGATGTGGCTGATGCCAGCATTTCTTAGTAATGAGCCTTGCAGACACATCCCAGGAGAGGAAGTTAGATTAGGGCAAGACAAGTGAATGAGATTGTTTAAAGGCTAGAAGGAGATTAAAAAAAAGAGAAAAGTAATTCCTCTTCATTTAGGGTTATGAGATCCTCTTTCCTGGGTGACTCCGCAGGTAGTGTGTGGTTAGGGCTCCCAGCCTCGACGTGGAGATTTCATGTCAGAGGAGATGGGGATGGGGGGGATCTACATAGGAGCTGGATTGTGAGTCAGCATTGCTGCCTTTCATCTGAGTGTCCTGGGGCAAAGCCTTCCCACCTCCCATAACTGCCAGTCACTCTGGCGTCTGGGAGGCCTCCTGGTTTTAGGGTCTGCTGGACAATGGAGGGACAGCAGGACTGGTGTTCACACCAGGGGCTGGGGCGCAGGGATGGAAAAGTGCCTTGTACCCAGCGGTCACTCAGTGATTCATTATTAGGTGACTGAATGAAAGATATTTTATGGTACACTGACTTTGACAGTCAATTGCCCCAGAACAGTTGAAAATGGGCTCATTTTGAGGCTCACCGCTGTCCTGTCCTTCCTGGGCTTCTACTCGGGCATCATCTACCACCTGGTAGGCGTGAGATGCATCCATCCCTGTAGGCATGAGGGACTGGGAAGCGGTGGTTTTGTTCCTAACTATTACTTCAATGTCAGCTGAATTTCTCTTTTTATTTTTAATTAATTAATTTTATTTATTTTTAAAATTTATTTATTTATTTATTTATTTATTTATTTATTTGACAGAGAGAGAGACAGTGAGAGAGGGAACACAAGCCGGGGGAGTGGGAGAGGGAGAAGTGGGCTTCCCTTGGAGCAGGGAGCCCAAAGTGGGGCTCAATCCTAGGACCCTGGGATCATGACCTGAGCTGAAGGCAGACGCCTACCGACTGAGCTACCCAGGCGCCCCTAACTTTTTATTTTTTCAGAGAGGAAGTTCCTAATTTTTTGTAGAGCTGGCATAATCCAAAATAATGGAACCTGTGGGGAAACAAATCAACCACAACTAAAAATAATCACTTGCATGAGAGGCTTCAGATGGTGGTTTTGATTTAAAAAGTAAGTGGTGGGATCTTTACGAGAACATGCTGCTTGGAAAGAGCACCTGGTCTGGTCAGGCTGATGTAGTGTGAGATGTGTCATTAACCCTTGCCTGAGGTCCATGACCCTCATCAACATTAGGTACAACATCCCAGGTTGGTGGGATTTGGTGGTGCAACTTTTGAGAGCTCCTACATTATAGTAATTTCCAGATGGTTTAATAAAGTTAAAAAAAAAAGAGATGAGGGAGAAACAAAGATTCCTCCCCGCCTGCCCTGAGTAATGAGCCTCTTGGATGAAAGACTACCTTATAAAGGTTTTTCTCTCCATTCCCCGCTTCCTGCCACCCAGATCTGGGTGGGGGAGCTCCCGAATCCGGGTAACAGGTTGGCATTTCTAATCCGAGCCCAGGTTCATCTCCTGCCATGTGTATGGGTTGTTGAGCAAACTGATAGACTATGTGAGTGTCTTGCCTGAGTGATGAGCTGCACATACCAGCTTGAGCAGAGCATTAACAAGAGCTGGTGTATGACTCCAACCTCGCTGAATTTCCTCTCTCTCTTGCCAGTGGACATGACAGCCCAGGAGAAGGTGACTGGGAGCCCATGAGGACAAATGGGACACAATGCAGAAGCCTGTCTTGAGAACTTCCAGCTGGTTTGCATTTCCTCATGGGATAAGAGCCCTCTCTTGTAGGCTGGGAAGGCAGTGGGACCACCACATGATTTTATGGATCCATTTTCACTTTTCCAGATGCAGAGAGGAGCCATAATTACCTTGCGTACGTTTTGATAACGTCCCTTGGGCAAGAGGTAGGTATAACTCAACAGATAACCTCTGCTTTTGCTCCCACGTTGTCTCCATTATCTGCAACATGGGGGTGTTGAGTGATGCCACAGGCAGCTGGAAGGGCTCATTTATTTGACCTAATTATTCCCATTGTAGACCTGACTCATCAGAATGGGCTCTTCTTCAAAGGAAATGAGAGCCAGATTGTCTCCTTGGCAGCAATGGAAAACAAATGCTATCCACAGAATGGTTGTTAGATTGAAAAAAGGCACAACTGGCTTTTGGGGCCAGCCGATATGTAACCATGTTACCAAGAATAGAGGATTGGAGAGAGAGTAGTGTCAACTTCTGACATGCTAGCCATCTCATAATGTTCTTAATAAAATTAACTCGCCCTTGGATGCCGTGGACAAAAGTAACCACATACTGAGAACCCGGGGAAAAATGGAAAACTTCCATGCGGTGTTTTTATTAATAACTGATGGAATCCCTACGGGTACCATAGGGGACTTTTCACATGGGAACCTTATTATTTCTGGGTCCTCTTGGAGGCTCTATTGAAGAATTGGAATTGTCTCTTCTAAGGGATGGGGAGACGGAGTAAGGGAGTTGAAACAGCCCTCCTGGACCGTAAGGCACATCAGACAGAGAGCGGGAGCAGCAGCCACATTCCCTCTGTGAAGCCTGAGAATAGTCTTGGCTCAATGATGCATGACTGAATATTGAAACTTCATTTCAGACAATTGCAAATTGTCCATACTGACCCACAGGTGCACTGAAAAGAATCATCTAACTGTTCCTTGGTCCCACTTTCCTGTTTTACAGTTGTGGTTAAGAACACCATGACCCTCAGAAATTCGGGAAAGATGTGCACTTGGCCGATGCCTGTGGCACAGTCTGGCTCTCAGCCTTCTGTTCCACAGTTCCTGAGGCCCGGGACTATGAAAGTGCCCCGTTGACCACAGGATTCCAGGGTCCACCTATTGTCACCATAGACAAACCTCCAAGAGCAGCGTGTTTGATCCCGAGCCTGGATCCCATCTGGGCAGAGGAGAGGGAATCCCCTGAGCAAATAAATAGGTAAGAAGATCCTGTTGTTCAGTTATGTCCTCTGACACTGTAGCGATGCACGCATATGGTTGCACTTGGCATTCTGACACGTGCATGGCATGTTTTCATCTCTTCCCTGGAGGTGAGGCCAAAGCCTGAGGTTCCTTTTGACACAGCTCTGCAAAAACTCTGGCTTTGTGCTCCCCTGTGCTTTGCAATAACATACCAGCTCTGTGGTGTGGCCAATGTTTACTTAATTGGTGGGAGGACTTTTTAATATCAAAAGGAAAACATTTCTTCTGCATTCCACATAGGTAAGATGTGGTTTGCTGTGGTACAAGGGTAAGGATTGGGGGTGGGGAGGGAATGAAGAGAGGAAAAACAGTCCTTAGGACTAAAGTCATGGGAGGGGCTGGGTGGATAGGAAAGAGAACCAAATAATGAGGGGCAGACGAAAGATCAACGGGCATTGCTTTTAAGAGTCAGAGCTAGGACTGGCCATATGCTTGCTTTGCAGTTATTTCCAAAAATAGATGATTGGTAGTGAGAAGCAACTGGTTTCTGACGCTTATGAGGGTGTCAGTTAATATTATTTCCAACTGCTGGGGTAAGCTACGGGGTAGGCTGTAGATCTAACAGAAAGAGATTGCTGAACTTCGCAGTGCTTTGGATTACATTTCACGGAGCTTTTATCGGCTAGACAAAGCTGTTAGCTAAGTAAGAGGAATTGACCTGAGGATAAAAGGGGCTGGTAACTTGTAGTGGTCACTGCAGATATTCTGTATTTTAGGTAGTGCTAATCTACCAGCAATTGAACAGTCATTAAGAAATGGGAGCTAGTGAGCACAAGGATGCGCAGAGGTGACACCCTGCGAGCCATTCCCAAATGAGAATGGTCCAATAGGGGGAATTAGTGCTCTCTCTTCTCCACAGATCCCTGGATGAGTGGTGACTCCTAGGTCAGAGATGTCCTGAACCTTTAATATTTCCTAGAGAAGAGGTTGAGGGTGCTCTGTGTTCAGGTGAAGGATAACCCTGCTGTAAATTGTGTTGCTAAATGGTAAATGTGTATGCAGTTCTACAACTTTGATTTATTGTGATTGTGATACTTCATGAAAGATGTTGTAGTGCTTAAGTTTGTCAGTTCTCCCAGAGCAGAATCTGCCAAAGACTTTCCTTAGGATCTGCTTACATTCAACAGACACCAAGAGAGTCCCAGCAGGACAGAGGCAAGTGGGTAGAAGAGACATCCCTGGCGGTGAGAATATGGCAACAAGAGATCCCAAGACATAACAAAGGCACCAATTTGACTTCTTTTCTGGATGCACATGGTACCTTTACTTCCCTCTAAACCTGGGGCAGTGCTAGAGGTATTAGTTTCTTGAAACGTTTGCAAGTCCTTGCAACGGACTGCTGCCATTTGCACTGAGGTATGTAGACGGGACATACCTCAAATGGAAGGTTGCTGACTGAGTTTTAGTCCCAAGGGCTCACATTCCATCTTACGGATTACTCTATCCAGCTTTCAAGTTCAAGTTGAGCTCTGGACAGCTGTTGGTTCTTTGATGCTCATATCCCCAGAGGCCAATCTTTCAGTTGACTGCTTGTTCCAGAGCCATGTGCCATGCACTCCAGGAGTGATGTAGGAAGTCCTAGCCCTGGTCTCCTTCGGCACTGGTGTCAAAAGCTGAGGGCGAAGACAGGCAGAGATATGGGTTGATTTGTTCTTTTAATGCGGTTTTTCTTTTCAGATCAAGTGAAACAGTATTATGTAATTCTTAGTAGATTTTATAAATGTTTGTTGGTCATCTACCATGCATCAGGCTGAGACTCAAAGTTTAATAATACACAGAGCAGCCATCAGGGAATTTATACTTGGTGTATATTTCTCTCCCTTCACTAGACTCAGCTTGTGAAGTATGGCATAATTCTTAGTTACCTTCTGATCTCTGCCATCTAGCACGGAGCTTGGCCCATATGTTGAAATGATATGCAAAGAGCAGTTCGCCTTGCTATTTTCCTTTCTTGTTGTCTAACACCCTTGCCTTATATAGGTCAACCAATGGATTTCCTCCCATCAACATACCAGAACATCTTTCTCTCAAGATGCTTATTTCCTACTGCACCTCTTACAATGACTGTGAGGAGAAACAGACTTTTTCCCTTTATGGCAAGGGTGACTTCCCACTAGTATGTACAACGCCCCATAAAGGCAGACCTGTTTTTATCCTTTTGTTCACTGCTGTTTCGCCAGCACCAAAAATACTGTCTGGGACATCATAAGTACATGTTAGCTTATTTGTAATTATTTGTTCGATGAATATGTAAACTTAAAAGGACAAAAGACCTTAACATATTAGACAGGTTCAGTTAAGCTATGCGGCAGTAACAAGTAAATCTGGAAATTTCAGGGGTTGAACAAAGAGGTTTGTTTCTCTTTTCTGCAAAGTTGGCCATGGGTCCTTCAGCCTTCTGGATCGGCCCCTTTCCCGGTGGTAATGCCAGGATCCAGGATGGGATGTATAGCTTTTGGGTTGCTCCTATAGGGTAGGGAGGGTGGAAGGGTTGCATACTGACTCATAAATACTTTTCGCCTGGAAATGATGCATGTCCCTTCTGCTCATGGTCTTTTGGTTACGTGGCTGGGAAATGTGGGTGAGCCCATGAGTATCCCCAGTGAGCATGCTCCACTAAGTATGTTAGTCAGGCTTGCTAAGGGATGCTGTAATGTCCTAGGAAAGCAAGTGTTGATGTCCCTCCCTCCCTCTGACCCCTTCAGTGCATGCCGGCCGCTTTCCCAATGCCAGCAGCTGCATTTCTTTGCCTGAAGTCTGGCTTGGGTTGCCGGAGCTTGCTTTGGCTTCCTGCTTTGCCTTCAGCATAGGGGGCTCCCAGTGTCGGGAAACCACCCTACATGAGGCTGAGTTTAAGGTTGAATAAGACATAGAGCAGCCATCGAGGAGCTTATACTGTTTGAATTTTTCTCCCTCACTAGGTACAGCTTGTTAAAGGCAGCATTGACTCGATCAATGACTGATGGGAATTAGTGTATAAAGAGCTCAGCTCTCTCACTGCTCAGATGGCAGGACCCTGAGGTGTATTTTCCACACTGGCTCCCAGAGATAACAGCAGGTTGAAGCTCTAATTGTCCACAGCGATGACTTGCTTGATAACAAACCTATTATCAGCCGTCTTCCCTTCCCCATCTCACTTCCCTACTTCCTTGACAGTGTTTCTTGGGATTTCCTCTCAAATAAACTATTTACACATGATTTTGTGTTTTAGGATCTTCTTAAGGAGGAACTCCAAACTAAAATAAAAAGTTGCCTAAATAGTTCAAATTCTGTGTGTGTGTATTTGTGCGTGTATATGTGTGTGTGTGTGTGTGTGTGTATGTGTGTGAGAGAGAGAGAGAGAACATAGTATTGATTTGGGATGGGCACAAGAGAGACCTCCTCACTCTCTCCATCTGAGGTGCTTAGGTAGTTGGAATGAAGGAAGTGAGAGGAATGAAAGGGAGGGGAAGGAGAATACCTAAGGTGCCAGAAAGACTTTCTCCTATAAATGGGTTGTTAAAAACATAAAGCCTGGATCCTGTTATTACCGTACTGGCTTCCTAAAGTCCCGGGGAGAAACATTCTCAAAGGCTTTCTAAGGTGGGCACCTCCCGGCCCATCAACATGAATGCCGGGGTGGCTGGAGTGCTCTGTTTTTCAGCACCTCTTGGTGGGGTTTCCAGAAGTGCCTTCGGACAGTCCTAAAGTGGTAACACTGGTTTTCGGTTCTTCACTTCTGCTTTCCATGCCCTCTATTCCTTTTTGGTGATCTCCTGTGTCCCAGGATCAAATAATGCTAAAGTGACCTTATACTTTGTCATTCACATTGGGGTATTTTTTGTTCTTACGTCCTCGTAGACCAATGAGAAAACTAAGGTGTCACATAAGCAATCCATTCTCACTCAGCAGGTGATGGTGCCAGGATGTAAGGGTGGGGGGTGGTGTGCTTCCTTAATGCACCACCTGCTGTCCCATATTGACTGGCCAGGGGTTTCATGGCAGAGGAGAAGGCCTGGGGCTCCAGGGTGGGAATCAGGATGTGCAGGCAAGAGTCTCGGGTTTGTTGCTCACTCCTAGGGGGAAATTTGACAAGTCTTTTTGCTTCTCTGGGGGCAGTGTCAGTATGTATGAAGGACAGACCTAGGATTGGGTAAATAATAATGATAATAATAGTAGCAGCCATGCTTTCCTGTATATTTAGTGGCTGAGACTTAAGAGCATGGATTCTGAAGCCAGAAACTTGGGTTTGAATCCCAGCTCTGCCACTTACTAAGGTGAGATCTGGGCCAAGGTACTCATCAATTTTCTTAACAGTGTAACCATAGTACAAGTGCCATATAATAAACTGTACCTATTTAGCAAGTACAATTTTTAAGTTTTGGTATATGAATATGCTCATGAAGCCATGAAACTATGACTACAATCGAGATAACGTACGTATATATATTAACACTTTAACTGCTAAATTATTTTCTTAAGTATTTTTACATTCTAAATTCTAAAGTAAATTTTCCATTTCCACTATTAGTGTACAGTATAAGAGTTTTAGCTCCTCCCCATCCCCTTCAAGGCTTGATATGGTCATTATTTTATTTTATTTTATTTTGGCATGATCATTATTTTAAATAGGTGTGTAGTAGTATCTCATTGTGGTTTTGATTATTTTTTTTTCCTCATGACAAATGATAATGAGCATCTTTTTATGTACATGGTGGCCATCATGTATCTCCGTAGATGAAGTGTCTATTAAAAACTTTTGCCCGGTAAAAAGAAATTGGTTTGTTTTCTTATGTTTTGAGAGTTCTTTATATGTGCTAGATAACAACTCCTTTATTAGATACAAAATTGTCAGTATTTTCTTCATTTCTGTTGCTTGCCTCTTCATTCTTTGGCAGTGTTTTTCCCAGAGCAAAAGTTTTTAATTTTGATGAAATATGACTTATCAATTTGTTCTTTTATCCCTAGCCCAAAATCACCTTTTCTCTTATTTTTTCTTCTAGAAGTTCTACAGTTTTAGGTTTACCTTTAAGCCCATGATCCATTTTGAGTGACTTTTTGTATATGATGCGGTGTGAGGTGTGGATCAAAGTTTGGTTCTTTAACATATAAATAGCCAACTGTTCTTGCACCTGTTTGTTGAAAAAGACTACTTTTTCTCTGCTGGACTGCTTTTGTACTTTTGTAAAAAATCAATTGTCCACATGTATGGATCTCCTGGACTTTCTGTTATTTTCATTTTTTTTTGTTGTTTATATTTACATCAATACCGCACAGTGCTCTAGGTTTATAATAAGCCTTGAACTAAGGTACTGTTAGTTTTCCAATTTTGTTCTTAATTTTCAAAGTCATTTTGGCTCTTGTAGGTCCTTTGTATGGCTATATGAATTTTACAGTTGGTCTGACAGTTTCTACAAAAAATCCTGCTGAGATTTTGATTGAAATTCTGTTGATCTCATACATCAATTTTAGGAGAATTGACATTTTTTTTTTAAGATTTTATTTATTTATTTGACAGAGAGAGAGAGAGTGCGAGAGCAGGAACACAAGCAAGGGGAATGGCAGAGGGAGAAGCAGGCTTCCTGCCAAGCAGCGAGCCCAATGTGGGGCTCGATCACAGGACCCTGGGATCATGACCTGAGCTGAAGGCAGTTGCTTAACAACTGAGCCACCCAGGCGCCCCAGAACTGACATCTTAACAATATTGAGTCTTCTGGCCCAGGATCATAAAAACCAGGACACATTTGAAAGTGAAAGGGGATGGTAGGAAAATTATGCTTGGATAGCCAGCACAAACCAGGGTTTTTCCGGGATGTACGGTCATCCTATTGTGTGCCTTCTCATCACCCCCCCGTGATGACATCCTATTGGTGGCATTGTTCCCAGAACTCTCATCTACTCTTGTCAACTTCAAAATTTATTATGATTCTAACAGTATTAACTACATTCCTGGCAGAAATATCTCCATAAAGAAAACCCTAAAATCTCAGTATCCCATTGACGGTTTTTCCTGGATGGCAGGAATGACAATGGGTATCCTGATAAATCAATCCCTAGTAAGAATTACATAGCAGATGCGTTATTCTATTAACTTATTCATTCTCCTCACTTAACGAATGTATCCAACTCATTTATTCTTTAACTTTTAAGGACTGATTCTGAAGGCAGGTTAGGACAGTGTTTAAAATAGTTTTCAAACATCCATCCCTGTGAATTAAATTAAATAACAGCTGTAGAACACCCAGTACTATTTCTGGTGCATCCAAAGCCATTGGTAAGTTCCCATCCCTTGAAGCACATCATAGCCGTGGGCAGTCCCTGCCTGCAGTCAGGAAGGGCTTTCCTGGGGAGGTGGGAGAAGGATGTGAACCCTGATCTTCCTATATTCTTCTGGGTGGATCAAAAGCAAAGCTCATAAAAAGTTGGCAAAAGAAAACTCAAAATATATCATAGCAAAAAATCTGGATTAGTTCTTTGTGGTATCACTGCCAGCAATCTTGCAAGATACTTGAGGACATGACCTTCACTGCTCTTTGCTGTCATGCACTCAAGGGTCAGGGTTTGGGTGGTGTAGGAAGGAAGTGGTAGCTTTGAAGCCCGTTGCCATTACTGTGAGCAGGAAGTGAAATATCAAGGATGTTATTCAAGAATTCTCTCTCTGCTTAATTCTGTTTCACTCTGGCTTCCTGTGTATCTCTTCTGTGCTATGCTCCTTCTCTGTGAGGTTCTGAAGCCATTCAGGTGGTCAAGATGATGAGCTCAGCAGTTTAGGCTATGGGGCTAAGGAAATCAAGGTCACAGGTTTGGTCTCCATATGAGCCAATTAACTCTGTAGACAAAGAAATCTGTCCAAGTCCTCAGATTGCCTTACTGACTCTCACCAGCTGGCTTGAAAAACTGTGCTCCACCAGGGCGTGGGGCATGGATGGCTAAATAACAGGCCTATCCTTAGTTCTGGAGAATTCTCCTTGGAGGAGGCCTTCCAGACGTTAGAAACCTCATTAGATTCTGGGATTGTTCATTAATCTGGCACCACTTCACTTCAAGGCCTGGTGTTTATCTTGAAGTAATTTATGAGTGACTGAGGATTTTGCATTGTTGTAAAAATTGATTGTTGATAGTGTACCAGCCTACTTGATAAATGATTCCTTGCTTCAGCACGCCGGAATGCAGAGTCAGCCGCAGGAGACTGCAGTGGGGAGGCCAAGGGCTAGCAAGTTGAGGCTTCAGATGTTGAGTTATTCATTTAAAAACTTCCTTCGAGTGCCTTCCATGGGCCAGGCACAGATTGGGATACTGGGGATATAAGTATTCATTATTTCCACACATGTTTTCAGGCCTATTCCATGAGAGGCATTCTACTGGACCCAAAGGGCAGAGCAGAGAATGAGATACTCATCACTCATCATCTCATCACGGGATCTTAACCTTTGTGCCATGGACTCCCTTGGCAGTCTCATGAAGTCTATGGAAGGCTTCTCAGAGTAACACTTTGAGATGTCTAAAATGAGCACGCGAGATTACAAAGGAAGCTAGTTATAATACAATACAGTTGTCAAAATAGTAAACAAATACATCCATGCTAAGTGCTAAGCATGGAACATGTACCCATGGTCCATGTCTGCTCATAGCTCCTCCTCAGGGACCCTGTGCCAATCTCAGCTGCTGCTTGGAGATGGGGGCGGGGGTTTCTAGCCAGCCAGGCTTTGAACCACAGGTCTTGGTCCTCCCAGGCACAGCTGAAAAAAGACAGGGAAGCACTGACCTAGAGACCGCTGTTCAAACAACTGAGGTGCTCTGACCAAAAGAGCTGGCCTAGGGAGGAGGTCATTCTTAGGAATGTGCAGTTGGGAAGCAGGACCCATTTCAGATATGGCTGGGAACTGAAGATGAAGAAAAGCAAAGAGCAGACCCCGATGTAGTCATGAGATGTCCAGAGCAAGGTGAGGGTCTGAGGAAGCTGAGTCAACGAATAGGCAGAGCTGCTGAGAGAAGAGAGTTAATAAGTCACTTGCTGTGGGTAGAGAGGCAGACTAATGTGCAGAGAAATAGAAAAAGCCAAGGAGCTGAGGTGGGTTGAGAGCA
Organism: Callorhinus ursinus; assembly: GCF_003265705.2. NCBI lineage: Eukaryota > Metazoa > Chordata > Mammalia > Carnivora > Otariidae > Callorhinus > Callorhinus ursinus. Next base: position 6,610,887 of record NW_027397116.1, read on the forward strand.
GAGCCTTGGAGTGAAAAATCCAGAAATCTTTCTGCCGAGCTCTGTAGGATTGCTTTGGATCTAGAACAATCCTTCAGTTCCTGCCTCCACTTCCATTTTTCCCAAGGGGCCTGGTGGTTCATCTTTTCCAGAATTGTCCTGAAGGGCTAGCTTCTTGGCTGACTTTCCCATTTTCCTTATTACTGTGTACGTTCTTACAATAAACTTTCATGTCCCGAGGCAACTAGAGTAGGTCTCTGTTCCTTGGGATCGAAAGAGTCAAATGCAAACATGGCAGAGTGGGGTGAGCCCCTAGGGGATGATGGGGCATCTGACTGCCTCAAGCCGTAAGCGTGGGCAGAGAGTCTTCCCAGCACTCTTCTAAGTTGATTCTTGGATTTGTCAATGACTAACCAGTTCAAAATTTTGTCAGAAAATTTTATGGTTCATTAAAATATTGCTTCTTTTTTTATGTTGGGGGCATTTGAATTCCATTATAGTATGTGGTGTTCATAGTAAAAGCTTTGTTTTGTGTGTTGGGAGAAGGGCTTGGTAAAGGGTCAAAGTCAGGGTCAGTAGAAAATTCAAGATAACTAAAAGTGATATTTAATAATGAAATCCCATTCACACCTATTTTGCTTGGTAATTGGTAGTAAGGTGAGAAAAGCCAATAATAATTCTTAAAATCTGAAGTTGCGCACGGATTGCTTAGTACAAAAGGGAAGTGCAACCCTAAATTAGATAGGAAAAAAGAGGGTGTGGGAGCCAAATAGGCATTCATTCATTCATTTATCCATCCAGTGCCTCTCCTGGGTCAGGCAAAAGCAAGACAGACTGTCCTCAGGAGCTTACCTTGGGGGGTGGGCGGTGGGGGGGGTAAACAGTACATAAAAATAAACAAATAAATAGGTAATAATACATTGTGAACTGTGCTAAGAAGGATATAAAAGGAAGGCATGATAAGTGAGGAACTAGGTGGGTGGGGGCTACTCCAGATAAGATGGGTAAGGAATAGATTGCTTCCTACCTTTGTAAGAAGGAACAGTTGAGCTGAGACTTAAAACTTGGCGATGTCAGTCCTCGGTATGGCCAGAGAAAGTACCCTCTAGCCAGAGGGAACAGGGAGTGCACCTTAAATATAGAGCACTGTGTGACTGGGGCTCAGGAGGTAGAGAGGGAGAGGGAGAACAGTTTGAGTGAGGCTGGAGATAAGCGAAGACCATTTGCTTAGCAACCATTCATGCAAAGCCTTCCAGGGACCAGGCTCTGTGCTATTCCAGGGATATAGCAGTGAACAAGACAGAGAAAAGCCTCTGCCCCCAGGGAGCAGAGGCTTTAGAGCGGACTTGGTCATAATATGCCTCATTTGTCATAATAAAGGGTTTGGACTTTAGGGTAAAGACAATGGGGAGCCTTTGAAGTGGTCAAAGCTGGGGAGTGACATAGTTGGATTTGCATTTTAGAAATCACAGCTCTGAGAGCAGTGTGGAGAATGGTTGCGGCAGGGCAGTCTAGAGGCCAGGGGACTAGAGAGATCGGTGCAAGAAAAGAAGGTGTTATTCAGCTTTTAGATGGTGCAGCAGGTCGGAAATAAATGGAGAGATTCCACAGGTATTAGGAAGGTGTAATGGACAGGATCAGGTGGACAGGTGAAAGATCTAGAAGGACACAGGCATGTGTGGTCAGTTTTCTGACTTCAAGAATTGGGTGGATGTTGTTGGCATTAATTTTGGGGGGCAAGACACAAGAAAAACAGATTTTTTTCTTGGAGGAAAAATTAAATGGTATCATTCCTGCTCTTGATGAAATTTATACTCTATTGAGGAGACAAACATGTAAATAAAGATGTAAATAAAAAACACTTTATCAACCAATGTGTATTAGTCAGTAAATTTTGCTGTGCTAACAACCACCATAATAGTGTTTTAATACAACAAAGATTTATTTTTCTGTCATGTTGCATGTCCAAAGCTGACAGGGTGGGGTCGACTGGGGGAAGCATGGAACTCTTCTCATTGTAATCAGCGGACTGAGGCCAGCAGAGTTTCCATCTTGACACAAGATTTTACCCACCAAGACAGAGTTAAAAAAAAGAGAGAGAGAAAGAAATAATGAATCTGGCTCTTAAATCTTCTGTCTGGAAATGATTTGTGTCACATCTGCTACTATTTCATTGGCCAAGTCATAGGGTCATGCCTAACTTCAAGAAACCGAGGAAGGACAATCATACTATGTGCTGGGAAGGGAGGAAGAGAACTGATTTCTTCTTTTTACTGTATCCTATCAGGTGGGACACAATTTCATTTTGTCCTTTACTGATGGCAGTCGTTTTGATAACTTGATGAAGTTGATATCTGCCAGACTTCTCTGTAAACTTTTTTCCCTTTGTAATTAATAAATATATTGTAGGGAGTTACTTTGAACTTATGTAAATATCCCATTCTTCATTAAGCTTTTAATTAATTAAGATTGAAGGGACCCGGGGCGCCTGGGTGGCTCAGTCGTTAAGCATCTGCCTTCGGCTCTGGTCATGATCCCAGGGGCTTGGGATCGAGTCCCACATCAGGCTCCCTGCTCAGTGGGGAGCCTGCTTCTCCCTCTGCCTGTCTCTCTCTGTCTCTTCTGAATAAATAAAAAAAATCTTTAAAAAAAAAAAAGGTTGAAGGGACCCATGGTTTTCTCTTTATTCAATGGGCTATCATTCATTACTATAATTATTTCCTTTCACACTCAAATTGTTCCAGATTTGGCTAGTGGGAACCCCTTCAATCCTGCTTCCATGTCTGCTTAGCACGTTCCTGCATTCTTTGAGCATTTCCTTCCCTCTGGCTGTAGGCTCACCTTACACTTGGCTTGCTCCTACTCTAGCTATGGAATCAGTCACTTCTCCAAGGAGCCCTGATTGTTTTTAGTGGCGAATAGGCCCTCTCAGTGGACAGAGCGACGGGATACATGTATGCACGTACACATATACAGACACACACATACACGTGCGTACACACACTCACATCTCTACTTGTATCCGTATCTACTGTGTATATCGAACGCCATGAGTTTACTTTGATATCTCCAATTCCAGTTCAACACCACAGAGTATATTCTGCTCTTCTCTCTTTGTATTTATAAATCTTTTCTCCTGCATTGAAAACATTGGCTCTCATCCTCGTATATTTACTTAGTTCATGAGTCCTGTCCCAACCCCCTCCCGTGTGGGTACTCTCCCCACTCCGCTTGGCCTCCAACACCATGCCAAGCCACCTTCCTTGCTGCTTAAGCTTTGACTTCCCATCCTGAGTTAATGGGGACGGTGCATTACTAATGAAGCCTGCACGGTGATATTCCTATATCCTACCATGAATCTGTTTGGGACCCATTTTTATAGGGAATGTGTGATATTGAGAAAGGATTGCAGACAACTAAGAGTTAGAAATCCAAATCTTCTGATTCCCGGTGTTTCCCCCCCGCCCCCCCGCAAGTTCTGGGCATCAATAGTAATTATTGGAATCCATGGAAGATTTCTCTGGCTTCTCTTTCTCAGTTTCATTCCCAAATGGATTTACTTTGGAAAGTAAATGAAAGTCCATTTACCCATTTCAGAGTTATCTAAAGGTGAAAAAAAATGCTATTTTTTCAGCAGTTCAGAGATTTTTCAAATACTTTTTTGTCTTTGGATTACTCAAAAGCAGCTTTGTTTGGAAATTTCAAACTTGGCATCTCTGGTACAGAACCCTGAGTAAGGAATGTGTGCTTTGCCTTGTTTGAAGAAATTTGGTTTTGAAATAACAAAGTTATGGATGTTTAAAAATACTGCACTAAGCAGACACTGTGTTATTTTCCTTTGCCTTTGAAACATGCTCTATATTGTGAAGCCGGTAACTTTCATGGGTGGGAGAATTTAATAGCGTATACTTAACTGATGCAAATGTGAGATCATTTTATAAGTCACATGGGAATCTGGTTGGGTTGTCTTTTCAGCTTTTATTCAGTAAATTCACATGATTTCCAAATAACTTAGAATCCTTGGGCACACTGCCTGTGTACATATCAGGTGCTCAATAATTATGGAGCTGATGTGAACTGAACATGCTTGTTTTCATTTGGCTATAGGGTTCCCCTCCAGCTTGGAGTACCTAATTATGGTCTAAAACGGGTTGGCAAATTATGGACCATGGACCAAATCCAGCTTCCCGCCAGCTTTTCTATGGCCTGCAGGCTGAGAATGTTTTTTACATTTTCTGAATTGTTGAATAAAAATCGAAAGAAGACTAACATTTCATGACATGTGAAAATGATATGAAATTGAAATTTCAGTATGCACACATAAAGTTTTATCAGGATATAGTCATGCTCATTCACTTAGGTACCACCCAAACCTGCTTTCGCATCACAGTGGCAGAGAGGGACACTTGCAACAGAGACCGTATGACCCGCGAAGCCTAAAATATTTACATCTGGCCCTTTACAGGAAAAGTTTGTGGAGGGGCACCTGGGTGGCTCAGTTGATTGAGCATCTGCCTTTGGCTTGGGTCATGGTCTTGGGTCCTGGGATCAAGCCCCATGTCTGGCTCCCTGCTCAGTGGGGAGCCTGCTTCTCCCACTCCCCCTGGTGCTCCCCCGCTTGTGCTCTCTCTCTCTCTCTCTGTGTTAAATAAATGGATAAAATCTTAAAAAAAAAAAAAGAAAAGAAAAAGCTCGTGGACCCCTTATCCAGAAGATAGAAGATGTTTTCTGCTCATTTTTAGGATTTATTTGCTCTAAAACTTAAAGCCAAGGCTCCTTTTTAATTTTCTACCCATCATACTTCTAGCCTGCCTCTTCATTGGCATTCGATTGGATTCCAACCTCATTTCAATAACAAAAGTTATTGTGAAAAGAATAAAAATATAAAGCATAAAGTCAAATATAATTTTGTTGATTCTGTCCTTTTGTTGTTTGTCTCCACTTCCATTTTTATATTAGAAGACTAGTAAAGGCAATCATGAGTGAAGGGACCTGAACGATACCACCTATTTTATACATTGCTGTGTTTGTTTCCAGTTGTTTGTTAATTTTGCTTTCTCAAGCTCTTCCGAAGTTCCACAAAGGTAGGGATGAGCTTTATTGCTTCTTTTGGATTTCAGGCTTGTAGTGTGGGACCTAGAGCTTGGAGTCACAACTATCTAATGGTACCACCCCAGCATCTGAGCCCCTGAATGTTATTGGAGATAATCATGTATCTGTGATGATGACAAATCTCCAAAGTTCCCCTCTCTCTGCTTGATCGTCCTGCCAGATATCTGCTCAGTTCACTTTCCCATTCTCATCTTGTGGCTATCCCACCTCACATTTCACAGACAATACAGAGGGAACCGGGTGAAAATTACTTCAGTTCTACCCATGTGCCTGCATCTATATCTACACAGTGATGCAGATCATCGCGTAACAATGGCTCTCTTACTATAAGTAATATTCCCTCCATTTCCCTCCTGGATCCCATTGCCTCTTGCCTTCTAAAGGACTTGGCTGCTCATTTAGCCCTTCCTTGTCTCCACCACCAGTTGTCCCTTTCTTCTGTGTCATTTCAATCAGCACATAAGCTGGTCTTAATATGATCCATCTTTTAGAAGACCTCCCATTTCCCAGCACCCTCCTCCCTCCTCTTCCTACTGTCTCATGTCCGCTACTCTTAAGAGCACCTCTTGAAATCACTGTCTATACTTGCCATCTGCCTGTTCTCCCTTCAACCCATTCTAAGCAGATGTGATACTGGGCAAAGTCACAAAGGACTCCATCTGGCTAAATCCAGTAGTTGATTTTCTGTTTTGACCTTACTTTGCTTATCACTAGCTTATAATGTGGTTGTTTACTTTCTCTTGTCTTCTAGGGCACCACACACTTCCCCTCTTTCTCCCACATTGTTGGTGACTTTTTCTCCTCTCTTTGGATGGTCCCTTTTATTAACCAGTTCTTTTTATATTGTTGCTTTGACATTCAGGGTCTTGCTGAGAATGAAGGGACTCTTCCTCCCAGCGTTCAATAATAAACAACTCAGCCCTGAGTGTGCCTTTCAAATGCAAACCACCCCATCCAAATCCCATACCCCCCAACCAACTTCCTTCCTGGGGTCTCACACAGCCCTTACACTCCAGGGCAATATTCCCTTGACATAATCACCTAGGGCCACGTACCAGACAACTAGGGACAGCACCTATACCCCAGAACTATATCCCACCCAGGCTAGAGCTCCCCTCAGCAGGCCTTGCCTGCTCCCCAGAACCCTGTTTCTCCAAAGGCTTAATACCTTCCTTTGTCATGCTGATAGCTTCCCTCTTAGGAAGTCAGGGCTCATCTCAGGAGAGGGAGCCAGTACATTTGGCATCTGGTTGGAATAAGGATCCCAGTTTTCAGTGAGGAGGGATTTATCTTAATCATGGCTGAAATTATTCTAATCACATCCCATTCACTTCAGTTAATAAAGGAGTGATTGCCTGCCATAAATAATATGAGCTAGTCATATACTCAACCCCGACACTGGCCAGGTGAGACTGACAGCAGTTTATTAGTTACATATATTCACACTCTGGGGGCCCAGGACACTACATGCCATGCAGGGCCCCATGGGGGTTGCATCCGGAACAGGGAACCAGCAGGGGCTATGGGAGGCAGGCTTTGTAGAGGCATGCAAGCAGGTGAGGTGACCTTTGTTTTCCCCAGGAGGATGCAGTTGGCTTGCTTGAATACTTCACGGGCTAGCAGAGAGGAGAAACCTGTTAGGTGGAGGACTGGGTGGAATGCAGCTGGTCTGGCTGATAGAGGACGTGGAGGGTGGGGGGGCCTTTCTTGCTGGTGGGGGGCATATTTGGTGAGAGAAGGAGAACCATAACTAAGACTTTGGGGGCCCTGGGAGGCTTGGAGATGTAAAAAAATGTCATTGTAGGTCTTGCAATATACTAGTGCAAAGCTTCAAACAATAAATATTTGCTGAATGAATGAATGATTTCACTTACCCTTCATTCAGAATCAGTTATGTACCCAGCTCTATGTTAGCTGTGGTGGACAAAAAAAGACTAAGGCACAATCACATATACATTATAGGATACTGAGCAGTTATAGGGGAGAGTGATAGATGCTAGGATGGATATAGGTCCCAGGATTTGTCAGCAGGCTTCTGATGGGCCAGCGTCTAGGTAGGATGGAAACAGAAGGTGGGCATTTCATTGAAGTGGTTCTATTCTTTTGTTCTCATCCAATCATCCACTCACCCATTCAACCAATCATCCAGTATTTGCTGAGGGTCTCTCATGTGCCAGGCTAGGCAACTGAGTTTTTGCTGTTTTAAATCTAATCCAGGAGACAAACTCCAACCATGCAACAGAAAGGACAAACTACAACTAACCTATGAAGAAGAACACACTAAGGTTTAAATAGTCTCCCTGAGGATCGTGGGAACAAAGAGACAGACATGCTGTGTTCTCACGTGGGTGTGGGGAGGGTGGGGGGCACCCAGAGGGCCGCTTGGAGTTCAGGGGAGCGGAGTACACGGATTGGCAGGAGGGAGAGGTAAGGCAGTCCAGGCATGGATCATGCTCTGGTTGGTTTCCTTGCTAAATAGATTTTTCACAGGGAAGGGCCATCTCCCGTCCAACAACTTTCCCCTGTTGGATTTATGCAACAGTGGACCACCTGTGCCTTTGTTTATGGAAGTATAATGCTACGTATGCAGCTGAATTGTTGTCAGGCAAAAACTCTCAGGGTCCAGAGCCTGATCTTCACCATAAAATGGAGGCAGGAAATGGGAGCTACAAGCTTCTGGCTCTCCTAGATCAACTTATTTTGATAAGACCCTCTAGTCTTCATTTTCTCTTTGTGTGGTGGGAATTTGGATATATATTAATTTATCAGACGTCTACTGAGCATGTGCTTTGTGCCAGGCAGAAAGCCAGGGTCTGGTAAAAACAATGATAGGAACAACAAACACATCTCCGTCTTTGAAGAACTCGCAATCTGATGGGGAGAAATAACAGCAAAACAAAAAATAGCAAACAAAATTCAGTGTGATAAAGCATAAGACATTGATTGTCAAACCAGAGAATTCAGGTGTTTTTTTTTTTTTAAGATTTATTTGTTGGGACACCTGGGTGGCTTAGTCTGTTAAGCGTCTATCTTCAATTCAGGTCATAGTGTCAGGGTCCTGGAATCGAGCCTGTGTCGGCCTCCATACTCAGTGGGAAGGTTGCTTCTCCCTCTCTTTCCCTCTGCTGTTCCCCTTGCTTGTGCTCTCTCTCGAGAGTGAAAGAGAGAGAGAGAGAGAGAATGGGGGGGAGGGGCTTAGGGAGAGTGAGTGTGGAGCCCGGTGTGGGCTTGATCTCACAACCCTGAGATTATGACCTGAGTCAAAATCAAGAGTCAGATGCTCAGTGGACTCTGTGACCCAGGTGTCCTGAGAATTCAAGGTTTTGATTCAGTCATTTTCTAGCTGTTAGTCATTGGAAAAATAGGTTAACCTGTTCACTCTTTTCTGAAATGAGAATAATAGTACCACTACTTCATAGTGTTATTGTGAGAATTAATATTGTAAGAAATTTGGGCAGTGTCTGCACATAGCACTCCTTATTCTTAATCTTGTTATTGTTTCATTGTGATAGAGACATGTTCAGTGTGCAAAGAGTGCATATAGGATGGGCACCTAATAGGCAGGATTCATGGAAGTTTTCCTATAAGTGGTGATACTTGAATTGAGTCTAGAAAGAAGAGTAATGGTAACAGCTAAAGGGTACTGAGTACTTACAACAGGCAAGCTACCATTCTGAGAATGTAGCATGGATGATCTCTTTTGACTCTCATAATTCTCTGAAGTATGTGTGAATATTATCTCCATTATTACAGATGAAAGACAAAGAGGACTTAACCAGGCAGAGAAGGGGACTAAGGGGAAGGCATTTTGGACAGTGATTCTGATACGATGGTCCAGGGATATGAAAGAACAGCAGATTAATGGGATTGGAAGCAGTGCAGCGTGGCTGGAACGAAAAGGATGTGTGGCCAAGTGGTGTGAGATGAGGCAGGCCAGACAGACAATTGCTGTCGTCTGGAGGGTTTACTGGACCCCTAAATGAATTGTCTCCAACCAAGCTCTGGCCATCCACTTCCCATTGTATTGATGGGAAGCAGATGCCATTGGACTCTTCATTGGAATATGTGCTCTTCCTTTGTAAAAATACATAGGAAGGTTCTTGGGAATTAACAGAAGGAACCATTCCAGCAAAGACTGGACAAAGAGACAAAGATGCATGACTGCTAGTATCTCTCTTTTTACATTGTTCAGTTCAAGTGATTTTAAATCCAAAAGTTAAACTCACATAAAGAGGAACTTGATTTCAAATTCAGAAATATGTGCACAAAAGTGGTTCTGTCTTGACTCTCTGATCTTCTCTGATGATAGTTTTCTTCCTAGGCCTTGTTCTGATCCTTTTTCAGTCCCTTGACCCAAAACAATGAAATACTGATCTGACTTATATCTAACCCTCCTATGTAGTATAAACAAGCACTAACAGACATTTTGAACTAAGACACATACAAAGAAATAGGCAAAAGGAACAAACTGATAGCAACAAACCCACAGAGAACTGGAACAAAAAAGCCCAACACTAGGTCATGTCCATGATTTAGGGCTGGTGCTTGAAAGGCACAGGAAACTTCTAACTGATAGGAACCCTGAAGCCACTGAATCAGGTGGGTAACACATCTGAGAACAGATGGCTGGGCTGGCCTGGGTCGAAGTTCAGGTCATACTGCAGTTTGCAGATCACCTTGTTATAGAGATCTTTGTCACTAATTCTGAAGTCCTTAGTCAAATTGTAATCTTTATCACTAAGTAAATGCTAGACCCTGACATTCGAAAGAGGGAACTATTATTACCCTTTATTGGTGATAATGCAGAAGTTCAGGGAGGTTCTAGGTTGGCGAAAATCACCCAGCACACTTGGCATCAGCCGGGGAATAAGAACCAGATGTGGGAGAGCTGACTTGTAGATGCCGGTGGCAGGTAGGAGAGATGACAATGAGTTGGCTGCCCCGAAGGACTCAGCATGTAAAACAATTAGCCTAGCCCAGTGCTGACATGAACAGTGGGTGATTTGCATTGCTAAGCCACTGGTGAAGATCAGCCAAGCCAAACAGTTTCTTGGTGAGGGAGCCTCGAGGGGGTGCATGTCAGGGCGGTCACACTCTTCATTAAAGATGAGACTGGCCAACATATGGAGCCTTACTCGGAGATGAGTCCAAATCTTCCAAGAACACTTTTCCTAAGAGAACCAGTAGGCAGAAGACATGCTTGTGTTGTTAGTTCATGGGACGAAATACATAGAATCAGAGGATATATATATATGTATATATATATATATGCTAGAATTTATACATATATATATATGTTAGAAAGAGCCTTGTTTGTGTGTCTTGGAAGCTGCTGTGTTTGCTACTGTTTTTACTAGGTGATTTTGAACTGTTCTCCTGTGAATCCAACATGATCTCAAAGAAGTTCCTTAATTACCGGGGGAAGAATCAATTAGGCAGAGCATGAAAAAGGCGCAGGGACTTTTATTCTGCTGCCCATGTATTAACTCAGTAGCTCATCCAAGCCACGATCATGACATGTTTCTCTGCGTGTGCTCATCATCTATCTTTTTTAGTCCCAACATTGGAAACTCTCTGTACACAGAGATTGTAGCATTTCTTACTCAACCATTTTGTGAAGAGAGAACTCAGTGCTTGGTGGGTTTGATGAACAGAGTCCGGCAGTGCAGAGGACCACGGCAGAGGTTGAATATGGTGGTGATGCAGAGAAAGCTGGTGGGTGTGCAGTGGACGGGAGGAGAAGAGCAGACTTGGCACACAACACTTTGTACAAACTACATGGTTTTTGATTTCCATGTCCTATGTCCTTGAATCTGTGCTCAGCTTCTCAGTGGTAGGGGCCTTGCCTCCTAGTTTTATTCCCAGGGCCTTATCTATGGCTGCCGAATGCCCAAGGATTAACAATTGCCCGGGAAGGCCATAAAGCATGACCTGAAATTGAGAAATATACAGGTAATCGTAATTGCCTTTCTTGCTCCCCTAAATTTTGTGATTTTTTAAAAAGATTTTTAAATTTATTTTGAGAGAGAGAGAGAGAGAGAGCATGAGTGGGGGAAGGGGCAGAAGGAGAGGAAGAGGGAGAGAATCCTCAAGCGACTCCCTCCTGAGCGCAGAGCCCCATGCAGGGCTCTATCCCAGGACCCCAAAATCATGACTTGAGCCGAAATCAAGAGCCAGATGCTCAACCAACTAAGCCACCCAGGCTCCCTGAGTGATTCATTTTCTAATAAGGGATACCCTATCTATTCATTTTCTCTTGATAATAGCAGTTGTAAATACAAGGACTACTTGGTGGTGTTATACCCATTTCAGGATACTCCCCACTTCCGGATTATTCTGGCACATACTAGGCACTCAATAAATATATACTATGAAAGAAATATATAACATTAATTTCAAAAACAGTAAAGAAAAATAATGTCTGTTGAACAGCCAGTTTGTGCCAGACACTGTGTTGGAACCTCCATGTATTTTTCATTTACTCCTCACTAGAACTCCCTGAGAATAATTATAATGTGCTGAGGAGGCCACGGATCAGAGAATCTACAATGTTTTCTGAAAATATCACCACCCACGGAGCCAATTTTTGAGCCCCACTTTGTGTTCAGGTAAGGTTTCAAAATCCAAGGTCTTGCCAATATGGTGCTGTAGCCAACCAAGTTGATAAGCTTATGTTTACATAATTGTTGCATTACTGGTTGTTGAACGTTCCAACCTGTACGTATTATGAATTCCTAGAATGCAATGCGTGTAACACAGAGCTTGTCCTATTCTTTTCAAAAGTCTTCATCTCCTTTTAACTTCCATAATTTGGTTTAAAGGTACTACTTTCCTTCCCATCACTCTGAGGTTTTCCAGCCTCAGCACCGTTGACAGCTGGGGCTGGATACCTCTTTGTGGTAGGAGGCTGTCCTGCGCACTGTAGGATGTTGAGCAGTGGCCTTGGCCTCCACCCACTAGATGCCAGTAGTACCTCCAGCATTCCAGTCGTGACATTCAAAACTAATTCCAGACATTGAAAAATATTCCCTAGGGGACAAAATCACTCCCAGTTGAGAACCACTGCCTTATAGTGAAATTCTTTTTCTCTGCATCCTCCTTTTTCCCTCTTTTTAAAAATGCTGTATCCATCACTCAGTCCTGTTGCTTCTGTCCATGCAGTGTCTTGCATTCATCCCTTGTGTTTTTATTGCTCTTGCTTAACTCATGCCCTTATCTCTTCTTAAAAGGTTTTCCTTGCCATTGGTATTTATGACTTCCAACTCGTCCTGTACATGGGTGCCAAATTAATCTTCTTATCAGTCATGACACCTATCTGCTGAAACATCTCAAACAGCTCTCTTGCTAACTGAACACGTTTTCGACTCTCTGAAGTTGTTGAGTGGTGCCTGTAATTAGTGGGTGAGTTTAAATGTGGGAGGTTGGCTTCATGAAAACATTGTAGAAGCAGATCAAAGCCACTAATGGGCTTCATCAGAAACAAAGGTGATATTTTATATCTCCATTTATTTTATAAAACCCAATCTATAAAACCTTCCCTTCCTTGTAGTTTCAGTAGGTTTGTCCCATAAAAACCCTTGAACCTGGTGTCCACTGAAGGGAAGTACTTCAGATGACCAATTCCATTTCTTTCATGTGTTTTTTTGTTTATTCAGGTTTTCTATTAAGCAAATCCTGGAGATAATAGATATTATTTGTTATGTAAAATATGTTACTTATATGTATTTTTATTATATATTACATATAATATTTATAGCATATATATAAATTATATTTAAGCTAAGTTTTAAAAATGTATTGGCATAAAGCTTAATGCATAAATCCTCTTTTAAACTTCTGCTTTATCTATGGATATGTCCTTTTTTCCTCTAAATATTGTTTAATTATAACTTTTCTCTACCGTTTTTGATCCATTGTGCTAAATCTTGTCTCTTTTGTTGTCTTTTTCGGAAGTATGAACTTTAGTTTTGCTGTTCTTTTGTTTTATTATTAATTTTTTAAATTTTTACTTTTTATTCTACTTTTTATTATTTCTTTATGTTCTACTTCATTACATATTATTTCAGAGTTTTTTTTCCTTCTATTGCTTTGGGTTTTAGATTTATTCTCTTTTTTTCTAGATTTGTGAGTTGGATGCTTAATGCATTATTTTATTCCTTTTTATTTTAAATAAGTACATTTCAAACTACAAATTTCCCTGCAAATATGATTTTAGTTATATTCCACAAGCTTTTTTCCACTTATATAGTACTTTTGTCTTCTTGCATTTCTAAAGATTTCATAACTTTCATTGTGATTTTTCATGAGTTATTTAGGAATGTATTCTAAAGTTTCTCCAACATATTTTTCTACCTTTGAATTTTTATTTCTAATCTAACTGCTATCTGATAATCTTTGCATATTAACCCTTGAACTTATGTCATTCACATCATTTGAATTTTTTTATTTTAATGACTAGATTTTTTATTTCCAAAAATTCTCTTGGGTTCTTATTCACTGCTATTTGTTATTTCATTTTTTTGTCTCTTACAAAAATTTTCTTATTTAAGAAAATGGATACTATGCCTTTTTTGATCTCTTTTTAACCCTCAAATATAATTTTTTTCAGACTATTCCGCAAGATATCATTTGGACTTAATTCATGTTCCAATTATTGGTTTTGCTTGCTCTCTCAGCAGTGCATTTCTCCAATCTGTTCTGGAATTCTTGTTTGCGTACTCATTCTGAAAACAAATTTTAATTATTGTTCTATCTTTTTTCACTCTGCATCTCTTCCCTCCTCTCCTTCTCACCCCTCTACCTTTTTTTCTTATTCCCAAGAGACTTAGGTTTTAGAAGGGTATTTAGGCCTCCTACTCCATGGTGATAATGATTATATTGGAGATCCAGTTATGGAGCTGGGGTGCGGCTTGGTTCAAATTCCGGCTAGAAGGCCATATTTTATTTTCTCACTTCCCTAGATCTCCAACTTCCTCTAAAACCATGGCTACCTTTTGTCCCCGCACCTTCCTTTCTGAAGAGAGAGGGTGGCCCTCCTTCATTTAGAGACACGTAGGTCTGTCTCTATCAGAGACATGTGTCTATGACTTTATGAGGTAATTGGGTAACAGGAGAAGCAGTAAAGCTTGGTGAGGAGGGAGGATGACTTCAAGACCGGTATTTGCATGTCTTCTTGAAAACTCCCCTGGACCAAACTTCTACAGGAGGAGAGGGTTTCATAACTTAGGAAGAGGCTCGAGTGAGAAACTTTCATCTTTCCTGGTCCTGCCCTGGGGTTGACATGTAGATGGTAGGCATCAGTGAATCCCATGGAAGGCTTCTGGGATGGAGCCTTTTATCTGCGAGACACTTTCCCAGCACTTCATTGACATTACCCACAGGACCCTAAACCGAGAAAAATGCACGGTTCATCTGTAGGGAAGCGTAGGAGTGCTGGCAACACTGACGTCATCTTTGGCCCTCCATCTTATTCATGCCTGCCCAGTGACCTTCCTCCAGGCTACGTGTTTTAGGTCCCTGGGAACGCCCTGTATGCTCTGACCAGAGGCTTGTTCTGATGTTCCCTAAAGTGGTGCACAGAAGTCGCTACTTTAGCTAACTAGTAGAGAGGATGGGCAAAGAGGGCCCCACTTTAGATGATTAGTAAAGATGGCTGACACACAGAAGGTGCCACTTTAGATAACTTCCCTTTGACCTCACCACAACGCCCCTTGGTCTATAAAAGCTGGGGATTAAGGTCTGGATCTTGCAGGGGATAGTTGTACAGTTTGGGTCTTTGTTTCTCTCATCCATAGGTTATCTTGAATGAAACTTAACAGTATGGAGTGGCTTGCCTTGTTTTTAGTCTTAAAGTGCCTTCTCAGCCTGGAGGGTACATTTCTGACCCTTCTCTGCCTTCTATTTAACAGGAGGGTTGCAAACTTTTGGTTCCACCCCACTGAGACCTCCTGGAAAGAAGAAAGATTTTCCAGATTTAGGGAGCCTCCTGTTCTTGACTTGCTCAGGCACAGTCTATTCTGTCATTTGCTTGGGTGACCTAATGCTTGTAAAAGTGTGTATCTGTCTGCCTGTCTCCGTGCTGAGCAAGCTTCAGTTCCCCTGAGAATTTAATGCCAGTGAAAGGTCTTCTGAGGAAAAATAAGGGTCTCTTGAGGACCTATGGTGAGCAAGATGCTTTACACATCTTCAGTACAGAGATGACTTTCTTTTTTTAAAGATTTATTTACTTATTTTAGAGAGGGGGTGGGGAGGAGCAAAGGAAGAGAGAATCTTAAGTACCAGCATGGGCCTCGATCTCACTACCCTGAAATCATGACCTGAGTGGAAACCAAGAGTCAGATGCTTAACTGACAGTGCCATTCAGGCACCCCAAGATGATTCTCTTCATTTTTCATAAGAGGGAAGTGAGGCTCAGAATACATAAACCATGAATCTTGGGTCCTACAGTATGTAATTAACTTGGGATTCAGACCCTGGTCCCTCAGACTCCGAAGCCCGTGCATTCCCTCCCAGGTCGGAGCCACCAGCTGTCTCTCAACAAAACTCTCTGGCTTTCTCTCTCCTGACTTAGCAGCCAATATACCATAGCCTCATTTAATGTTTGTAGGTAGTAATCATTGTCTTTATGGTTCTTGTGGAATTCTCTCCTTTAGCTTAGATTATTTCTCATCTTTCTGATTTTTGTTTGTAACACTTCCTGAATCTGTTTGGAGTTTTTATTGCAATATGCCTCCAATGCCTCCACTTATTTTAGAGAGCCTTTGGAGTTTCTATTATAAATAAGTCACTGATAAAGTCGTCCCATCTTCAGCTCCTTATTTAGAGTTAATAAATTTCTTTGCTGCAATTGAATTTTACCTGGGGACTCACTTGCCAGGTGCTGCCTCTTACTGCATTTAACTTTCCATTTAGCCAGAGGCCAGAGCCAACCCTTCTCCTCACCTCATGCCACCATACGCAATTAGTCATCTGGCTCTCTTGACCCTACTTTCTTATCACCTCTGTGTCTCCCTTCCTCTTTCGCCAGTTCAGGCCTTTGCCATCCCTCTTGACTATTGCAATTACCTTCTTACTGATCTTACAGCTTCTGGTCACTTTCTTCTTGCCAGAGGCATTTCTGTAAAGTGTCTATCTGATAGATTTATGTAATGCCCTGTTGGTTCGTGTGCTTGAAAGCATTGAATAAAGAGCAACCATTTCAGGGGAGCACACAGAATCGCCTGAGATCTTGCCTCTGCTTACCACATCCACCTGGCCTTCTAATACTCTCGAGCTCCCTTTTAGTGCTACGGACTTCAAGCTGCTATAATTTCTTGAGAATGTGGTGTTTTCTTGAGGTTTCATATGTGCTATCCTCTCTACCTGCATTGCTACTCAGCAGCCCCAAACACATCAACTCAAATGCTTCTGTTGGTGGAGCTTTCTCTGTGCCTCTATCTGCTTCGAATATATTTATCCTTTTATGTTCATCTCAGATACAGTACTTAGCTGTTATTCCACTCATCTTAGAAAGTCTAATTGGCCTTTGTTTATGCACCTGTCTTCACGAGTTTGTGGCTTCCTTAGGCATCGGGAATGATATGGGGAAGTGCAGAGAGGGTAAACTGGTGGCCAGCAGGCCAGGTCTGGTTCTACAAAGGTATTTGATATGCCTTTCATAGCATTTAAAGCTTTAAACAATTAGTTGTCAACCTGGGAAAGGGATTTCATGTAGAAATCAAACTTTTGGCTTTTCTTCAAGAATCAGAAGGTCGGCATCACAGGGCCCTCCTTGCTCCGTAGCTACTATCAGTTGGAGCAAGGCAGGTGCTCTCAGGTTTGCTTCCCTGATTTATATTCCATATCAGGTTGGCTGGAGGCCCTGGAGTTTAGAAACCCTGAGGTGGTGAGAGTAGGGGCTTTGGAGTTGACCTGGGTTTTAATTCCAACGTTCCCACTTGTTGTGGATCATGTTACCTTGGGCAAGTATCTTAACCTCTTTGAACTTGAGTTGATTCAACTCCAAAAAGTGTCTAAGAGTAGAATATGCCCTAAATGGTTTTGTGAACTTTAAATGACAAAATGTACACAGAGCACTTAGCTTATAGTAAGCACTCAGTGTTACCTGCTATTTAGATATGTCATTATTATTTTGGGAATTCTGCTTTATTTGTCTTGTCTCCAGAGTCAGACTTTCAATTTGTGTGATAAATATCAATGAATGAATGTGAATCTTATTTCATCAACTATGCTGTGCAAAGAACAGGACTGTTCTTTGTAGCTCTGAACCAAGTAAACATAGTAGGTATTCAACAAAATTCTCTACACAGTACCCTTGTGCATTGGGGGTAGGCAGTATAAATGTTTTAGAAACCATCAAGGATGCTTGTACCTTTCAGATTTCTGTGTCCCTCAGGGTAGAATCTATAATTTCTAGGTCTATAGAAAACTTTAAATGTCATTTTCTCAGGGAAGCATTCCCTAGCCCCCAGAATAGGTAATCATCCCTGTTGTATGTTCTTACTGCATCTTACACTTCTCCTTTGCAGTGCTTTTAATCTTGATTAACCAGGCATTATCTTTAATGTATGTTTCATCTCCCAGATAGTATAGTCCACATGGCAAGGATTCACAGCTCAGCACACAGTGGCATTTGGTAGAGTAAGATAACAGTGATAAAGAGCTCAGACTCTCTGAAGCCATGCTTCAGTGGGTGATGGGGGTACAAATACCCACCTTGCAGTGCCGCTGTGAGAATTAAATCGGGTAATTAAGGTAAAATCCTTAGACTAGTACCTGGCCTCCAAAAGCACATGTAAATGCTTGGTAAGCTTACTTTAAGTAAATATTTGTTGAATTTATAAATGAACAAATGCAGGTGCTCGTTGCCCATTGCCATCTGGGTTAGGGCACAGTGATCTAGCAGGGACCAGTGTCCACACTCCCAGCACGCTTGGCCCTTGGTCTGCTACATTTATGTACTATTTTCCATGCCCCATATTGCATTTGTGTCTAATACACCGGGAGTTGCCGAAGCCAGTGGGTGGCCAGGCACATAGACACTGGCAACCTCCCTTATAACAAAGAGGCTTGACCCAAAGTTTACTGGGATTTCAGTGGCCTGGGCAATAAAGCTGGAAAGGAAGCCGGGAAGTGGCTGGGCTGGGTTTCAGAGTGTTAACCTGATGGAAAAGTTGTTTTCTCAGTGGGCAGATAAGAGTATTAGTTTAAGACCCAAAGATTAGAATAGACTAGAAGAAAATCTAATATCTCGGGTGGAATAGAGCAGCAGGAGTTTCTCACAGCTCCCAGGGTGATGGTGATGCTGCCAGCTCAAAAACCACACTTTGGGGGTGAGGGTTTAGATTACAATTTGTATTTATCAGAACCAATTGCTACAGAGAGAAGCAATCAAGGCCAAATCAATTTGGGTTTGTTAGAAGAATTAACAGCACGTGTTTTAGTAGAACCAATTTCTGATTGTTTTGACCTGAGTGGCAGAATACCATTATAGGGCTTTTTAAGTTATAATGAGAGAGTTGCTTTGGCATATTTTGGGGCACATCATTTGAGTCATCACACACCCGAAGTGGTATTATGAGGAGGCACTTTAGGCTAGCATTTAACTGTCAGGTAGATTTAGGTTTCTGTTGTGGAAACACCTTTTGAAATAGAGAAATAGGAGAAATAGAATGTCCCATGTGATATGAGGATTAAGACAGTTGGAGGCGAAGTATATGTAGGGTTAGAATGCAGCACAGAAGGGGAAAAAATTCCAAACCAAACCACCCAAACCCAGTAGGCCTGCCATTTAAGTTGGAGCCAAAAGAGCAGGCTTGCAATCAATCTTCTAAAGCCCCTGCATTCTGAAGGCAGGAGAAATGCTAAAGTTAGCATGTGTGGCTTCCTATAAACTGGGAGTAATCTAAAACAGATATTCTCCAAAGGACACTTCCAATGTTTCCTGGCCCTGGGCCAGATACTTCAAAGCCCCATTATCAGTGAGTTGTGGTCCCCCTCTTGGGAGAGTTAGGCGATGCTCTGCGGAAATGTCAGCCCGGGATCACAGTTTCCTCTCATTTCAATGCAAGGAGGTCAAAGTTGCTGAGGGCTGCCCGCACTCTGCCAGCAGCCAAGTGGCCGACTCTGTAGCTTTGGAGGTCGCCTTCGATTTCATCATGAGTTAGGATGCTATCTGACAGGAAGCAGGATTTGAAATGGTCTCTGCTGGCTAACTGATGATTCCTCTCCAGAAATCTGACTCTGCCAGAAACCCTTCACCTTGTTAATGAAAAGAGCACAGAGAGGTTCAGTGTCCTTCCCTTCCCTCACTCAGCTTGGTGTTTGGAACGCTCCCAGCTGAGCTGGTCGGGTGCCAGCACTGGGCACCCATGCAGTGCTGAGCCTCATATGCTAGTCAGCTCATGGGATGGGGAATCTTTAGAAGGCTATTTAGAAAATTATAGGACATGACACATTTCTATTTCCCCATTCTCTAGAGCACTCTCTTCATTTATGATCAGTAGTACTTGTTCTAATTGACAAGAATGGTAGAGCTGAACTTTCTCAAGCCCAAGAATTTCAGCGAGGACCAGATGTCCTCTTTGTAGTTCAGTAAGCTGGGGGTGATCTAAAGATGAGACCACATCCACACAGCACGCCAGGGTCCCGACTACATAAGGTTCCCTCTCTTGGCCTTGGGGAAGCATCAAGAGGTTAAGATGGCTAATTGGGATCCAGAAAATTATCCTGTTGTTGTTGTTTTGAATTGATTGATTCTTACTTCTTGGGGACCTGGGTAGAGGAGAGAAATAAAGGCATAAGGGGCATAAATAGAAAAACTACTCCAGGCCAGATAGTACCCATCCTTTAATTTTATATGGGCTTGCATGGCAACTTTGAGTAAAAAGAAAGTATCCTTGAGTGGATTCAGTATTACACACCATCGTTAAAACTTTTGTCAGAGCTTTGCGTTACCTAGTAAGTGTGTCATTAGGGTAAGTTCTTGGAAAAGTTAGGAATTTTGTCCTTAAAAATCATTCATTCTCTTTCCCCAGTAAGACATGAGCTGATAAAAGAGATCACATCTTAAGGCTTATGGATATTAACATCTTTTTAGATCATTCTTTTTTAAAAAAATTTGAAATAAAAAAACCCAGATTGAGATATAATTTATATACAGTAAATTACACATATTTGAAGTACACAATTTGATGTCTTGACATGTATATGCTTGTGAAACTATCACCACAATAAAAATAATGAACCTATCCATCATCCCCCTAAGTTTCCTCATGCCCTTTTGTAATCTGTCCCTCCCACGCCTCTCTAAATCCCCCCATCATTATGCAACAGCTGATCTGCTTTCTGTCGCTGTAGATTAGTTCGCATGTTCTAGAATTTTGTATGAATACAATACGTACTTTTTTTGGGGGGGTCTGGCTTGTTTCACTCAGAATGATTATTTTGAGATTCATTTATGTTATGCTTATATCAATACTTCATTCATTTTTATTGTAGCAATATGCCACAATGTGTTTATCCATTCACCTGTTGATAGGTGTTTGGGTTGTTTCCAGCTTTTGGTCCTTGCATTATGCTATGAACAAACTAGCTGCTATGAACATTCCTATTCATGGACATATGGTTTTACTTCTCTTAGGCCAGAACCTAGGAGTGGAGTGGCTGGATCATAGTAAATGCTTGACTTTTAATGGAACTGAATGGTTTTAAAGAAATGCCAAAGTGTTTTCCAGAATGGTTGAACCATTTTATAGTTTTACCAGTTCCTCCACATCCTCACCAACACTTGGTATAGTTAGTCTTTTTAAATTCAGCCATTTTAATATGCATATATTAATATTTTGTGGTTTTAATTGGTATTTAATAACTAATGATTTTGAGCATATTCTTGTGCTTATTTGTCATCTATATATCTTTGGTGAAGTGTCTGTTCACATCCTTTGCCTATTTACAAAAAAGCAGTTATTTAGTTTTGAGAGTTCTTTACATATTTTAGATACAAGTCCTTTATCAGACATATGATCTGAAAATATTTTCCCCAACTCTGTGATGTGTGTTTTCATTTTCTAAACAGTCTTTCAAAAAGTTTTAAGTTTTGATAAGGTCCAAATTATCATTTTTTTCTTTTATGGTTCCTTTGCCTGATCCACAGTCGCAAGGATTTTTTTCTATGCTTTTTTTCTGTTTTATAGTTTTAGGTTTGCATTTGGGTCTATAATTTGAGTTAATTTTGTATATTGTGTAAGGTATAAATTAAAGTTTATCTTTCTATGTGTGAATACCCAATTGTTCCAGCATCATTTGTTGAAAATAGTATTCTATGTCAACTGAATTTTTTGTTTTTGTCATTTGTCAAAAATCAGTTGTCATTATATCTAAGACAGATATGGAACTTATTCTGTTCCATTGACTTGTTTGTCTCTGTTGAGGCTGATATCACACTGTCTTCATTACTGTAACTTTATAACAAGGCTTGAAATCAGAGTGTTAGTCCTCCAACTTTGTTCTTTTTTTTTTCCCCTTCAAAATTGTTTTGGGTATTATAGATCATTTTCATTTCTAGATAAACTTTAAAATCTGGTTGCCAGTTTCTGCAAATAAAAAAAACTTCTGGGATTTTGAATGGAATTGTATTAGAGTCTATAGATGAATTGGGGGAGAACTGACATTTTAATATTAAGTCTTTCAACCCATGAACATATTATATCTCACCATTTACTTAAATTTGATTTAATTTCTCTGCAGTGTTTTGTGGATTTCAAGTCTTGCACCTATTTTGTGATATTTACTTCTAAGTTTCCATATTTTTACTGCTATTATAAGAAGTATTTTTAAAATTTTAATTTGCAATTGCTTGTGGCTAGCATATAGACATGTAGTTGATTTTTGTACATTGCTCTTGTAGCCTGAGACCTTGGTAAACTCACTATATCTAGTAGATTTTTATAGAGGCTATTAGATTTTTTTTTCACAGACAATCATGCTGTTAGAACCCCCTTTAATACTATGACATCAAGACGAATACAACTTTAAAAGTAGCATTTTGGGGGGGTGTCTGGGTGGCTCAGTTGGTTAAGCGACTGACTGCCTTCAGCTCAGGTCATGATCCTGGAGTCCCAGGATTGAGTCCCACTTCAGGCTCCTTGCTCAGCAGGGAGTCTGCTTCTCCCTCTGACCCTCTCCCCCTCTCGTGCTCTCTCGCTCTCTCTCTCAAATAAATAAAATCTTTAAAAAAAACCCCAGCATTTTTGGTACATGAATATGTGAACTCCATTAAAGCTGCTTGTGGAGAAATGTGAGTGCTTTAACAATTTCCTTCTGATGATGGTCCTGAAGGTACTGGAAGGTGATGAGTGGAACAGAGGGTCCTTGGCAGACACATGGATCGTGTGCCTTTGGTTTCCCTGCCCAAATGTGGATGATCTCCTTCTCTCCCTTCCTCCAGCCCAGGGTGGTGCTGGAGTGTAGATTCCATTTTATAGTCTTACTTCATGTGCACTTGGAATAACTCTACAAATCACAGGAAAACCCTGGATAGACGATGGTGTACTAGTCTGCATTTCAAATCATGGTTTTCAATTCACTGATAATTTCAAAATTTAGACTCTTTTTTAAAAGAGAATAGGGGGAAAAACCCCAACCATAGTACTTTCTCATCTTTATCCTTTCTTTGCAGTCCTAGAGGTTTAAGATAAAAATGAAAGTTTTCTTTTCTTCTTCTTTTTTTTCTTTCTTTGTGGGGAAGCTTGTAGAGGGAGCTAAACCACATGGTGAAAACTCACGTGGAGACTGAGCTTTTGGTACATTTATTTTTGCTGACTCAGGGGGGTATGGTAATTGACGGGTGGAATCCCTCCCCTCCCAGGTGGTGTAGGCACAGGGACCATGGAACATTGCCCCCCTCACCTCATCCCCTCACACTTGTACATATGCACTGTCTTGTATTACCTGCAGAATCTCTCTGACCTGTATGTGTATTCCACATTCCCTATCTCACGCTCCTCTCCGCCATCGTTCCTGGCTCAATGTGTGTGTCGATGATGCTGCAGACAGTAGGCGTTAACTTTGTGTGTGGTTCTGGCAGAAAAGGCAAGATTAGAAAAATCCTATACATGTGTTCATGAGAACACTTAGCTTTAGTGTCTATCATCTCTAGGGCAATGGAAACCTGACAGAGGGTAGGTGGCCAAGGAAAAACATTATGACCATCCATTGAGCATATTTGGGGAGGGGGTTGCAGTGAGGAGAAGAAGGTCTCTGTTAGCATTCATGTATTCAGCAAATATTTTTGAGTGCCAACTATGTGCTAGCTTCTATGCCAACCACTTTGGATATTCAGTCAACAAAAGGGACAAAAATCCCTGCCTTCTAAAAGTTTATCTTCTCATAGGGGAGCAGGTGGGGCAGAGAATAAATAATAAATGTAATAAATAAATACATTATATAGTAGAAGGTAACGATTATATGGAGAAAAGGAATAGAGTGCTGTTGGCAGAAATCTGGAGGGAAGTGGAGAATGACTACAATTTTAAATAAGGATTGCAGCATACAGGATGATATTTAAGCAGAAGCTTGAAGGAGGGGAGAGAGTTAGCTATGCATAAGAGCTGTTTTGGCCAGTGTGAATGGTATAAAGTGGAATCTTGCCTGGCATGTGTGAGGAAGCAAGTGGCTAGCACTATGATACTATGAGCTGGTCCAGTCCAGCTCAGTCTGATAGCCCTAATGTGGGAAGAAATTGGCTTGAGACCACAAGATGGGTTAGATGTCTTCTTTAGGTCCCGCTCAGTCTCTAGTATGTTGGCTTTTGGGCCCCTCTGAGGAGAGTACTAGCTTGTGCTTTGATCACACCATGTGTTACACTCCATTCTCCAGCCATTTCATTAAGGTACAATTGGGTGAGAGTGAATAATGATAGAAGCTTCAGTTGCAAAACTAAGCTCGGGTGTCCTTAGAAGTTGTTTCTGGGGCTATGTGAGATGGGGTGGTTTGGGGGGTGGTGGTGTGTGGAGGAGATACTCTTGCCTGGCAGCTGTTCTGAATATGCTCGGTAATGACAACACTTTGGCCTTCTTTCAAGATCCAAGTACAGTGTATATGATGGGTGAGAAAAATAAAATATAACTGACAAACTTGGGTCAGCCATAACTTTGAAGGCAATTCTCAAAGTGAAGTTCCAATTCTCCAAGTGAAGTTTAACATCAGTGGGACTTTAGGGAGTATGTATGCCGCTGCCTAGGGGGCTACTTTAAGGAGACTACTGATTTGGGGTCAATAAGCTATGGAGCTTGACTTGATCCTCAAGGAAGGAAAGCATTTTTTAATTTTAAATTTTTTAATTTTGAACATCGGAGGGAGGACCGTCTCCCTTTCAAACCTGGAGTACTTACAGCATCCTGATTTCCTAAAACATGGAGGTGGTGAAGTAGGGGTCAGACAGCTTAGGCCGCAGGTCAGCTAGAGGGAGGGAACAATGCCTCCACTGTGGTACTTGTGCATTTCTCATTATTAGAATGCTATTGCTCTTGTGTATTTTAAAGAAAATGTTGTGAGTCTGTAGGAGGTGGGGTTGTATCTTCAGAGGGGGTGATGGCTTTTCTGATATGAGGAAGAGTTATGGTTTAGGTCAGAAA
This sequence comes from Callorhinus ursinus, assembly GCF_003265705.2. Lineage (NCBI taxonomy): Eukaryota > Metazoa > Chordata > Mammalia > Carnivora > Otariidae > Callorhinus > Callorhinus ursinus. The sequence continues at coordinate 6,635,612 of NW_027397116.1, forward strand.
ATGGCACAAGAAGAGAGAACATGAAATGATTTCAGGTGGGAATTCAATTAATCTAATGTTTGGTCTTAAGCATGGGTGAAGATATTGAGACCTTTCAAAGGGGGCTGCCAGGTGGGGGGCCTAGCGTGGTAGCTTCTTTGTGAAAATAGGCTAAAATAGGCTAAAAGTGAGCAGGGAGGAGGCTGTTCAGTTGTATGGCCCTTTGGGCTTGAGGGTAAGTATGTCAGACAAAGTGTACAGTGGGACAGGGTCTGTTGAGTCCTTGGTTTGCCCAAGCAAACCACGGTAAGATCAAAACCCAGCTTCTTTGTGTTTCTTGCTTTCTCTGTTAATGAAAGGATTTGGAATATTTGAACTATGCTAAGTGGGAACCAACAGTGTTGAAAGGAAGGCAGCTCACCACCGGGGCCAGTGAAGTAGTAGCAGTGGGGATTCAAGTCGAGACCTTGCAGGGAAAGGGGCAAAGCCAAGGGTCAGATGAAGGCTGCAGCTCATTCACCTCTTTGCACCTGGAGACTTGCTTTCTCAAGCTAAGAACCCCCAGTTGGCAGTTCTGACTCTAATTCAATTGGGAAAGCTGAGATTCCTTTCTAAGGGCTCATATCTTCATTTCCAAGTCAGACCAATTCCATTTCCAATCCTTAGTTTGATAAATGACACACCTGGAGCTTATTATCTGTAAGCGGTGCTCTGTCAGTGATGTATTTCTTCACAGGCTACGTCATCACGAGGGTTCTTGATTAATTCAGTTTGATGGTTGTGGGCAGTGGTGTGTGGGGACCCCCTTGTGTGGCTCACAGGAGCTGATGATGCGTATCTCTACCCAGTTCTTCACTCAAGGACATCACAGGCATAGCTGGAAATTGTGGTGTGTGTATTTGTGTCACAGAAACCATGAAATTGTGAAAGGCCCTGAAAGACCTGAGTGTTTAACATTTATCAGCACAATTTTGTCCTAGTGCTTTTTTTCACTGTTAATAGAAGAAAATATAAAATAAAAAATATTTCTTTTATGGGTCCACAGATGGCTTAAAAAAACAGCTACCAAAAGTTTTGGTTATTTGGATGGTTGCTCAGTTTTACTCACAAAACAAGAGGCTTTTGATCAAAGGTCTTAAGAGTCAGTTAAGAATTTTCTACGTATCTTTGTGTCCTATTTTTTGAGATCGCATGATGAAATATTTGGAGTATTTGAAGTCAGGGAATCCTGGGCTGGAGTCTTAACCTACTGACTTCAAGACACATGACAACAAATGAATTTGATTCTTCACACTTTGGTTTCATTACCTATAAAATTAGAATAAAAATAATTTTTACATGTGAGGCAGCTTTGCAGAACTCTACAGCTGGAATCTGCTTTCATTACCCAAATACCTTTAGTAGGTAGTAGTATTGTTATTAGATCTATGTGGTTAAATTTTAAGGACCAGTTTACTTTTTCCTAGGATAAACAAGTGTGTGCCTTTTTTTTTTAAAGCTATTTTGGTCTTCTACAATAGCCAAATATTTGGTTGACGAAACTCTTCCCTTTTTGAACGGTTGCAGAGAATGTTGAGTCTGAAATGAATAATTGTTTAGCATTAACACTGGACTCATGGCAACAGTGTATGCTCATCCCCCTGCTGATTTTCACCCCGTGTGATGGACGATAGTAAAATATCAATTCGTGTGGTTTCTGAGGCAGCGGAAACAAGGGAAGCTCTCCACACTCATTTGCCTGCCCCACCCAGTCCCCTTCTCAGACTGACTTTCCTCCTTCAACCTCTCTGGCGTAAAAGTGCTGATAAGGGCCTAAATGCAGGGGTGCATGTCACTGGGAACGCTTCCTGCCCATCAAAGCTGTGATCCAGTTCAAAGATGTCTGACTTCCTCCCTTATCTTTGGAGCCTCTCTCCGCTCTCCGTTCCCCATGCCCATTTCCAGTCCTGCTATCTACACAGTTCGTAATCCCATTTCGCTCTGTTCTTTGGCTTTGCAGGTTGTTGATCCATATATTATGTTCTCCTTCTAAACACTGTAGTGTTTACTTTTCGTTCACTGTGTGTTTGGTATGGATGATTGATCTTGCTGTTGGCCTTGTAATTGTTTCGTTCGTGTTCACTTTGCATTGTGAACTGGCTGTAAACTTATGTCTTCTTCTCTACAATCTTCCCAAGCCTTTGTTTCCTCATCTTTAAAAAGAAAAAAGAGGATGTTAACACTCTCAGAACCGCAGGGGGATTAAAAGAAATGATAGATACCCAAGGGCCCTTCACATGGTGCCTGGCATTTGAAGCTGCTCAACAAATGGGAGCCTCCTCCTCTCCCTTTGCTGTTCCCCTTAATGCCCAAGGCAAAGTTTGTTGCCAATGAGTCAATCAGCAGATTCTTTTGGGGTGAATGATTATAACACCCATATGGTTAAGAACTGGTTCTTCAGTATGGTTGTTTGCTTCTGTGTTTTCTATTAGCAGAACACCCTGGCCTCACACCCATCTTCCTTGGGAAGGAGTGTCTTAGGGAGAATACATTTGGGGTCAGGAAGTTTGGGAGGAGGAAGTAGGTCAGTCTCTGTTTACCACTGTGTATGTGGGGGGCGGGCAGGTGAAGGAGTGATGGGGGTAGAGAGGAGATTTGGCAGCTTATAAACACACTCTGACCTGCTTCTTCACACTGGAAGTTTTACAGGGAAAAGCTCCTAACTAGAAAGCCTGTGTTTTTTCATACTTACGTATGCCCGCTTCTAGGATTCGGTAACAAAGGGCTCATTACTGTGCCTGTAAGCCACGTTCTCCAAAAAGAGATTGATGAAAAAGATGATTTTTTAAATCTCTGTATACTTCTTTTTTGCACCTCTTAATTGATTCAGAACTTGGGCATGGAAAACAGGGGGTTTTTGTTTGTTTTTTTAAACAGTGTTCTTTTAATATCTCTAGCAATCTGTTCTTTCATTTTGTGGAATAGAAAATTATATTTGAATCACAGCATCCTGTTTCTCTTTACTTTTAAAAATTTCTTTTAGGGGTGGCTGGGGGTGACTGGGTGGCTCAGTTGGTTAAGCATCTGCCTTCGGCTCAGGTCATGATTCCAGGGTCCTGGAATCGAGTCCTGCATCAGGCTCCCTGCTCAGTGGGGAGTCTGCTTCTCCCTTTGCCCCTCCCCTCCCCCTGGTTTGTGCTCTCTTTCTCAAATAAAATCTTAAAATAAAAGTTTCTTTCATATGGATTCACAAGTGTTTCAGAACCAGTGGAAGCATCATGAAATGCTTTATAATCCAAAGCACTCTTCATTCTCTTGACTCCATGTAGATGAATCTTTTTCTTTGGGTATCTTTCTAAAAAATTTTGGTGCATTTCTGCCAATTGAACTACTAGAATGATGATTGCTGTGTTTTTTTTTTCATTTTAATTTTCATTTTTACTTAAAAATCTTCCTTCATCCTCATCTTTCTTCAAAAGACAAGATTTCACTATGGAACTTGGTGAGAGGCCAACGTTGCCAGCCTCTGAGTGATTATAAAATGCTTGGGTGGACTCTTTTATCTGTCTCCCTTGATTCCAACTCTGAACCTCTGTGTAGGGTCACAGAGAAGAGCGAATGGGAAGTGGGTGATGAGCAATTAAAAGGCAGAATTGAGGATAGACAGCCAAAAAGACTTGTGACTGGGGTTTGGGAGAGCAGTCTGTCTCTGTGCCAAGCTGCTTTTTCATAACCCACAGAGCCTAGGACAATTGGTCATCTTCATGTGACACTGGTGGGGAATGAGTCACAGCTGTTGGAAGAAGGGGAGTTTGTTAAGCAAAGGGATGTGTCAATGCTGAGAGACAGGCGATGTTCTGTGGGGTTTCAATGGAGAGAAAGATTGGCAATGAGCCATTGACTAGAGTGCTCTATTCTAGGCTAAAAGAGAAACACAGGGGACTTCACTCTAGAGTTTTAGTGGGTTTTGTTTGAGAGCTCATCTCAGAGCTGAGGTTGGGGAACTGACTCCAGAGCAAATGGAGTGGTTTGCATTGCTGACAAGTGTTCTTTCAGAACCATGGCTCTGTCCGTCACTTAAGAGATCCAGCCACTTGGTTAATGATAGATCAAAGGAACACAAGTTACACAAATTGACCTAACCTACATAGTCCATCCAGATTGTTGCTTCACTGAACCCTGTCCATCAAAAGACAGCAACAGTGTATATTCTTGGGCTCATATTAATTAGTTAACAGTTTATTCATTTGACATTTTTTGGACTCCTGGCATTGTGCTTGATGATGCAAATATAAGAAATCAATTATCTGTGGCTTTGGTCTGCTCTTGAGGGAACTCACAGGCTATGAAGGAGAAAGACATACACACAGATAAACCACAAGCTTCTACATACGAAGAACAAAGTGCTATGGGAGCGCAGAGAGAGAACTGTGCTGTCGCTTTTCTAGGAGAACTTTGACCAGATATGTGTGCCATTCCTGAAAACTGCCTATGAGTTAAGAATCAGTGGAATGTGCCCTACCTGCTTCATGGGGTTGCCTCACCCCGAATGAACTGTATGAACAGCCTCACTGTGAGGATAGTCTGCTGTGGGCACCCATAACTTTACCATCACAGTAATCACTAGAAAATCGAAATAAACGTGTTCTAGGAAGATCTATGCCCATGAAGGAGTTGCCTGAGAAAAAGTGTGTTGGGACTACAACTGCTGGAGGAATTCCATTTTTAAATATATGTATAAACCATGCACAGCCTTATCTGGGTGACCTCCTTGCAAGTAGCAGAGGCTAATGCTAATTCTGTGGCGTCTGGGAGTAGCGAGGTTCCAGTTGTTTAGGTCCAGGAGGAGAAAGAGAAGATTTTATTCTCCAGACACTTCTTATCAGATGCAGGGTTGGAAGTATCCTGATAAATCTGGCACTAGTTAAACATCCGCTGAATTAGATGCTCCCATGGGAAAATCCGACCCTGGAGAACTTGGTCTTTTTATTTGTTTTGAGAACCTCAGTTGCTGAATTGTACAATTCCTGGAAGCATCTTGACAGCATGAATTGATTATGAAGATGGTGTTAGTAGTACTGAAGTTCCGGTGCCTTAGGTCATTAGAGTTCTTCCCTGTAGAAGGAGCGGGTGGGACATTTGTTGAAAGGATGATGACATGAAAAAAACACCATTTGCCCCAAATCTACGATTACCACAGCACCACCACAAGTGGCTTGCACAACTGAGGTAACTTTTCACAGATCTTATTGGAGTCAGTGTTTCCATAAGTAGCCACTGAGCATGGAGATGACCTTTCAAAATGCGGTTTTGTGCAGCTCTGTGATCCCAGTGGAGGGAAGGAAGAAAAGTCCTTTGCCGGGGCATCCAGTAGATGTCTCATACAGCCAGTTAGCATTGCTTGCATTTTAGTGCCGAGGAGGCTGAGGCACCAGTAAATTGAGTCACAGCAGGAAGTGAACAGTTCACTGGGCTAGGACTTAAAACTTGGACTACAAACCCAACTGTCATTTCTTTGCAGTGTAATCTTGGGCAAGTTACTCAGTCTCTAACCTCTAACATTTCAGCTGAATAATTGGAACGTAACTATTACTAATACCAATGATAATATTAGTGTACTTGGGTATGCTTTATGAAGGGTTTTCAAATTCATCGTCTCATTTGTTCCCCACCATGTGCCCGTGCTCTGGAGAGATGGCACAGGATAGTGGAAAGTGCTTGAGTTGTGGTATGGGAGAGTCTTGGGTTCAAATCTGGGCTCTGCCTTTGCTGTTTTGAGATCCAGTCTTTTCCAATAAAATGGGGCTAAAGTACCTATCATGCAGCGCATTTGTGAGACCTGAAAAGGAAGTAGGTAAAGTATGCTTAAAAAATGGTAGTTTCGGCACGCCTGGGTGGCTCAGTTGGTTGAGTATCTGCCTTCAGCTCGGATCATGATCTCAGGGTCCTGGGATGGAGCTCCAAGGTGGCTCTGCACTCAGCGGGGGTCTGCTTGAAAGATTCTCTCTCCCTTTCCCCACCCTTGCCTGCACATGTTTTTTTTATTTTTTTTTTCTCTCTCTCAAGTGAATAAATACATCTTTAAAAAATGGTAGTTTCTGTTAATGTCCCATTTGAAGGATGAGAAAAATGATCCTCAGATGTTATGAGAGCTCCTCAAAAGTTGCCTACATGAACCATACTAGACAGGGAGGTAAGGATCTAGGAGTGTGGGCTGTGGATTTAGTTGGACTTGGGATTTAGTTCTGGCTTCATTTTTTTTTTTAATTTTTTATTGTTATGTTAATCACCATACATTACATCATTAGTTTTGGATGTAGTGTTCCATGATTCATTGTTTGTGTATAACACCCAGTGCTCCATGCAGAACGTGCCCTCTTTAATACCCATCACCAGGCTAACCCATCCCCCCACCCCCCTCCCCTCCAGAACCCTCAGTTTGTTTTTCAGAGTCCATCATCTCTCATGGTTCGTCTCCCCCTCCAATTCCCCCCACTTCATTCTTCCCCTCCTGCTATCTTCTTCTTCTTCTTTTTTTTTAAAAATATATTGCATTATTTGTTTCAGAGGTACAGATCTGTGATTCAACAGTCTTGCACAATTCACAGTGCTCACCATAGCACATACCCTCCCCAATGTCTATCACCCAGCCACCCCATCCCTCCCACCCCCCTCCACTCCAGCAACCCTCAGTTTGTTCCTGAGATTAAGAATTCCTCATATCAGTGAGGTCATATGATACATGTCTTTCTCTGATTGACTTATTTCGCTCAGCATAACACCCTCCAGTTCCATCCACGTCGTTGCAAATGGCAAGATCTCATTCCTTTTGATGGCTGCATAATATTCCATTGTGTATATATACCACTTCTTCTTTATCCATTCATCTGTCGATGGACATCTTGGCTCTTTCCACAGTTTGGCTAATGTGGACATTGCTGCTATAAATCTGGCTTCATTTCTTATGGGCTGTGTGACACTGGGCAAGCAATTCAATCTGAGTTTTAGTTTCCTTATATATAAAATTATCTGTAAAATAATTACATCAGTAGGCAGGTGAGGAGGATGATAAAATTATAAAAAACACTTAGCTAAGTGTCTGTCTCTTCTTTTCCCCTTCCTTCCTCCCTCCCCCCTTTCTTCCTTCCTCCCATTTGTAATATGGGACATACGTAGTACATTTGGGGGGATCATGCATGGCCTTTATTAGCAGAACCAGCCTGATGTTGTAAAAAGCACATCAAAATTGCAAGGATCATGGGTGAAGTGGAGGAATGGTTCTGCCATTCTAGCTCAGGGATCTTGTGCAAACCACCTCAGCGGTCTGTCCCCTAGTTGTTAGTAATCCTTATCTCACGGGGGCACTGGAAAGAGTATGCAAGATGATGATTCTGATAGTACTTTGTATGTCACAGAGCTATTACTAATAAGGAATTTAGGGCATCAGGCAAAGAATTAGTAGATGTTTGTGTGGGTGCAGTGGGCCCAGACATCAACAGTTTTTAATTTAGAAGCTAAGTCCTGTCTCATGCCTAGCTGAGCAAGGTTCACCTTTTTTCATTTTGCTTTTATTGTTCATCTCATTGACCTAGTGCTTCTCCGTACCCTGGTACTGCCCTGACTTACTGTAAGGAATCTGTAAGTCCGTAGGCACAAGTATTTTCCCAATCAATGGATGTTAAGAGTAGATTTACTATCCTTACTCTTTTTTTTATTATGTTATGTTAATCACCATACATTACATCATTAGTTTTGATGTAGTGTTCCATGATTCATTGTTTGTGCATAACACCCAGTGCTCCACGCAGAACGTGCCCTCTTTAATACCCATCACCAGGCTAACCCATCCCCCCACCCCCACCCCTCTAGAACCCTCAGTTTGTTTTTCAGAGTCCATCGTCTCTCATGGTTCGTCTCCCCCTCCGACTTCCCCCCCTTCATTCTTCCCCTCCTGCTATCTTCTTCTTTTTTTTTTTTTAACATAAAATGTATTATTTGTTTCAGAGGTACACGTCTGTGATTCATCAGTCTTACACAATTCACAGCACTCACCATAGCACATACCCTCCCCAATGTCTATCACCCAGCCACCCCATCCCTCCCACCCCCCACCACTCCAGCAACCCTCCGTTTGTTTCCTGAGATTAAGAATTCCTCATATCAGTGAGATCATATGATACATGTCTTTCTTTGATTGACTTATTTCGCTCAGCATAACACCCTCCAGTTCCATCCACGTCGTTGCAAATGGCAAGATCTCATTCCTTTTGATGGCTGCATACTATTCCATTGTGTATATATACCACCTTTTCTTTATCCATTCATCTGTCGATGGACATCTTGGCTCTTTCCACAGTTTGGCTCTTGTGGACATTGCTGCTATAAACATCGGGGTGCACGTAGCCCTTCGGATCCCTACATTTGTATCTTTGGGGTAAATACCAGTTACTATCCTTACTCTTACCAAAGTTTTGATATTAAAACAGAAGCAACATGACAGAAAACACTAGAAGCCACTGCCCTTGAGTGGGGTCGGGGGTGGTGGTGGTTCTTTGGTGGTAAGAACTGAGTCTTAATTATCTTGCTATTCTAGTGCCTAGCATAATGTATCATGAACTGAGTAGATCTTCAATAACTGGTGTAGATGAATGAATGAATGAATGTGTTTTCTCGTTGAATTAATGCTGTGGCACAATTCTTCCTCTTAGAAGCCTCCAGAGTTCAGGTGTGGCCAACTTGAACTCTGGCCTCCTTTGCTTGTTCACACGGGTCCATCTGCCTCTGTGCTTACAGAACTCTTTGTTGGAAGAGCATCCTGCTCCCTTGGAGTCCTTGGTCTCATAGACTTTGCCCCCCTCACAGGATGATGATATCGCTTGAGAAATTCAGTTCTTAAAAATTCCATTTCTCCCAGGACAGGAAGTGAGCTCATGTCGGTTCAGCTGTAGACGCGTTAGAGTATCTCAACGACATCCTGTCCTTCCATCTCTTTTGCCTTTTGTGTTAGGAAGAAGAAAAGCAACCACCCAAAATGATCCACAAGAAACATCTTGGAAGTTTTTAGCACTTAACTTAGTTATTATCACCTCTCATGAGACAGAGCCTTAGACAAAATGTGGGAAAATGGCCCCTTAAGTGGAAAAAATGAAGAAAGGGGAAAAAATGAGATCAGTGAAAATGAATATAGTACAAAGCTCCAAGTGATTCAACTCTCTAAAAAGTAAAGCGATGATAGGTACAGGGAGTGCTGATTGTGGGTTATTTTCTGAAATCCCAAACAGAGGATTTGGAAAGCTGAAAGGCAAATCTGTCTCTTAAGCTTCCCCAGAGAGACCTTGCAGGGAGAGCTAATATCTGAGGCTATTTTGAGAAGGTCACCTATTAAACAAGAACCTCGTGTGCTGGATTCATATGGGGCTAGCATGCAAGATCATAGACATTCATGAGTCAAAGCGTTCCCGAATGTGGAGTATCTACAGCCAGTTGGACCCTGGTTAAATTTCGGCAGGAATTAAAACACAATCCTTATGTCTATAGCCTCCACAGATGCAACCAAACACCAGACAGGAGCTCACCAATGGATCTAGAATTATTCCGTACATTGGAGTGGAAGATCCATTTTGCCCCAAGGAATGTTCTCAGGAACCAAGATGTGTTACTCGGATGCCCACACACTCTCTTCTGGGTCAATGGTTGTGAACAAAACATGGGTGGTGGTAAAGGTCCGGGAGCCTAGTGTTTCTAGAATTTGGTTAGGCACATAGTCTAGGAGCCCAGGGCCAGTGGTGGGTGACCTAGGGTTCTGGGGGCAGAACACTGGAACTTTGGTGGTGTAGTAGGTAAGAAGAACATGGCTTCAGAGTCAGATATGTCTCCCTCGGCCACCTATTGGTTATATGGCAGGGACAGGTATTTTAGAGCCTTGTTTAAGGGAGGGGATAATAATATCTATATCATGAGTTGTGTGAGGATTAAATTAAAAATGATGCATGCAAAAACTATCCTGAACTTGACCAGGGTTAAGTAGTAGATGTTGATCTCATTATTCTCCAACTGAAGAGTCAGGGGAGGATCAGGAGCACATACACGATTTAGGAGACGACCAAGACCAGAAACATTATTACAAATGGAGTTTAGGTTTCAAGGTCGACACAGAATGTTGCTGAAATAATGAACTTTAGTAACAAGATTTTACATTTTCTCTTCTCATTGTCCATTAAAGTGATTTAAGTTTGAGCTGCTTTAGGAGATTGATTATACTGTTTTTACGGACAAATAAATTCCAAACTACAAACAACTGTAATATAACTTATTTTGTGTGCTGGTGGCTTTCAGTGCTGGTTAAAAGGATTTTAATTGTGTTGGAAATCAGTACTCATTACTCCTGGTGAGATGTGTTTTTGTTTTTGTTTTTTTATTTTTATTTTTTTTTAAGATTTTATTTTATTTATTTGAGAGAGAGAGAGAGAGAGAGAAACAGCATGAGAGGGGAGAAGGTCAGAGGGAGAAGCAGGCTTCCCGCTGAGCCGGAAGCCTGATGTGGGACTTGATCCTAGGACTCCAGGATCATGACCTGAGCCGAAGGCAGTCGCTTAACCAACTGAGCCACCCAGGCGCCCTTGTTTTTGTTTTTAATCCTTCAGGAAATTGCTAGTGCTTTGGCTAAATGGCTGGGAGGCAATCTTGGGGTAGAACAGAGAGAGCTCTTGGCCACTTTGACCTTTCTTTCTTCTTCTCTAACTCTTCATCTTTATCTTCTGTCTCCTCTCCCAGGATCTTGGGCATTTCTCTGGGTAAACGAACCTACTTGGAAGGTATATACTTCCATTTGGGGCTACTGTTTTCATGCAGCTTTTTAAAAAAGATGTTAATTCAAGAATTTTACTAAAGAAATATTTTTACAGTAACCCATCTGTCCATACATAGGTTAAGGTTGCAACATTTCCCATTTCTACCATTTCCTCCTTATCCCTGCCAATAATAGGTATTATTGTTATTTTTAGTTTTTGTCTGTCTGCTAGATCTCAAGTGCTGTTTTCATGTCCTGACAAATGAGTTTGTACCTTTTTAAAAAGTTGAGATATAACTCACATATAACATTAGTGTCAGGTGTACACCATAATGATTTGATATTCATAAATATTGTGAAATGATCACCACGATAAGTCTAGTTGACATCCATTACCTCACATAGTTATGAGAACTTTTAAGATGTACTCTCTTAATAACTTTCAAATATACAATACAGTATTAACTGTAGTCACCATGCTATACATGACATCCCCATGATGTTTATTTTATAACTGGAAGTTTGTACCATTTGACCACCTTCATCTGTTTCACCCACTACCCAACTGCCTCTTCTGGAAACCATCAGTCTCTTTTCTGTATCTATAAGTTTTTTGTTTTTTAGATTCCATGTATAAGTGAGATCATACGGTATTTGGCTTTCTCTGCCTGACTTATTTCATTCAGCATAGTGCCCTCAAGGTCCACCCATGTTGCCACAAATGGCAGGATTTCCTTTTTTTTTTTTTAAAGAATATTTCTGTGTGTGTGTGTATACACATTTTCTTTATTCATTCATCGATCGATGGACACTTAGGTTGTTTCCATGTCTTGGCTATTGTAAATAATGTTGCAATGAACATGGGGGTACAGATATCTTCTTTTTTTTTTAAGATTTTATTTATTTGAGAGAGAATGAGAGAGAGAGAGTACATGAGAAGGGGGAAGGTCAGAGGGAGAAGCAGACTCCCTGCTGAGCAGGGAGCCCGATGCGGGACTCGATCCTGAGACTTCAGGATCATGACCTGAGCCAAAGGCAGTCGTTTAACCAACTGAGCCACCGAGGTGCCCCTGATATCTTCTCGAGTTAGTGTTTTCATTTCTTTTGGATAAATACCCAGAGGGGATTGCTGGATCTTATGGTAGTTCTATTTTTAACTTTTTGAGGAACATTTTTGATGTTTTTCATAGTGGCTGCACCAAGAGTTTGTACCTCTTTTCACATATTTGATGGTTATTTGGAATTGTTCTTCTCTAGATTATCTATAGATCCCTTGGACATTTTCTATTAGTTTGGAATCTAATGTGAAGGAACTTTTAAAAAATAATCTTCACTTGGGGAGACCTGGGAGTTCATATTTCTTTCATGTGGTGTTTTTTTTGGGGGGGGGGTTGGTTGTGGAGTATTAAGGTAAAGAAGACTTCATCTTAGCAGTAACTGTTAGCCAAGGGGTAAACTGGTAAAGGGCATATCTGTTGTCCCAGCCCAAAGACTAACTGCCTTGGACCGCTAGGAACCCATTCCTTGTATCCTTACCAAATGACAGCTCATAAGACTATGAGGATGTAACAAATCACTTTAAAGGAGTTCCCAAAAGTCTTCAGAAAGAATAAAATTTTGCAAATTTCTTCCTGCACATTCTGCACATTCATTTTTGGATGTGTTCTGCATTGTAAACACAGAGTCTGTCTTTCTGGGTTGTCAGTCTTATTAAAATGGTATCTTCCAGCCTTACTTTGTTGTAGACTGCACTTTTTTGCAAGATTTTAATTGTTTTTCATGGTGTGTTGAAGCCATTAATTGCTTAAAATTCAGTTTTGTATATTATATAAAATAGGGGAACAGTTTTATTTTTTTTCCTGGATGCATAGTCAGCTATGGCAGCATCATTAAATAATAATTATCTCTTTTCCACCTTTGCTTTATTTTTAACCCCATATACACTGTGATCTTTTTCTGTATTTCATTCTTTTCCGTGATTGAAAAGTCTATTCTTACCATTACTGCATTGATCTGATTACAGTGGCTTTCAGTTGTGCCCTGTATCTTGTGTCTCCTTTCACACACTCCTTTTGGTTCTTTTTAGTCATTTATTAATCTATGTAAACTTCGGTAGTTATCAAATTCCAAAATAACACCACCTATTGAGATTCTAATTGGAACTGCATTATATTTACATTTTAATTTTGGCTAATTGAATTTTTCATAATGATAGAGTTTCTTACCTAGGAACCAGTATAAGGGGCAAATACAAATTAAGAGACTTAAATGTCTGTGGAAAATAAAAGATTTCTCCCCCTCCTTTCCCTTTACATTCAGAGTATCTTTCTGAAATTCTGTTCAGAAGACAGATATATGAATTTGGAATTTAAGTGGGAGGTCTGGGCTAGATATACAAAATTGGGAGTCATTATATAGAATATTTAAGCCAAAAGATTGAGATTGCTAGTGAGCACAGATGAAGAGAACAAGAGAACTAACATTAAGATACTGGGGAATGATGAAAAAGGGCAAGATTAGTGAGAGGAAAACCAGGAGAGTATGGTGTCTTGGAACTAAGGGAAGAACATTTTTCAAGGAGGAGGGTGTGATCAGGCGTGTCAAGATGCTAGTAATAGGCCAAGTAAGAGGATATTGGACTTAGTAACATGGAAGACATTGGTGACCTCGACAAGAAGCCCCCAGGGGAGTGCAGTGTGCAGTGAAAGTCTGATTGGAATGAAGTTAATACAGAGTTCAAGAATAATAATTAAATGTAATGCATGATCCTTGATTGAATCTTAGATTAAAATAGTACTGTGACCCCGGCTATTACCACCATTATCAATAATCAAAAAATCTGTAAAGGATATTATAGGAGAAATGGGGAAATTGAATATGGGCTATTAAATAATAATACTGTAGTAGTGGTAAATTTTCCGAGTGTGATTGTATTGCAGTCCTATAGGGAAATATTTTTAGGGTATACATGCTAATGTATTTAGGAATGATAAAGATGAACTCTTAAATGCTTCAGCCAAAAGAATACACATGTGTGTGTAATAAACACATGCATACATTTTATTTTTATATATATGTCCATGTATCAAGAAAATGTGACAAGAATATTAGTAATTAGTGAATTTAGGGGTAGCGTATATAGATCTTCATTCTGCCATTGTAACTTCTAAGTATGCTTAACATTTTTCTCAATAAAAGTTGAAAAGAGAAACACTGAGTATAGAAGAGGAGGATTTGGAGACAGTATATGTGTGTTTTTGTGAGGGTCAGTAACAAACTTCAGTGACCATTCAAGGTTGTTATGTGTTTTCCTTAGTCATGTTCGGATACCCCCGTGAGGGCATGAGGGTTGGGGTGCTAGATATAGCCAGGGTTGTTATTTCCCAAAAGGTGTAAAGCTAGAGATGGCAAGACTGTCCAAGGCATATGTAAGGACCTGATTATAATGACTGATCATGGAGTAAAGTTGGGGGAGGGGTGGGGCCAGTGATACTGTTGTATGATCAATGGATTGGAGATCCTGTCAGGGGGACATAATTGTAGGAGTTGAGTACCAAAGAAAATGAGCCAGAAAGCTCGAGATAGCAGTAAGAGAGTAGAAGGTATGATAAGGAATTCATGGAGGGGTTATAGTTATTGTCTATTGAATTACCTTTGCATTTCTGGAATAAGCCTTCCTTAGTCATAGTGTATTATTCATTTGATTGCTAGAGTTCTATTTTATTTGGGTATTTTTCTTTTATATTTAAGAGTGAGATTATTTTGATTTCCTTGTTATATTCTGGCCTAATAGAGTGAATTGGGAACCATAATTTCTATGGCCAGAATATATTTTTTTAAAGATTTTATTTTTTTATTTACTTATTTAGAGTGAGCAAGCAGTGGGAGGGGCAGAGGAAGAGGGAGAGAGAGAACCTCAAGCAGACTCCACCCTGAGCACAGAGAGCCCAATGTAGGGCTTGATCTCATGACCTTGAGACCTGAGCCAAAATCAAGGATTGGATGCTCAACTGGCTGAGCCACCCAGGTGCCCCCTATGGCCAGAATATTTTCAATAACATAGACATGATCTGTTCTGTAAAGATTGGGTAGAACTTAGCCATTGACCCTCCTGTCCTGTGTCCTGTTCACAGTAGATTTAAATCACCTTTCCCATTTCCTTCTGTAGTTGTTGGTCTATCCAAGTTCTCCACATCTTGTAAAAATTATTTTTATAATAGTAGCAAATCATTTCCTTCTTATGGGTTTAAGATTTTTTGTCACAGATTAGTATGAAATATTTTCTTATACTTCTTTTGATCTCTCCTGAATCTGATTTTATTCCTTTCCTCATTCTTAGTCAGATCTATTTGTACTGTAATCAAGTACACAATGGTATTGTTTGTTATTGTTTGTTATTTTTTTCCCAAAAGCAAACTTTTGGGTTTATTTATCATATCTATTAACTTTATTTTCTACTTCACCAAAACCACATTTTAGATTTATTTCCCTCTTCCTATGTATTTTTTTTTAAAAAGATTTATTTATTTATTTGAGACAGAAAAAGAGAGGAGGGGCAGAAGGAGAGGGAGAGAATCTCAAGCAGACTCCCTGCTGAGTGCATAGCCCATGGCGGGGTTTGTTCTCATGGCTGTAAGATCATGACCTGAGCCAAAACCAAGAGTTGGAGGCTCAACCGGCTGAGCCACCCAGGCTCCCCTTCCTATGTATTTTTTCATTTATTTTAATGGTTTACTTTTAATTTATTAAAACAAAAGAACTAAGTTCATACATTCTGTTTTTCAAATATGAAGGCATTTAAAGCTGTAATTTTAGCTTTTGCTAAGTCTCATAGGATTTGATATGAAGTGTACCTCTTTCCATTACTCTTCAGATCTTCAGACAGCTTGTGAATTAGCTTCACCTTTTGAACCAAGGATTATCTAGATATTTATAAATGCACTTCTAAGTATTTAATATTTTTGGCATCAACTTTTTCTCATTTGTAATTTTATTATCAGAAAACATGACCTGTAAGATTTCTATTACATTAAATTTCTTAAACTTTTCTTTTGTGGTCAAATATAAAAGTTGCTTTTGCAAATGTCTTTTTTTAAAAGATTTTATTTATTTATTTGAGAGGGAAAGAGAGAGCGTGCAAGAGAGAGAGCGTGTGTGCGCATGCACGCCCAAAAGAGAAACAGAGAACACAATGGTGGGGGAGGCAGAGGCAGAGGCAGAGGGAGAGGGAGAAGCAGACTCCCTGCTGAGCGGGGAGCCTGATCCAAGACTAGCTCCCAGCACCCTGGGATCATGACCCGAGCCAAAGGCAGACACTTAACTGACTGAGCCACCCAGGTGCCCTGCTTTTGGGAATATCTTATAAATATATGGAATAAATATATACTCTATTCAAGGATTTTAAGGTCCTCTTTCTAGAATCAAGTGTTACTTAATTTACCCTTGACTTACTTATTACTTGTATATTAGATATGTTTAATTCTGTAAGAAACATATTAAAATCACTTCTTATAATTGTGTTTTAGCCAAATTTTCTTTTATTTTTATGTGTGTTATATATTTAACTGTCATGTGATGCATTTAGGTTTATCACTATTTTATCTTCATACATGGTGCCTTTTACTAATATAATGTTCTTCATTCTGATTCATGTTTTTGTCTTTAAATTCTCCTTATCTGGTATTTTTTTTGCCACTGTTGTTTTTCTTGATGTTTGCCTGGTATTTTCTTGCCCTTTGCTCTATTGTCAACCATTCTTCATCTCTTTTTTCATAGTGTGTTTCTTATAAATAGAATATAGCTTTATTTTTGTTGTTTAGCTTAATCTGTCAGTCTTTTTTAAATGAGGGAATTTCATCCTTTTTCATTGATTATAAAACTTCTATACTTGCTTAGTGCTCCTACTTCTTCCCTTCTCTGGGTGCTGAACACCTTTAGATGTTATTCTATGCTGTGCTCACGGACATGCAGGTCTGGTTGTGGGTGTGCCAAGTACAAATGGTTACTTTTCTGCCAGTAGAGAGGGGCTGCTGCGCTGTCCCTTCTCCCACGACTCCTTGCATTCTTCTAGCTTCGGGAGGTAGGGAGGACTCAGTCCACCCTGCTAGTTTTTCTTAGCTTCCATTGGGCCAGCTCCCCAGAGAGAAATGCTAGTGTCATTTCTCTCTACTTGATTCTGTGCAGAGGCCAGGGTCTTAACTATACCTATGTGACCATGGACCCCAGCAGCAGTTTGGCTCAAGAATATACAGAGTGGAGTCAGGAGTGGAGGGATTATTAGGTGAGTTGAGATTGCCATTTTCCTAACATCTCTCTAAGACTCTGCCACTTATTTTTACGGTTTTGACATATATGGGGCTTCATTGAGTTATATACTGAGAAAACTCTCAGTAATATCCTCTCCTCTATGTGCTCTGGAGATCATATTTACAAAGAGTAAATAGCTGTGAATAGCCTGATATGAATAATAAACACTAATCAGATGAGAAAGAGACAAGTTGTTTTTATGTTCAAATTGCTTGGCATTAGCCTTAAGAAAATAGTCTCCAAATACTTTATAACTTCTTGTTCTTTAAATCAGTCAAAGGCTAAAATGTCCTGCTTGCTTGCTTGCTTGCTTGCTTGCTTGCTTGCTTGCTTTCTTTCTTCTTTCTCTTTCTTCTTTCTTCAGTGTTTTGCAGGAGTCCCTCGTATTTCTACCATGAGCTTATCCATTCAGGGACATGACAATGGCTCTTAACCACAACTGTGCATCAGGATCACTTGTGGAATTTTTAAAGATACAAATACCAAGTTTGCACTGATTCTAACTCCGTGTCCATAAACCTCAACTTGTTTGTTTTTAGGCTCTCAGGTCACTGGTATATTCCCAGGTGTTACCTTCTCATTATTGTTATGTTCTTTTTCTGTTTCTTAACCCTAAACCTCTAAACACACCACATCATTGACTTTCATTATCAGCACATTCCAAAGGGTCAAAAAATTTTTTTGAAAGACAGACCTCTCCTGATCTCTCAACATTCATGGACCCCCACTGCTAATGTATTTTGCATTATGAATTTGTTCTCTAAGGTGTGGCCTCAGTTGTGGAAACTGATTGACATTACCTTATATATTCACTGTTGGAAATGGGAGCTAGCATGAAGCTGTGTGTTTGGAGCAAATAAATGTCCCTTTAAGTCACTGTCATAGTTTCTATCTGTGCCTCCATTCTCTACTCTTGTCTTCTAGCTCTCTGTCCCAGGAGGCTGGCCTAAGTGGGTGGCAGCAATAGGCTCCCTTGCTTGGTTGGGTTGGGCCAGTTGGGAGCCCTAGTAAGAAGGTAAGGTTGATGTATTCAGTCCCCTGGCTCCTCTCTGTGAGGACTTTGAGCTGGCTGTAACCTCAACTGAATGTCTCTGCTCCTTTCAATGTGGCTGCCCTTACATGGTATTTGCCTTCTGTGTTCCAGTGTTCTTTCCTTCTTCTTCTTCCTTCTGGCCTAGGAGTACTAATGTCTACATGGCCTCCTTGTTATTCCTTTGTACTTGACCTATATCTTTGCAAATAGCTCCACTGTAATTAAGCCTTCTTTACATTGTCCTATCATGAGTGAGTCATCTCTATCCTATTGGGATCCTGACTGATCCTCCCCATTCCTCTTGTTAACAATGAGCCTGAGCTGCTACAGTTTGGTAGATTAAGGCAAAATTATAAAAAGAGTGGGATAGCTTAGTCATTGTCATAGATGCTTGGTGTGTTGTCCAGCTCTCTCTTAAGACTTATATACTCCTTCCTCCAGCTGCCTGAAGTGTTAGTGGCGAAGTTCCCATCTGGTGTTTCGTCCTCCACTGAAGAGAGCCACCTGAATCAAGATCATTCTCCTTTCCTGGGGAGCATCTGGAATCCAGTGGCTAGTCAAGTACAACGTAGGGTAAAAAGACTGTGCAGGGCTGTGCCAACTCTAGAGCTCTCCATGAGATTGGTTGACACCTTTGCTGTAACAGCCAACTTCTCTGTCCAATCTGCATCCTTCTCTCTCCAACAGGTGTTCATCCTGAACGTTGTGACTATTTAGCTTCCTGTACACAAATCTGAGTCAGAGTCTGATTTCAGGAGAGTCCAGCCTGTAACAGTCTTCACTTTGCTTTTTTCCCCCCACAACTGTTCTCTTTATAGGTCTGTCTTCCCTTACTTCTTACATATGCAAATAGACC
Organism: Callorhinus ursinus; assembly: GCF_003265705.2. Classification (NCBI taxonomy): domain Eukaryota; kingdom Metazoa; phylum Chordata; class Mammalia; order Carnivora; family Otariidae; genus Callorhinus; species Callorhinus ursinus. The sequence goes on from NW_027397116.1 coordinate 6,654,554, forward strand.
TGGGAGTTTTCCCTCTCAAAGCAGCTCTAACACAAAGGAGAGGGTGGTACTGGGATGAGGGATGAGTGACGGTGGTGATTCTAGGCTTGAAAAAATGAAGAAGATAGCAGGAAGGGAAAAATGAAGGGGGGAAAATCGGAGGGGGAGATGAACCATGAGAAACTATGGACTCTGAGAAACAAACTGAGGGGCTAGAGGGGAGGGGGTGGGGGACTGGTTAGCCTGGTGATGGGTATTAAAGAGGGCACGTACTGAATGGAGCACTGGGTGTTATATGCAAACAATGAATCATGGAACACTACATCAAAAACTAATGTAATGTATGGTGATTAACATAACATAATACAAAAAATGGGAAAAAACATGTGGTGAACTGGGCCAGTTGGGTCTCTTTGGGTCTCTCAAATCAAGATACACAATTCTATTCCTAGATCAGTGTGGAGAGAAGAAAGAGGAATAACAATGACAAAGATAAAGTAAATTAGAGATGGTGGTTGAATGGACCTTTGGAGATATTTTTCAAGGATAAACTATCCCAAGATAGATTCAAGATACTAAATTAAGTTGATGGCACACTGTCCTATCACCTACGAATGCCTGTCTGATCGAGACTATAGACTCGTCCGCTGTTGTGAATGAGACACAGGAGCAGCAAGTGTAAATTTTACATTTTAAAATTAGAAATTTGGTCTCTTCCTGGAAAGTGAGTTCTGGAAGACAAAACTCTTTCTTCCATAATTTATAGAAAGCTCTTTGAGGAAATCCTATATTTTGCCTTTTTGAAGTACTGAGCAGAAAAAAGAGTATAATTTTTAGTTTTAAAAGGACATAAAGCAGAGCAAAAAAAGGGACCTCCAATCTAACCCTGCTTTTATTTGTCTGAATTTTCAAGTTTGTGAGCAAATCACCAATTTGCCACGAAAAGCAGATGGGTAGCTTTGGGCTCTTCCAGCTTGCTGGTTATTCTTGGAGGGCAGACAGAGTCCTTGTTCACTGCCCGCTTGAAAAAGCTAAGAAATCATTCCCCCCAAAATAAAGCCCTCCTTGAAAGTCTTCTGATGAGCACAGGAGAATACATTTTGGCCTAAAGGTGACTCAAGCTGCAGTGTGGGCTTGATTGAGGAAAACATCCAGTTTATTTCCATTCAGATTTAGTAAGAGGCAGCATGCTCAGAGTAGTAACTTGCAAGACACAAAGTGCTGTTGAAGGCTGAAGTGAGTGGTCAGGACTGCTTCCTGAAGGTGCTGGGGCTGGACATTGGATGTATCTCCCCTCTTCAATTGCCTCTTTTTACTGGGTCTGATTGTTGTACCTTTTATACTCCACATACCTCAAAACTTTCTCAACTTGCTTGACAGTAATTTAGGAGGGCTGGAGATTATTTCCTTAATTAATTTTTCTAGAGAAGGAATCCAGTACACTCAAGTTTGGGGATGGGTTGACAGGGTTTTATCTTGAACCTTCCTTTGACCTCACTCTTTGGCATTAACTTGGTTTATTTTTCTAGTCACTTTTTTTTTACTTTATTGCTTCCTATTTCAAGTTTTTTAAAACTTTGTTCAAATATTTTTATTAATGACAAATAACATTTACACTCAAAATTAAATATCTGTTTAATGTTTGTCTTCCATACTAGACTATGAGCTCCAATGATTACACATAATATGTGTTATAAAAGATATTCTTTGAATGAAGGAATTCATGTAATTCTTCCTAATTGATAAAATATATATTTTTTCCACATACTTTTTCTTATTTTATTTTTCACATTTTCTTATTTTGATTTTCATAGCTGACTCTTTTTTAGATAATTTGGATCGATATTATTGCCGTATGAATTTTACAAAGGAGGACATTAAACTTAGATAGGTGGTATCCTTATAGTCCTAGAGCTACGAAGTAGTAAAGCGGTGGTTCTCAACGTGTAGATCCTGGACCAGCAGCATCCGTGTCCCCTGGAACTTGTTAGGCAGGTGAATTCTCAGGCTCCAACCCAGATATTTGGAATCAGACACTCTTTGAGTGGGGTCCAGAAGTTTGTTTAATAATTGCTCCAAGGATCCCGAAGCATTCTAAAGGGTGGAGAAACACTGAGGTAGAGGGAGAACTTGCATGTTATCCTCTTAATCCAGATCCTGTATGATTTCTGCTTTATTGCTTTGGTTCTGTAATACTACTAAAATGTAAAGAAGTTTACTGAGTGTATAATGCCAACCTGAATCTCTTAGGGGAAGAGTCCTGTTATTGATTTACATTCCATAACAAATAGTTATTTAGTGAGGACATAGTAGGTTTATAAATGTTTCTTCTTCTTTCCCTCCTTTTGTCTTTCTTTTTTACTATTGCCTTTGTCTGATATTGGTATCAGGGTAACACTAGCTTCATAAAACTAGTTGGAGGAACTGTTCCCTTTTATTTTATGTTTTGGAAGGAATTGTATAGGATTGGTGTTAATTCTTCTTCAAACATTTGGTAGAATTCTCCATTGAGACCACCTGGGTCTGGAGATTTCATTTTGGGGAGTTTTTAAATTATAAATTCGATTTCCTTCTTTCTTTGAGAGCTATTATCTGTTTCATAGTGATGCGGGAGAGCTAGGTTCTTGTCTCACGGAATTGAAAAATGAATCTCTCCGACAAAGGAGAGTGAGTAAAGTGATAGAAGTTTATTAAGCAAGGATACAGAAAAAACTCTCAGGAGTGAGAGGAGTCCCGACAGGGTTGCCACTGAAGGCCTTTAGGGTTGGTCTTTTATAGAAAGTTAACCAGGGAACTTAAATCTTTTTGACTTCTCTACTTGACGGCACCTTTTTCTAAGTAGGACTAGTGATAACATCTTTAATGGCTTACTTTTTAGGGTCTGTTTATTTTCTGTTGACCACAGGAGACCGTCATAAATAAGACTCCCCCCTCAGACACCCAGGGCGTGGGGGTCTGGAGTGTTCCCTTATCTCTGGTTTCCTTACACCTTCACATTTTTGGGATTTCTGTGAGCCTGATTATGGAGCCCCCTATCTATCTCTCCCTACCTAGCCCTGCCTGTCCCTTTCTCAATATGGGAGGATTTATGGTGGCTTATATTTTTGGAGGAATTAGTCAATTTTGTCCAATTTATTTGTTCATTGTTGATATTCAAGTGAGGGAAATTCCTTGTTACTGGTGGGTTGTGGTGGGAGCTCCAGCTCCCCATATAATTCCTACTGAGGCCATGGAGAGAGGACCTTGCTACTAGCTCTGGGGCTGTGAATCCTGGCTCCACAGCTGGCTTTTTCTGACACCATCCCAACAGAAGTGTAGCTGTACTTAGTGGAAGGAGTAGGAAAATAATCTACTCCCATCTCTCTGGAAATGGAAGTCTTTCTTGAGACAGTTATTTCTCCAAAAGAATGGTGCAATTATTTTTTTTCCAGCTGTAGCGTAGTTTTTAACGAAAACAGACCTGAATGGAAATGTATTCTGTGTAATAGCCCCAGTGCCTTGACTGTGATGTTGATGCAAAATACCAGTACTTTAAAAAGCTGCCTTGTTGATTCCCCCCCCCAACCCCGTTCTGCCTTGGCTCTCAGACTTCCTTTCTATGTATATAAGGCAGTGATGTCATTTTAATCATTTACCCAGGACTGCCTATTGCCAATAGGCATCCCATCTCAAATAATTCTGGTTGGGAAGTGGCCAGGAAAATATTTAGCTTTATTCACGGAAAGTGGATAAGCCTTTCAGTCAATTATTGCATACTCAAAAATGGAGCACCTGGGACTCCAACTGGGCTTTGACTGAGGTAAAATTTGATGAAGGGTGGAGGAAAAGATAGATTTCTAGGTTTTAAAGAATTGCCTAGGGAACTATTTGAATGACCCTTACATGACAGCCCAGTCTGGAGTGAAGGGAACATTCTGGAGTGCCCTTTGAAGTACTCATTGAAGTAAATAGAAGGTCAAGAGAGGTTAGAGGCTCCTCTAATTTAGCTCTCTGGTTTCCACAGAGACCACTTCAGTGTGGAATCCTGAAGCATTGGAATGCTAATCTGTTCAGCTGATAGGAGGAAGAAGCATCACCAGAGGGAAGGACTGGTAGGTAGCTCAATGGATGAGTTAGCTCTTACGCCTCAGGCTACTCTGTAAATGGCTCTTTGCCTTCTCCAATACAAGTGTTATTTAGTGCCCAGAAGTCTTTGTGACCAAGTCTGTGAAAAAGCTGGTTTCTATAGCTTTTTATTTTGATCTCTAAATTTCCCATGTGTAGAGGTGAATCCTGTTTGCCCATAACAGTAATGCAAAACCTTAGGGCATGCATTTTAGTCCTCTCACTTTATCTACGGCTCCCCCTTCTATGCTACCATGATTATCCCGTGACCTTGGTTTTATTGTCATTATTTTTATCCTATTGCATTATATGAATTTCTATAAGCCATTTAAATATTTCTTGAATATGGTGGGATCTAAATAAATAAAACTCTCCTTTCCCTGACACATAGCACATTTCTGACCCTCCTCCTCCTCTCTTATCTTGTATTTACTCTTTTTCAGGAAACCAATTTAGACTGAGAGAGAATGAAAATAAAAACACCCTTTCACCTTTCCTGACTCTTCAATCTTACTTCCCAGGACTGACCATTGAGAGCATCTTATGTATGCTGGGCAATTAATTTTAAAACAAGCCTGAACATTGCTTGATTAAAGAGAATTTTTTTCTAAAATCTTATGAAGCATGAATAAGAAATATGGAACTCATTATCCCCTGAGATCATATAGGCCAAAAATATGAGCACATTCAAGTCAGTTTTAGTTAAATTCATAGATAAAAGATCCATCTAAGAAATTTAAAAAGAGCATAGGAATGTTCAGGGCTCATCACATTCGAAGCTAATAAATGGAGGTCAGCTCCCATGGTTTCCCATAACCATCCCTGCATCTAATGTCCAGTGATGTTCTGGTAAATGTTTAATCAGTGGCAAAAAAAAAAAAAACAAACAAACCCAAAACCCAAAAAAACCCCAAAGATGTGTGCATTAGGTACGTATATCCATATAAGTACTTTGTTATAAATATTACAGATATACAGATGTATAGCACATAACTTACAAATAATAGTACCACGTACAATACTCCTTATTGTAAATTCCATATAGCCAATGGATGTGTAGGGAATGCTTTTGTTCATTTTTGCTGAACTCATGTCTGTGGCCAACCTATGATTGCAGGTCAACCATGACCTGACAAATGGAGTTCCATCTCAATCTGCTAATTCTTTTCCCAGTAAAACTTACTGTCATCACACATGTTATAAGACCTATGATTAAGCTGTTTCTCATTCTTGCCCAAATCACATTCATTAAACAGAAATTTCTTTCAGCTTCAGTACTATGTATGTCACAACTTTACTCCTTTATTGATGACATGAGTGACTCTTTGCTGACAAAGTTACTTTTCAAATACTGGAAGAATATTTCCTCAGTATTTTGCATAGTTGAGAATACATGGCTATAGATAGGACACCCTTGTCTTTAAAGTTTAAATTACATTACTAACATTGTCTCCATCTTTCTTAAGACTAGAGAATAACACAATAAATCAAACCCAGATGTTTAGTTTTTGCTGATTTCCGTGGTGTAAATACTCCCACCATGGCTGTTTTCTAGTTTTTTTTTTTTTTTTTTAAGATTTATTTATTTGACATGGCATGTCATATTTAGAGACCATAGGATATACATAATTTTATACATGTAAATATGTATGTAGATATAAGAATTATATATACAATAAAATGTGCACTAAAATTTAACCAAATATTGGCAACAAATTAGACTTTTTCACCATTTTGTTTCCAAATTCAGAAGGAAGATTTTAGATTTTTATTTGTAAACCCTCTCCACATATACTGCTGGTATATAGTCTTTATTCTCAATTATAGTTTCTCTGTAAACAGTTTTTTAAAGTACTAAAACATCTCAATGAATTGTGTAATAATTTCCGTCAGATAAATGAAACAAATGTAGTGAAGAGCATCCTGAGATTAATTTATAGAATTATACCCGTATTTCAGCATCAGTGTTATGATCCGGTACTTATCTAACAATGCTGTTATGGGTACAAATTTTAAGATACATGGATAAGAGTAACAGTCATTTTTAACTGGACCACAAGGGAAGAGAGTGTTCAGCTGAGAAATAAATTAGCTGAGTGACAGAATCTTGAGCAGCCTCCCACAAGCTCACATGTTCACTAGGTCCTGAGAGTCTTTCACCCTGATTTGTTTTGAAGGGGAAAAAATTAATGACTTATATTTATTGATTAAAAAACAGATGGCATTCCTGTCTTTAGTTATTTAACCCACAAAATACTTTACAAACCCCAAAACTAATAGCCTTGAGTTAGGAAATGTCATAATATTGAATCATTTTCTAAAAGGTTCTGCTGTAATTGAGTTCTGTTTGTCAAGATCACCAGAACTTGGGAAGACAGAGACACCCCTTCCCCACTGCAGTCCTGGGATTGGCCACATCTCTGTGAGACAGACACATCATTGAAACATCTAATACCACCTGGTTTTTTATCAAAGGCAGGCTTTGTCTCCTAGGAAAGACCCTTTCTTGCTAATAAATCTCCTCTGACTCTGCTTCTTGTGGATTGTTTCTTTGGTTTTTGCAAATTCTTTGCCAACTTCTTCATTCTTCCTGGTTCTGAATTACCTATGTGGCTTGATCTGGGATTTAGCTCTCAAGCTTTCTCTTGACCTTACCTGCCCTGACTCAGCACTCAAAACAAAAAGCAATTGTTTGCCCCTTTTCAGTATTACTGTTCATCTCTGAGATGACAGCTCTGAAACAAGGCTTCAGAGTTTCAGGCGAAAGGTGGCAAATTCTAAGACAATGGGACAATATCCATGGAAGGCAGACAAGAGAGAATTCATCAAACTGCTTTTCTAGACACAGCTGACATCTTTCCATTTGAATGAAAGAGAAAATAGAATACATTCTCTTAATTAGGTCTATTTTTTCATTTCTAAATTGTGTTTCTTTTTAAGATCAAAAAGAATCAAAGAAATCTCTTGAGGCTGTTTTCTTGTCATTGATGTTTTAAAAACAGTAAAACACCTTCACTGAATTGTCATAAATTCAATGCTGCATAAAGGAAAAATGTTGATGGTGCTTGTTTACTTTTGTCAGAAAACATTTTTTACAAATCCTCTTCATATCACTCCTATTTTTTTTATTACTTCCAATACACTCTTTTTGACCTTTTTGCCTATGACAATGGGGTCAGCCCAACAAATTTTGCTGATGGAATGAAAGCATCTTGCCCGTGTGAAGCACGCTTCACATTGACCTCTACCGTGTCCTTCACAGATGTCACCACTAGCAATAGGGGAAGGGGGTTGTCTTGCAACTAAGTGGGCATGGGGCAGTCTAGCCCTTTAAGAAGGCAGCAAAAAGTAAGGGCTGCTGATAATAGTGGTCTCTTCCTCTCAGAAAGTAACTTCAAGCCATCGATATGGCAGAAGACTGTGGTCCCGCTCAGCAGTCTGTACCTACTCTGACAAGCATTCATGAGAGGAGAGCCTCAGAAAACTCAATTAGAGGCTTCTCATGGAGTGGGCAGTCATGGCCTTGGCATTGCAAGGTGTCAGAAGGAACACCCCACTGCTGAAAGGAAACTGGAGAAACATGTTGCCACACTTCCGAGAGGTTCAATTATCCAAGATCCAAAAGGCCATCCTAACTCCAATCAGGGATTGTAAGGAACAGCAGAAGGTTTTTGTTCTCAGGAAGAGTTCTCTTCTCTGACACTACCATAATCTTCTGCCCCTGAAGTAGCCATTATAAAGCTCATGTGCCTTTGTACAGCTCATTATTTCAGAAAAAAAAATTCACAAAGAATAAAAAATGTAAAGTGTAAGTTGGGGGTGGGATTGGAGAAAAAAAAATGACATACACTTAATGCAAACCTCCATGAGAGTGAATAAACCCCAACACATGGGTTTATATATAGTCTTCTTTATCCTTCAGAATTTGGCTTTAGAAAAATTGAAATCTCATTATGGACCTGAATTAGCCCAGTGAACTATAGGGGAGGAAAAATTTTTTCTCTAGCCTCTTAGCTTCTATAACTGGGGCTTATAAATTAAACTGACAAAAGATTAACAAAGATCCAAAACATACAGATTGCGTTAACGTTGTTAATTTTACATGCACAGTGGCTTCACAGAAAAAAATGTAGCTAGAGATAAAAGAAAGCAGTTAGGCTCAGAGTTTTTATATACCATTTTAACAAAGGGTGATAAATTATGACCTATGACTACACAAAGGAAAGGGGTTTGGGTTTCTAGGGGCAATAAATTGTGGGAAGGTAACTGGGAAATATACAGAGGAAATTCATTGTAGATAAGAGTTATTTAGTAAGCTTTGTTTATGAAGACTCATCTCCATGCCATCTCTGTCTCCAGTGATAAAGTTTGTTCTCTTCTTCCTGATATAGGAAAATGGGAACAACTTCTGAAGATAGATGTATGCCCTCCTTTTAAGCAGATGAGGGAAGAGCAGATAGCTCTTCCCATGTCTGCTTTTTCTTAATAATGGCCTTCAGCTCAAAATAATCCTAATGCCAAAGTGGCATAGGTTGGGGTGTCATATTCAATCAACATCCTTCAACTCTGTCTCTGACAGGTGACATAAGCAGTAATGTGATTCATCTGGTCCACAGGTTTGCGGAGTCACTTGTTAAAGTATCAGGGATTTTTGTGAGCCTGTGTTAAACATAGGTGTTATTAAAAATTCAACTATATAAAAATTTAAATGAATTATACTGAAAAACAAAGGTAATAAGTACTCAAAATTCCCACTTATTTTAGTACATTTTACAATCACTCACATAGTTATACACATCTACTGCATGTGTATGATGAGAATACTGTAAAATATTGTTATTGAGTACCACCTCTTCCCAGTTTCTCTTCCAATGGCATGTTGGTAACTAGAAATCAGCCAAAGGGGTGCTTGGGTGGCTCAGTTGAGTGTCTGCTTTCAGCTCAGGTCATGATCCCAGGGTCCTGGGATCAAGCCCCATGTTGGGCTCCCTGCTCAATGGGGAGCCTGCTTCTCTCTCTCCCTCTGCCTCTCCCCCTGCTCATGCTTGCTCTCTCTCTCTCTCTCTCTCAATCTCTCTCTCTCTCTCATAAATAAATAAAATCTAAAAAAAACCCTTTTTGGTAGATTGTTTTATATTACAAAATTTAATGGAACTTAAGTCAAAAGGAGTCATGTATCATGATTATTATTGATAATGGGACTTTATAATGCAATCAGTACTATTCCAATCTAAAATAAGTCTTTATTTTAAAATGTATCATGTACTATTCAGTACTTAGATAAAAACGTTCTAAAGGGTTTTGAGGAGATTTATGCCCATGGTTGGAGTTTGTAGGTCCCATCATGCTGGAAATGCTGAGATGCAATTTTGAAGCTAGATGAGCCCTTTAAGAACATCTGGGCAGTGCATTCAGTTGTACAGGTGAATAAGAAAGCTTAAAATTTCATGCATTTCTATGTGACACTGTCCAAATGTTATACTCTGGGATGATGTCACCCCCCTGTGAAAGTCTTATATGATATGACTCATAGTAGCACAGTTGACATTCAAAAATATTTTCCCTGTGTGGTTTTTCCTCTTCTAAATGGGATGGCTTGAAATTCATTACTTCTGGAAGAAACTCTGAACAAGGTGGCAATAACAAAATTAAATCCTCTGGCTTGGAAAACAGGGACCAGCTTCTTTGTTAATCGATACTATCCCGTGAACAGTGCATTGAGAGTCAGTTTGTATTGTCAGGTGGCAAAGGAATATATCATTTGGGGAGAATTTTTAAAAATATATTTTTAAAGTATCTGGTAAGTATAAATATCAAGTAAGGAAGGTTTAGTTTGAATTTTTACTTGGTAGTTTGTTTGTCGAATGGCCTTTTGGGATAAGTATTTTTCTCATCTATGCCACTCTAGTCTAAGGACTAGAACTCAAATAGCCCCTACATTTCTATTCACGGGCACTCACGGAGTCACATTAAAATTAGTATACATCCCGTCCCTCACCCTAGCAAATGTGGAGGCATTGGGAATCCCTGAAGCATCTTCTATGTGTTCATGTATGGTTTTTTTCTTATCCTACACTCTGCCATTATCCTCCCTGCCCCCCACACTGACTACTAGAAGAAAATATGTGGGTAGACACAGTTGTAGGCATTCTGGGAAACAGTGCTGCTTTGAGGCTGAGTGCTCCCCTGGTGGGAGCCCTTAGGGGGTGCCAAATATTGCTCTTTCTGCGTCCTCCTTGGTGCTCAGAGCAATGCTGTGTTCCCCTGGAAAAATGTCCCCATTCTCCAACTGGATGAATCTGGTCTCTTGGATCCTAAAAGGAACCTTGATGGATCCTGAGACATAAGTTCCTCAGGGAAATGATTTTGGGTCCTATCTGCAGCTTCCTGGAGGTAGGTATAGCCCCCTAGGCCTGGGAGGGGACACATACTTATATACCATGCTGGTCCTCTCCAATAGCCATCTCTCTGTCTTTCTCCAAGATACCATGAGTAAAGCTTCTTGCCTTCAGACCTGCTTTCCTTCATCTAAATCACCTCAGGCTATAGGTCTTGGAGCCCCACTGACTCACAGGTTCACCTGACTGAGCCAAACCCTGAATCTCCATTTGGGGTTGGCAAGGTAACTCTTCTGTGATAATTACTAATAGCTATTGTCACGTGTATATTTGCTCTTCACAAACAATCTACGAGACGGGCAGTTTCAATTCTGAGAGGCTGACCAAGTGGCCTGATGTTATGTAGCCAGCAAGAGGTACAAATGAGCTTAATCTGAGTCTACTCTCTGACTCCTTATCCAGTGCTCTCCCATGACACATTGTTTCCCTTGGGCATTGTCCACCAAACATTGAGCATAATGTCTGGAAGGGATGTTTGGGGATATCTCCTCCAAACCCCTCATTTTATACACAAGAGAGCTGAGGCTTCTGAAGGGGATTTTCCCAAGACAGGCTGGGAATGGAAGCCAGTTAAAAAGGGTTCTCTGTCTCCTCTTATAGGGTATGCAGGTAGGGTGAGGCAGATAGTGTACCTCCTGTTCTTCTTTCTCTGGAGAAGTTCTATTTGGTTACTTCTCCCTGCTTAACAGCCTGAAATTTTCTGAAGGCTGGGAAACAGAGGAGCTGTTGCTAAAAATGAGCATTTTTGACATATTGAATCAGTGGAAGCCATTTTGTTCTTTTCTTTGGGCCTGGGTGCTCATCCTGATAATTGGCCAGTGCTTCCAACACTTTAGCAGATGTGGTAAACTTCACCTGGGGAAGGTAGAAAGCTCCTGGTCTATTTGTAAACTGATAATTCTGTGCAAGTTAGTGTGACATTAGCAGACACCCTCAGAGCAAAGACTTGGAATACCTGGGCTTTTGCTCAGACTCTACCCCTCAGTGGCTATGTGACTGTGGAAAGTCATGTCAGTACCGAGTGGTCATTTCTCTCCTCTGTAAAAAGGCCACTAGAGTATCGTAATCACTAACTGTTCAATAAGATGATTGTGATGTTCAGATGAGATGAGGTGTGATGAGCCTCCTGAGTACTGGCAAGTGCTCTAGCCACACGAGGCACCATCAGTAATTAAGTGCTTACACAGACAGTGCACCCCATTTTCTCAGCACACCCAGATTTTTATGAGATCACACAATGGCTCTTTGGCCGTGATATTCTGAAGCAAGGCCGAATCGTGGAAGTTGTCTTCAGCTAAAAATGTATTTTCTGAAACTTGACAGAGTATTGGAGGCAGTGGTTCTGGTTGCCTGGGGAAGTTGGCAAACACACCAATCCATGGTATGCAGAGGATATGTGTTTTATCTTCTGCTTCTGAAAGGGCTATTTGTGAAGGTGAGGTGGTGTTGTTGTTGCTTTTAGAATTTATCAATTTATTTGAGAGAGAGAGAGTCTTAAGTAGACTCCACGTTGAGTGTGGAGCCCGATGTGGGGCTTGATCTCATGACCCTGAGATCACAACCTGAGTAGAAACCAAGAGTTGGCTGCTTATCCAACTGTGCCATCCAGGCCCCCCCGACCCGCCTCTTTTTTTAATTGAAGTGTATTTGACACACAATGTTAAATTAGTTTCAGGTATACAGCATAGTGATTTGACAAGGGTGTACATTATGTTGTGCTCACCACAAATGTAGTTACTCCCTGTCACCATACAGGGCTACTACAATACCATTCACTCTATTCCCTATGCTGTCCCTTAAGATGGAATACTATAAAATACTCATTTTATAGCAGAAAAACTCTTTTTACTCTGGTCATGTCGAGTTTAGGTAGTTTAGGAACTTAAGAAATTTGGAGGAGCATTAGGATCCTCCCTCCCTCATTTCATCGCTGTTAAAGGAATCAAGAATTGCTTCCTTTGGATCTGAGTCCATTGGATGCTTCAGATTGAAGATCATGCATTTCTTTTAAGGTATTTGTTTTACAAGGACATAGGTGTTTGTTTTGATCCCCTGCTATTGGGGATGAGGTGGATGAGGCATTGGTGTGCATTCCTGAGGCATGTGACTATGAAGGTAACTTGCTTACCTGTAACAGAGGATAGTCTACTTCTTTAGGAAGCTTCCCTTCACTTTCCAAAGATAGTTAGAGGGAAAAGTAAGATGGGAAGGGGTTCTGTATCAGGTTTGATTTGAGACGGAGAACCACAACGAGTGATATGAAGTAAGGGGTTTGTGATAGGGATTAGACTTTTTACAGCTGTGGGATCTGGTAAAGAATTTTATAGAAGGCTGTTTGCTCTCATGTATCTGATGTGGGCATGAAGTTGCTATGTCTGTAGGACTGCTGTCCGGAAGCTGCACATGAAATGGGAGAGAATAAAAGTCAACTGGAACCTATGAGATTCAACTCGACTCAAGGACAAATTGCCTTGGACTCGAGGAAGATGAAGGAAGCTCTGTGGTGAGAACTGGAGTTGCTGTGGGCCCAGAGAGTCCCATGTCAACAAGCTCACCTTGTTGACATGGGTGACAACATCCACAAGCTGCACCTGCGTCTCATGCCATTTACCGACCTTCAGAGTATAAAGGCTGCTGGTTCTGTGCTGCCTTACAAGACTTAGGGAAATTTCTCCCACCAATCTTAACCTGGCACCATGCAGGGAAGGAAGTTCTGAGAAATGCAGCCCAACTTATATCCTCTTCATTTTACAGTTGAGGGTACCAGAGTATTTATTCACCAGGAACCTGAGGGGGAGAGAGAAGCAGGGATATTTCTTACCACAAAGAAATGATTCCTTGGCTTTTAGGTCAGTAGCAATAAACTGAGTGTCCCAAGTAAAGTCTGAAGGAAATTGGTGAGTTTGGGCATGTTGATTGGAGCCATCCTTTCTTGGATGGAACTGATGAGCTTTATGATGTCCACTGACTTCTCAGTAAGCACCTGTGAGCTTTTCAGGTGAAGGAGCTTCTGGCCATGTTCATTCTGTTGTTAGGTCCATCTGAGAAATGAAAACATTGTTCTGGGGGGCCTCAGCTCTCCCTTTGCTTTTTCACCACATTGAGAGCATTCCTAGCATTTTAAAATATGAGGTTATACTTATTTAAATCATAACTTAAACCAAAAATGTTGACTTTTTTTAATGCATTTATAAAATCTTCACCTTCTGAAATCTCGTTCTTCTTGCTGATGAGAAACATCTGAATTTAGGAGCATTAATTGATAGAAAATATTCTCGCAGTAAAAAGCACAATGACCTATTGGGTACTAGGACTCAATTTCTCAGAGTAGCTGTATTTTGCTTTTTGGGATATTTATAATTTAAAATGCCAGCACTCTATTTAGTCAGAGTTGTAGCTTGGAAGCTTGCCTCTAGGAAAAAAGAGCTTGGGGGAAGGGAAAGAAATCACTTTAATTCTATCTATAAATATATATTAAAGTGATGATTGAAGGAAATTAACCTAATGGCCATCCAGGATTCTTGGACTCTTGGATCTTTCTAGTCCCTTTTTCTGTTCATTCTTCATTCATCTGGGCCCAACCATTGTATTATGAGAATTCACAGATGGGTGAGATATGCTCTCTTTTCCAAAAGGGTTTTCAGTCTCACAGAAAAGACAGGAATGTAAACAGAATAAACACTCAGAGTACTATTAAAAAGTCTGCTAGGCATAGTAGAGTCACAAAAGTGACAGAAAAAGTGATAGAGAAAGACACTCTTTAGCAAGACTTGACTGTTGAACTGGTATTCCCAAACCAGAGCTTCCCATTCGGGGTGACAGGCCACAGGGATTATAGGTGTGTTAGGTTGTCAAGTTCCTTAGCCTTTGGGCTCTTGGAAACTCCTCTATAGACTCCAGCATGTTGTATAAATATTGCCATTTTTAAATGCATGCCATGGCATGAAAAATGTTGAGGATCACTGCTAAGCTGACACATGGGAATAGGGAAGAAGTAGAGGGAGGTGCCAGGGCAAACAGACTGAGATGGAAATTGGCACCATTTTTGGAAACAGCCAAAGGATTTTGAACAAGACAGAACCATGCTCAAATTTGTATTTTAGGATGTTCACTCTCTTCAAAGTATGTAGGTTGGATTGGAAGGCTATAACACTGGAAGCATGGAGACATTTAGGGGACTTCTGTAATAGATGAGGTGAGAGGTTATTGAGCTCTCAATGAGTAGCGTTGGAGATAAAGAGGCAGAGATGAAGATGAGAGATGGTAAAGAGGTAGAATTGAAAAAAAAATTGGTTACATATTGTTTGGAGGAATATAGAGAATCCATTCACTTATTCATTGAATCATTCATCACATTTATTGACTGCTTACAATGTACTAGGCATTGTACTGGGATCTGGAGAAATAATAGTGAGTAAAGCAGATCCAGTCCCTGCTCATGGATACGATGTTTTGATAGGGGACTTATTTATTGATCAAGTAATCACAAATATAAAATCATAAGTGGTCTGAAACACAGGAGCAGGATGGTATGATTTGTGTGTGTAACAGCCTAATCTAGTCGGTAGTTCAGAGAAGGCTGTCCTGAGGAAGAGGGCTTTGAATTGGGATCTGAAGGGTAAACAGGAATCAACCAGATGCTGGAGGGGAAGTTGTAGAGAAGAGAATCTTACACAGGCTGAGTCAGCATTACACAAAGGGCTTGTGCCTGTGGGTAACAAGAGTGTGAGAGGGATAGGGAAAGACCAGTGTAGCTGGAATGTAAAGTAAAGGTAGAAAGTGGTATGAAATAAGATTGGAGAGAGAAGGTAGGAGTCAGCCATGCAGGGTCTTGAAGGTTCTGCAGAGGCTTCTGGCATTTATCCTCAGAGTAAGAAGAACAAAGAGAATTTTAAGCAAAGTGTGCATGTGTATGTGTGTGTGTGATCTAATCACATTTGAATTTTATAAATTTTATGAAGATCACATTGGCTGCAATGTGGAGAATGGCTTGGAGATGAATGGGGGTGGAAATGTGGGAGGTCAGACAAGCCTATTGCAATAGTCAGGGTGCAGCTTAGAGGCCAGAATGAGGTGGCATTAAAGAGAGAAGTGGGTGGCTCTGGGAGGTAGTCCCCTGTTAGTCAGCAGGTCTTGGTGATACCTTGGGAAGGGGGAGCAAAAGGGAGAAAGTTGTCCTCATAAGTCTCTGGTTTGTGGGATGGTTAGATGATTCATATTCTCTAAAATAGGAAACACAGGGAAAAGAGTAGGTAAAGGAAGAATATTAGTGACTTCAAGTTGGACATGGGCCTATGAAACTTTCAGGTGGATATAGCCACTAAGCATCCAGAATTCAGGAGTAAGATATACATGAAGCTATAATTTGGGAGTCATCAGCCCATAAGTTATGGCTCAAATGTAAAAGTAGAGTATATATGATAAGGAAGATTATGTAGGGTAAGAGAAGAAGAGGATTGAAAGCAGGAGTTTGGGAAGTGCCAGTGCAGAAGGAAAGGGCCAAGGATGGGGAGCCATCTTGGAAGTGCTGGGGAAGAAAATAGTCTTCAGTCAGAGCCACTGAGGACATGAAACTAGACATATTTGTCAACAGTCAGTAGAAAAAAAGAGATAATCACAGGAGCGTTGAGTCTTCAGGAAACATATATCTTTACAAAACCAGAGCAAAATAGCTTCTTAAAAAGGAGCAAGTAGACATTATCATTAGACAACATCAGAGGTCTGCTGGACTCATGTTTATCCCTGACAAACGAGAGTTTGCCCCACACTTTCCCTCTTTTCCCCTAACATTTTGGGCATAGAATACTGAGGCTAAACCTCCCGGAGAAATAATAGGTTAGACTGCAATCAGGAGAAGAAAAAACAAGAACCCACCAATATACCTAATGAATTTAATCAAACAACCAATTCGTATGTTTTCTTCTCCCTGTCCCATCCCCTATAAAGAGAGGATTTTTGACTTTCAAACTGTAGATTAATTGATTTGGGCGAAAGTCTCAGATGTGACTGGGAATGTCAGTGCCCCCATGGACCTCCCCAGCAGGGTGTTAGATGCTTAGGAAGGCACATTTTTTTCACTGGGGTCACATAGGGTCCTGAAACCTTGGGATGATGTTTAACTGAGATCTTGGAGATGTTCTGTTGGTGATTTATTGAGAAGTATATTAGTTCTTATTGGCCTCCTTTTTAGTCAACACATAATTATTACATATCTATCATTTGTAAGACACTGTTAAACACTGGGGTGGCTACAAAGGGGAATAAAATTCTTGCTTCCTTCCAGCCTGGCCCACATTCCCTTTTCTCTATGGAACCTCTTGATGCCTCCAGCCCCCACTGACATCACCCTCCTTTGAACTCTTGTTGGGCTTCACACGCTCTTCTAAGATCTAGTTTTAGCAAAATGAGGGTTCAGAGAGGCTTGGACTCTGCCGTTCTTCTGAGACAGTACTTGGCAGGTTAATTGTAAATTAATCAGAGCCAGATGGATTTAATCAGACTTGCAGAAAGATTTTAGAAGGATCTGGACTCACCAAAATGTCCACCAGCCTGGAAACATTCCGATAAAGATAACAAAAGTTTATAACACTCAGGAGAATTCTACGTATTTATAAACTAGGACCCAAAGCTTCTCATATAATTGAATAAAAATACCGACCTTCCCAATGGAATAGAGCATTCTTAGACCTGTGTGTGGGGTCATACCTCTCCTGTTTGTATAATCCCGTTTTTGTGATGGGATCTGAGCTCAGCCTTCACAGCTTTCACAGACACATTCATCTCTCTTGTACTGGCTTGGATCACACAAAGTTACAGAGAAGTTTGCCTTTGGATCTTCTTCTCCATATCTTCTGTGCTCTTCTCTCTTCCCCAGGTGTTGATGCCTTCCTGTGGATTCTGGGTTACTAAGGTTCAATCTCTGCAGCCATTCTTTCTGCAGATTCTGTCAGGACTCTATCCTCTGTTTTCTAAGGTGGTTTCGAATTATTTGATGTAATAGTTTATACCTAGTTTTTAACAACTGAGAACAGTTTAATATGTTACCTCTCCCTGGGACATACATGCTTGGAATTACAGGGCTCTAAAGTGAAAGGGTGAAACAAACAAGCATCATTTCAGGAACTCGAGGAAATAGGATGGAATGCTGGGCTTCTTCTTTGTGGCTCGTATTTCCTGAGCAATGAACACATTTTTATAGGTTTTCTCGGATTTAGAATGTCAAAAATTAGTGAGTAGATTTTAAAATAAATTTGGCAATATGAGATTCCGAGTATTGGAAGAATACCTGCTTGATTTTTAGAGATCATCTGACTTGCTTGTTAGCATTTGATTCCTATTGATCACCGGAGTTGTGACTCCTGGCCCATTAGGTCAGGTGATCACCACAGGCTTTTTATGGTACTGTAATTAAATTAATATACCATATATCAATTGTATTTATATATTCACATATATCTAATTACACTAATTGCATTTAGTTTAATTGCAGACTGTCTAGACTTCGGCTTCCTATCCCTTCCAAGCATAAGCACCTAATAATATAGCTAAGATCAATACACCAATACACAATCTTTTTTTTTTTTAAAGATTTTATTTATTTATTTGACACACAGAGAGAGCGAGAGAGAGAGAGAGAGAGAGAGAGAGAGGGAGAGAGCACAAGCAGGGGGAGCGGCAGGCAGAGGGAGAAGCAGGCTTCCTGCATGAGCAGGGAGCCTGATGTGGGGCTCGATCCCAGGCATGAGCTGAGCTGAAGGCAGTGGTTTAACCAACTGAGCCACCCAGGCGCCCCCAATACACCTTGTTTCTGCCTGCACCCTATTTTCCTCTGTGCCTTCCTTTCTTTGCTAGGTCTGTCCCTTCTCTTTCAGGGCTGCTCTAACCACAGGCTGTGGGTGGTGTCGCTGCTGTGTTGTATCAGGAATCCTGGCAGAACTGGGCCAAATTAGGGAGTGGGTGGCCTGAGCTCAGAAAAGGTTCCTTTCAGCAGCATGGTTGGGATAGAGCACACACAGGTCACACCCTAAGCTCTCCTGTAGGACAGCCTTGCGCATGCTGCTCTCTTCCCTCCCTGTCTGCCCTCGTCCAAGGCAGAACATTCACTGAGTTATCTCCCTGTGGTTTCTTTACAGTCTGTTCTCTTTATCATGTTAGTCATCCTTCCCTTAGTTTGTTCTTGGATAAAGTTCATCGGTTACCTCAGCTAATCCCATGGATCATGTTTCATGGATACGTACATCTATCCTCCATCTACCATACTATGTCCTGACATTTACCTCTTATTATAAATTAGGCACTGAGCTAAGTGTTCTGCACACATTTTCTCATTGAATCCTTACCATAACCCTGTCATCTGTTTTATGGGTAAAGAACCTGAGGCTGAAGGAGATAAAGTCACTTGTGCAATGTCTCACTATTTGAAAAACTGTTGTGCTCCTAAACACTGTTCTCTATTACCTCCTTTCTCATGCAAAGGTGCCCAGATCTCTTCATTTCTCCATAGTCACCTTAGACCTGAAAGTCTGGAGAGCCCTCTGTCTCCTCATCTCCCACTCCTCCCATAATTCTCTATGCTTCAGTCAAAGTGTCATCAGGGAAAGCCATAGGGAAGGGACAGACTCCAGCTGGTCCTTCAGAATGGGGATGATAAAAATGTTCTTGAAGTATGAAGGTTTTGATGTGGCTGCTGGAGGCACATAATGGGTGCTCGGTAAATAATCACTGAAGGAAAGGCCAAATGAACCGAAAAATGACCAGCACAGTCTTTTATGTTTGTTGTGTATATCATACTATGATACGGTACATTTAGCAGTTCCTAACCATAATGTTTAGATGCAGCACTGTGTAGCAATCTGTCATGAGGCTTGTTCAATAATTTGTTGTTATAGAATGTTTTCCAGTGGTTTATTAAAAAATAGACTTTATAGCTTAATTCAAAGCCATTACTGACAATATGATGCACTTTCTTGAATGAAAGAGAAAAGGGAAAAACGGTAGGATAACCCAGAATCGGCTTAGTCCTTCCATAACCTGAAGTGAGTGATTTTTGAATCTCTCAAGTTTGGGGCAGTATTTTACTTCTCTGCCAACTCAAGGAAGATTCCCCCCCTCCCCCAAAATCTGGCTATCCTCATGAGATTAAGCATATTGTGCAGAGACAATGCAATCATGCTCACTAAACTGTTCCATTTCCCTCCTGAGCACACAGGAAGACCCTGTTTTTCTGCCCTTTTGGATCTAGGTAGGATCATGGGACTAATCCAGGCCAGTGAAATATGAGCTGGAGTCATGGTCGTCGCTTCTGGGAGAAGGTGAAGTACGAAATGTAGCTTCCTTATTCTCTCCTCGCCTTTCTATCGGCTTGACACAAGAATTGAAAGATTCCAAGATGGTGGAGCAGTAAGATGGAAAGAGCTTGAATCACGGAAGTACCAGTTGGGGCAGAGCTGAGAACTGAAAGCAGACTGTGATTAAGAAAGAACTGTTATTTTTGTAAACCACTGAGATTTCAGCATTGTTTGTTATTAGCATTACTTACCTTGACTAATCCTTACATCATCTACATCTTGACAGGAAGGTCAAGGGCCACTGGCTGATACTGCAACCTACCTTTACTCTAAAGCGTATTTCCTGACTCTGACATTTGGGAGTTTATTCTATTTTATTTCTATTCCTAAAACATCATTGTTATCATCATCCTTATCACTTTAACCTTCATATATTGAGCATTTACTATGGGTCAGGTAGTAGCCTAAGGCTTTGACACGGAGCTCATTGAATTAGGACCTTCCATCTGCCTCTCCCTACTATGCTCCAGCCACACAGGCCAGGTTATTCCATCCTTGAAAAAGCCAAGCATGTTACTATCTTAGGGCTTTGGTATCTGTTTCATCTGCTGGGAACATTCTTCCTCTGATTATTACTGGCTGGTTCTTTGTAATCATTCAGTTTTCATGTTGCTTATGAATTCCTCAGTGAGATCTTCCCTGATCATGCAAACTAGAGTATCCACCTAGTCCCTCTCTCTAGCTGTTTTACTGTCTTCATGGGTCATACACATCATTATCCGAACTTACCTGTTCCCTTGTGCCTTACCTCACTCTTCCCTGCTCATCCCTTTTCCCTCAGCCCTGGAATAATGCCTGGTATATAGCAGGCCCTAAATGATGGTTGAATGAATGAATGAATGAATGAGTAAAATAGATGTGGTAAAAACGATTATAATCATAAGCGTTAGATGAGAAAACGAAGGCTTAAATAGATCCCCTACCTTACCTTTCTTTCCCTCTTTTTAAAAAAAATGGTACATATTATATAGGTTGTGTCTACAACTAAAGTGAAAAATTCAATTTACCATCTAAATTTTTTTTATTTAAATAATGGCAAACATCCAGACATTTGGAAAGATTTAATGTTAAGAATAATGTAGACCCAGCTACTTGACACATGTATTCATACTGTTTGGATCGGTTTAATACATACTTAGAAGCATTAAAACAAATGGTGCATGTTTGAAACATATACACTATTTTTAATGTCTAGGTTTCACAGATTAGATTTTTTTCTTCACAAACAGAGACCTTTCTTCTCTGAGGAAAAGTGTTTCTTAGTAAAGTAAGTTTTGGAGATGTACACAACTATAATTCTTTCTTAGGTTCATTGTGTCATTAGCATATTTAAGGTTTTGGGAAGTCTCATAGTTAAGAAACCTGTTTACTTTTATTTAATGCAATGTTGTCTAACTCATTTGACCATGAATAGCTTTTTTAAAATACATATAATGACTTTTGCAAATGAGACTCATTGGGAAATACTGTTCCAGGATTTGCTAAAAATTCATAGTGATTTCAATGAAGAGTTTTCCTTTCTCCTTTGCAACCCTCTCCATGTACAAAACTTATGTCATTTTATTTCATGAGCTTCTGGCACATGATGGAAATAAACTATGCATTGCTGTATATTTGCAGTTCTCTGTTTTGTTGAGTCTTTATTATTTTTATTACTTATTATTTCCTGCCAAGTAGCAAGCTGATATGGTCTAATCAGCCTGTAGTCATGAGTAGGGATTTCCACATCTGTATGGTTACTGTATTTTCTTTTAAAATGTTGCACTCATCAACTATTTTCTCTTATCTTAATCCAATTCCACAAATGTGGGAAGATATTTTTTTCAATAAATTTAGAGATGAAGTGTTGACTAAAGAAGGAGA
This sequence comes from Callorhinus ursinus, assembly GCF_003265705.2. Classification (NCBI taxonomy): domain Eukaryota; kingdom Metazoa; phylum Chordata; class Mammalia; order Carnivora; family Otariidae; genus Callorhinus; species Callorhinus ursinus. The sequence goes on from NW_027397116.1 coordinate 6,676,245, forward strand.
GTATGACCCAGATATAAGACTATTCTGTCAAAAGAGGTCTTTTTTTTTCTTTAGGAATTTTCTGAATCTGAGGTTTTTAATTAATCATGTAACTAGCAATATTTATTAATATATTTAAAATACAGTTTTATATTTGTTGCTGGGGCATATGAAGAATAAGATATCTTACTGTCCCACTGGAGCTTATAGTCTTGCTAGAGAGAAATCATGAATGCTCACTAAACAGAGAATAAAAATCAACCTATAAACCTTAGGGTTGGGAATTCATAGCAAAGCAAAATCTCTAGATTTAATTAGCAAACATAACCACACATTTCAAGCTTTATTAGTGAGATGAGTTTTTACTGAACTCTCCATCACCTACTATAATGAATTTGAGTAGTCAAGGAATTCTCTGGCATTATTATTTATAATTATTTGTGAGTCTGTTAAAGTGAAATTAGAACATTTTGTTCAGTCATAAGCATTGGTTTGGTCAATTTTTGGTCATTTTCATAGCTAGTATATAGAGTGAATTCTCATTTTTCAAGGTTTTCCCATATATTAATTGATTTGGATTTCTTTAGTGTTTGGGTAAATAAATATGCAATAATTTTTCCTCTGAATTTCACTTCTCTTAGATTGCTTACACATATAAATGTGATGTCAAAAAAATTAGTTAAAACTTAAACTTGTCCTCACACACAAACCAGTTGTCCCATGGAGGCTTGGGATGAGGCTTAACACTGATCCTCACAAAGTTGGGGAGCTTGACAAAGATGGTGGTATAAGTTGGTAAGAGACGACCAATGGATAACCTGAGGTCCTTATGTGGTTGGCAAAGACCCATGTTTCCTCTGTGCTCAGACTATAGAGAATATTAGCTGTGAACATGATCCAAGGGGTCATTTGGCAAATTGGGCACACTCCATGGACGACTGACTGCTCACTGCAGGTAGGGGCTGCCTCTATGGGATCATTCAGGCCATGTAGCTGCACAGGGATCCAACTACTCAGATGGCTCTAGACCATCTAAAATGCTGCCTAAGTCTGCTCAAATCCTTACCCTTCATATAGAGCCAAATGCCCACGTATCTGAGAAGATGAGAACGAAGCCATACCAAAAGTGGGAACATATCCCTCTCCCTGCCCTTCCCTCCCAGACTTTTATTATTAGTATCTGACTGCCTAAATTCTCCATTCTTTCAGTAGAGAGTGAGAGAGTACAGAAGCAGTGGAAAAACTCCTTTAAGAAAATAACTGAGTTTAAATTGAGTTTTGAGTTAGATCATATTGGGCTAAATTAGATTTTTCTGTTGCTGAGCTGAAATGGAGGATCCAGATTTGAGATCAGTAATAGAAAATAGAGCTTCATGTTTCGCAATGTTGTTGCAGCCAAGGAAACTCCTAGCCACTATGCATACAATGAGCTCATATATTCCTTTCCAAGTCACCAAAGCAAAACGGGAGAGACTGGTCCTCCCCATTTTCACAGATTCCTGTGTTAGGTGATACGCTGCTCTTTTGTGATTTTTTTTTTCTTTCTTCAAAGATGTACCTTGACATTCACTTGTATGAGAATAGGGATTCAGAGAAAAAGAAGTGGAGGGGAGAAAGAGAAGAGACCCTATAGATTTACTCACTCCAGGGTGTAGACCCTGTAGGAATGTTCATCAGCAAATTTTCAGGGTTGCTACGTTCGTAATTCATTTATTTATGGATTTTTCCCCCCACAATATTACCATTTGTAGTCCAAACTTAGGGGTGCTTTTCCTAGAAGAGCACAAAGTATTAGAAATGAGTTTTGGCTTCCATACATATTCTAATAAATCCCAATAAAGAACTATAATTTTAAATCACTTCAAGCATTTTCAAAGGCTAATATCAATAGTGGAAGAATAAAGAAGAAAAAATATCCATACGCAATATAAATATGACATGGCTCACTGGGTCTTCTCATCTCTTTGACCTTTTCCTGAGGTAGTGTTGGCATTATTTCTCTTAAGGAAACAATACGTGGCATTTTAATACTAAATTAGAGTTAAATGGTTTTGAAAAGATTTCATCTGGGAAGTTAGATCAAAGTGTTTTTTTAAAAATACTTCTCTGAATTTATTTGAGTGCAGTGTCTTGGGCAAATGTTATTAAAATATAAAATGCATTTAAGGACAAAGTGGAGGAGGGAGATATAGGGATCCAAGAAAAATATTTCTTAATTATGTGGTAAACCTATTATGTAACATCCCTCTTCCAAGACCAAAACAATTGGTAAGTGGTTGATGTGCACATGTGGGAGTGGATAGGATCCAGCTACACCTGGGAAGCAGAAGTTTGGCCCTGTAATATGTGATTCTGGGTAACTCCATTTGGGGGGGGTGTTTTTTTCATCCTCGGATATAGGAAGAGGTAAGGCATACTCAAAGAGCCATACTATGGAGTAGGAGTGTCAGCTAGAGAACCCAAGCTGTTGTTACCTTAGTATGTAGATGTGTCTGGGCATTTCTTAGAATACCAAATGTGCTAACCAGTGTTTTCTTTGAAGAAGGGATTGTGAGAGATTGATTACAAAATGTCCCTTATTTTCTATGTCTCCCTCCAGCCACACCCTTGGCAATGTGAATTTGCTGCTCCTTCCATCAAGGGATAGAATCTAGTTCCCCACTCTTGGCATCTGTGCTGCCCTTATGACTTGCTTTGGGCCATAGAATGTATAGGGAATGAAATTATGTCAGTTTTAAGTCTAGATATCAAGAGTACTGTGAGTACCTCTGTTCTGCCTTGGACACTTGACACCACCATTTGAACCAGCCTGGCCTATCCTACTGGATGGTGAGCGACACAGGGCCCAGTCACTCTTGTCACCACAGTGGATGTCAGTCAAGTACCAGACTTGTGAGACAATCCTAGACCAGCCAACCTCCAGCCCACTGACCCTAGCCTTATGATTAAGCCCAGCTGGAGATCATCTAAATCAGCCCAAATCAGCAAAACCATCTAGCTGAACAATAGACTCATTAACAAGAATCCATTTTTATTTTTTAAGCTACTAAGTTTTGGGATGGTTTGTTATGCAGCATTATATAACTGATACAGAAACCGAGGTGGGAAAGCAAGTATCCTAAAGGTAAGGGGCACTGCCATGTACTAGTTTGGTTCAGGGATAATGACTCATATTAGAGTACAAATAGAGGACCAGTTCTCAAAGCGTGGTTCCAGAATTGACAGTATTAACATCATCCTTGTACTAACTAGAAATACAAATTCTTGGACTCACTGAATCACAAACTCTGCAGGTAGGGCCCAACAATCTGTCTTTTTATAAGCCCTCCAAATAATTGTGACGCTCATGAAAATTTGAAAACCACTCAGATTTAAAAGGATAAGAAGAAAATTTCTTACACCTCTCTCCTAGAAATTCTTCAGGTGGTACTCATGATTTGGTAATTATGAGAACACTCAAACCATGCAAATAGGTACAATTATCTAAGAAGTATGAAGATTTCAGATAGTTTGAAAAGCAAAGAATTTTTATTGAATTTGGTGCTACCTATTTTATTTTGAATCTCAGAAACTTAGAATTGGTCTCCAAATTTACAATAACAGTTTTAAAACTCAACCCTCAAGGAAATTTTTAAAAATCCAGACTATATCAAGATTGCTACTGTTAATGTCACAACAATGCCTATTACTAGTACACCCCCATCTTGGCCACAACCGTTTCCTATTGTAGGCACTGTGCTTGATACTTCTCACAAATTATCCCAATTAACATAACAATCCTATGAAGCAGGACTTATCTTTTTCATTTCAAAGATAAGTAAGCAGGGAGATTTAGAGTGATTAATTTGTCAAATATCACATACCTAGAATTTCTGTTGGGCAGAAAGTTGATGTTTCTCTTTCTAAACAGTGGGACACAATGATGAACTGGTGAATGTTGAACAATTAGATTTCTGAAAACAACAACAAAACAAATTAACAAATCCCTGACTTGCAGTGTTTGCTAATTTTTTTATGGTATAAATACACCATGGCCAATTTCAAGCTACCATTGTGAAGTCATGAAATGTGGAGTTGGAAAGAGATGTGCATGATTGGCTTTTCTGACCCAATATGACCTGTCTTCGGCACACCAGAGTGGGGAAGTATGAGTGAACGTTGCTTCAGTGGTGAGATGGCCATATTTATATTTTAAAGTTTATCTTGAAAGTAATGATACTCATTTTGTCACTTCCAAGGATAATCAAAATAAGCTTTGGAATTGCTTTGTTTTAGCTTAAATTTCAACCTGAATTTACAGTGAAAATATTCAAAATCAGCTACTTTGATAGATCTTTGGTAAATACTCATTTTACGGAGTCAGAGCTGGGTGGAATCTCATGAAAACATTTTGTTTTTTTCCACTGACGTTAGCAAGGGATGCTTATCTAGCTCAGATATTTTATCTTCATGAAGATGTCTAAACATGGAGGCTTTACTACATTTCTCAGTGTTCTAAACAGTGCTTTATCATCCTCAAGAAGGCCCTTTTCTAGATTGATATGAAAGCTTTCAAACTGTAATTTAAGCCTATTCCCTTCATTTTATCTTTACAGACATGAAAAGAAATTGATTGACATTCACCTCTTAGAAACTCTTCTGCTTTCACAAAAGATGTTAAAAGATTCCTTTAGTATCTAATTCCAGCTTCTTTAAAAATAACCTTTCATCATCACATTAGAGAGGAAGATTTCCAGTTAGGCAGGCTGCCATTATTGGTCCCTTAAAAGTACAATCTTAAGACCTCTCAAATTTCCAGGCAAGAAATGTCCTGACCAGTTTTTGACAACTTCTCTTCTTGATGTCATCCAGTGTTAGATTTCTAAAAATTGTGTTAATGTTTAGCATAAGATCAACCCTCTTAGCAAATCTTTAAGTGTACAATGCAGAATTGTTAACTGCAGACATGATGATGTAGAGCAGGTCTCTAGAACTTATTCATCTTGCATAATTGAAACTTGATGTTGGATATTTAAAGAGCAAGGGGCATCAGGCATACATTTCCAGTGATTTAAATGGCTCCTCATTTATCTGCAAGAAATGGACCCATTTGGAATATCTTGGCTGTAAGGCTTTTAGTAAAATAGGTGAAGTATGACTGTCCTTAACTCACATGGTTGAACCATGTCTTCTACAACAGAGGGGGAGATGATTCTTCATACATAACAAATTTGATTATATAGGCAAAGGAATAAGATACACAATCAGATGTTGAATGGTTCTCCATCATTGCTATTCTCTTTTCTTCTCACCCCTCCAGTAAGAGTCAATCTCTGAAAATATCTAGGTAAACTCTTCTTCATTTAAGTATAGGAAGAAGATTCCAAAACAGATGTCCTTTTGGTATTTCTTAGCCCACTTTTCCTGCCCTTTCTCATTGCATATTGGTTTTGCTTTGTCCTTTTTGTCATGATGGGAAAACCAGATGTTGAATTTTCAACCTTAAGTTGACAAGAAGCAAAAGATCCTCTGGGAAAGCTCTGGCCTTTGACTTTTATGTCTCCAGCAGTTACATACTAAGGATAGGTAACAGTGGGGGCAATCAGATGGTGGTTTATGAGCTCACCAAGTTTATTAGAAAGTCGGATAATGAAAGGCATGGTAGAGAGGGAAAAACAAATGCTAGAGTTAAACTGGATAGGGTTGAAATGGTGCTGCCATTGCTTAGTTAAAATGGTGCTTCCTTTACTTAGCTGTGATGTTAGGAACTCATTCAACTTCTGTTTGTATCTACAAAAATTAGACCACTATTGTATACTGCAAAAGATGAAATGAGTTCACGTACATACTACCATCGACTTTAATGTCTGCTACTTAACAGGTGCTGAAAATTGCTTGTAGGCCATCTGTGTTCAGAATGCACAGCGTTCCCCGAATGTATACAACTGAATTTCTGTGTGTTGTCCTTTGTTGGGTAGAATAGTATTACTTCATTTAATGCATGGGTCTCTTTGCCTTCTCTCCTGGCTGCTGGCTTTCCTTGTGTTGCTAAAGTGTTGGCTTGCCATGTTAGGTCAGTAGGTATTGAAAACTATGCAGCATAGGAATAGAGTTTTTAAAAGTTATTTTTTTCCTACTGGAACTCTTCTCACTCCAACATGACCGCTGAGTAGAATTCTGGTATGCTAGATTGCCGGGCAGGGTTGTCAGGGAAATCAGTTCACTGTTACTTCTGTCCTTTGAAACCTTGAAATGTGATTCATACTTAAAGAAGCCGGATTAGCTTGCAAAATATGATTTCAGGATCAGCATGGCTCTCTCAGACAGCAAAACTGTGGTCTCCTGAAATTCCAGAAAGACAAAACCATTCCCATACTGCCTGAAATGTAAATACTGGCTAGATAATTTACATGTTAAGTCACTTCAATGATTGACACCACAGTGTGAAGAAAGTTGTAAACCGGGGTGCCTGGGTGGCTCAGTTGGTTAAGCGACTGCCTTCGGCTCAGGTCATGATCCTGGAGTCCCGGGATCGAGTCCCGCATTGGGCTCCCTGCTCGGCGGGGAGTCTGCTTCTCCCTCTGACCCTCCCCCCTCTCATGTGCTCTCTCTCTCTCTCATTCTCGCTCTCTCAAATAAATAAATAAAATCTTTAAAAAAAAAAGAAAGTTGTAAACCTTAAATATCTTTTCTCTAGCTTTGGTGAATAGAAAAGGCATGAGAATAAGTGGGGGAGGATAAAACAAGCAGGATGGATAGGTCTGTCTCTTGGATTTCCCTATGAATGAAGCCAGATATGGTAGCTGGCTCACCATTCGGGGAACAAAATAAAGACTCAATTATTTGCTGACAATATGAAAAAGAAAAAAGTTCACCTCCAGCACAGCTTGGTTTGTAACTGATTACTGGATCAATATTTATTTTCTAATATTTATAGTAGGTCCTTATTTTCTGAATATTTGTTACCCAATTCCAAGCAATTATGAGGTTGTAGAAGCAGAATTGGCCACAACATAAAAATATTCATAAACAAACTGATAACTTTATCAAAACTTCTTATTCTTTCTAGAAACACAGCCAGAACTATATATCCCAGTATCCCTTGTGGCTATGGATGGCCACACAACAGAATTTTGGCTGAGAGAATTTGGGTAGTAATGATGTGTACAACATCCAGGTTTTGTCCACAAAAATATCTTTCTCCACACAGAATATACTCTCTCTTCCATCATTGGCCAGTCGGCTATTGGAGCCCAGAGACATTTGTGAAGGCACTGAGATTTAGGGGCTTATCTGTCACAGAAGCTACTGTTTACCTTAATTAACGTAGAAATTGGAGCCAAAGGTGATGTGATTTTATCAATATCAAAGTATGTGACACTGACTTAGCATTTTGTTTCCTGGCAATGGGAGGTGGGAAAATTGACATTCAAATCTGGGAAGATAAAGACCCATGCTATTCAATGGTGAAACATTTGGGAAAACCATTATCCTAGGAGAGTTTGGAAAGCAGACACAGTGAAGACAAAGTGTATAGCTCTAGGTTGGAAAAGAGAATGTTACTAGAGTGTGTTGATTGTTACTGACCTAGCCAGTTTTTCAAAGAAAGAAATGAGCTTAAAGGAGATTTGGCTGGTTTACAGAGAAGTCCTATAACTCAACACCAAAAAAAGAGAAAAAAATCCAATTAAAAATGGGCAGAGGACCTGGTAGACATTTCCAAAGAAGACATACAGACCGCCAACAGACACATGATAAGATGCTCAACATCACTAATTATGAAGGATATGCAAATAAAAAACACAATGAGATATTACCTCACACTGGTCAGAATGGCTAGTATCAAGGAGACAAAAAATAGTAAGTGTTGGCAAGTGTAGAGAAAAGGGAATCCTTTGTGCATTGTTGGTGGCAATGTAAATTGGCACAGCCACTGTGGAAAACAGTATGGAGGTTCCTCAAAAATTGAAAATAGAAACACCGTATGACCCAGTAATTCCACATTTGGGTATTTACCCAAAGAATGAAAACATTCAAATCAAGATATATGCACCCCTGTGTTTATTGCAGCATTATTTGCAACAGCTAAGATCTGAAAGCAACCTAAATGTCCACCAATAGGGGAATGGATAAAGAAAAGATATATATATGTGTCTGTATACATTCACACACACACACACACACACACACACACACACACACACACACACGTTGGAATATTATCAGCCATAAAAAAGAATGAGACTTTGCCATTTGCAACAACATGGATAAACCTAGAGGGTACTCTGAGAAGTGAAATAGATCAGATAGTGAAAGACAAATACCATATGATTAAACGTGGAATCTAAAAAGAAAAAAAAAAGAAAGTTTATTATATTCATATCACTAGCAGCATCTAGAGCATCGGCATTTTGGCCACAGTTCCCTAAACCCCAGTTCCCAGAGGGAAATGCCCAGAGGGTGAGATGATGATACTTGTCCACTCAATGGGTTGGGTTGCAAGAGAAAATCAGAGTTTAGGGAACTTAAATCTTTTCTATTGGGTAGTAAGCATGCTGCTCTTTGTTCTAAAGGAAGACATTAACTTTATTATACTAGACAGTAAGCATGACTGCCTGTTCCTTCAGAGGGAAACACTGTCTTTATAGTCTAAGACTGTACGCAAATCTGCTCTTTGCTCCAGTGGAAGATATTATCTCTACATTACAAGAATATTTACCATACAAATCTTTTGAAAAGATAGAATAAAGGGTAGACTTGCTTGCAAAATGTGAAGAAATGCAAGAGATCTATGAAGAATTGTTTCTAATACAACTCTCCAAACCTTTAGTCTTAATGGTTCCTAATTTGTTAAGAAGAAGGTCCATTCCATGCATTTATTAAATTTAAGAAAGTTCACTTTACGGCAATCCTCATTCTGCCAAATTGTCTGCTGCGTGTATGCAGAAATGTTTTTTTTCTCCCCCTTCCTGAATGTGATTTTCTTTCCTGTATAGTGACCATGGAAGTAATCACATAGTTTTTGTTTTTTTTTTTTTGATTTGGGGGTAGAAAGAAGAATGTCAGTTGTGCAGTGTCTGAAATATTTTTCCACATATGTAGCAGTTACCAACTTTATCTTAACTATTATTGTTGCCACTGTCAAATATCCCTTCTGGTTGGGTTAGCCAAGGTTTTACAATTTAACCATTTTATGTATATAAATATATACACACATAAACCATATATATATGGTTTTTTGTTTTTCTTTTGGGTTTAGTTCTCAGGTTATTAGGTTTGTGGAGAATACATTAAACCTAAATATATAATTACCTGGGAAAGAATTTGTCAAACAAAAAGTATCTTGCACGATGGTTTTTTTTTTACATAAAAATATTCAATACATATGCTTATCAATACATATATAGATACATTTTTAAGAGTGATAATAGTTTTTAAAAAACAGTGTTAATTAATCACCAGAAGTCTGTTAATGTGTTAATTTTGTTGCTTTCTACAAAGGATGAATAAGTCTAAGATCTATATTAAGACAGAGTTATATAGATCTAATACCAACATTGTGTTATTGATTTCATAGAATGGGGAACAGATATGTACAAGATGTTGTGTGAGATAGTTTTCTGTTACTCTGAATTGGATGCTAATGTCCCAGAATGAAAACCAGCAGCAATTAAACCCTTCACACTCTGAATTGACATTCTTTATACTTTGACGCAATAACCAATCTGACTACCGAACCTAGGGAAGGAGAGGTTGAACCAACCTTGACTTCCCTGCCCATCATGGCTGCTTTTCTTTCTCCCTCCTGTACAAAAAATGAGGGGAGAAGAGAGAGAGGAAATGCGAAGGTATTGCTTATGATGAGATCTTTTTTTCCCCTTGGTGGGCGAGCATTCATTGAGATTGGGGTCGTACAAGGGAAAGGCTGGTGTTTTGCTTTTTGGCTGCTTGCTGCTCTGCTGGAGAGCCATGAGCCCCACCTGGAACAGCCCTGGGAGTGCAGCTGAACTTGAGGCTCAGGTGTACTTGATTTGGGTTATGCACTAAGAGTCAGGTGCCCACATTTCCCCTGGAGATTAGTGGGGGCCTTGCTAAAGTAATCTGAGCCAGTGGGACAGAAAGGGATTATAAAGCTGTGCTGGGGAAGAAAAGGAAGCTTTTGGAGGATCTCAGTGGTTCACGCAGAGGGGCATGAAGTTTAGGGAAGAAGGCCAGTGACTCTGCAAGAATATGTTGCAGCTCAGAGAGAGATTGGGAGCATGGTCTTTTGGGTGCAAAGGAGAGGTGGCTGCAGAGCAATGAAGAGCCAATACTTCAACACCGATTAGTATGGTAGCTTTTGTGGGTTCTCTGAGGAACTGCATCCCACATCCCCATAATAAGCCATCCTACCTAGCTGCATATTGCTCCATCTTCTGTGCCTCAAGGCCACTCTAGGAGTTTCAGGTTTTTGTTTGTGTGTTTGTTTTTTAGATTCTTCTCAACATGTTTCAAGGTGCGACTGATCCCATAAAAACTGTGGCAAAGGAGACCCCTCTTCACCTACATGAATCACTGTGAGCTGCCAAAGGCTCAGCTTTTCTCTTCACGATCAGAAGACAATTCACTACGTCCAAAGCATGAGCCCCTCCAATCTATTGTTTTGGAAGTCTGTAGATCAAATAATGTTAACGAGCTACTCCGTGTTCACACAGTACCTGACCCTTCTGGGTACAGCTCTTGGAAACGTGGTGGAGAAAAGATTTTTGGTGATTTCTAGAATTACAGAGATGGAATTGTCTATCTGGTTTTGCATAGGCACCACTTTTGTTTTACATTTGTTTTAGCCTCATGAAGTAAAATTCTTAAGAGTGTGGCTAAGCTTTCCATTCATGTAACCTGGGGCTCCATATTCCATATCATGGATCTGGGGGAGTTTTTTCATACTTTCTTTTGCTGTCTTTGCCAGGCTTGTGCTCTCTGGGCTTCAGGTCTTGAGCAAGGGCCCTGTTTATTCAAAAAGACCCCCCCTCACCCCCCAAGAGTTTGGTTTTCATCTATGACTGGATCATGTTGGGAGTTATCTTTCAATTTCTGGCTACTGCAGCCAGAAACCTCTGTTAGCTAATTGCATTTTTTTTTTTTTTTTTTTTTGGTCTCCCTGCAGACCCAGAGGCACTATAAAAAGCTCAGGTCTGACAGACCAAGGGGAAAAAGAAGAAGAATAAACAAGTGTGCTGTGAGCTTTCTACTGTGGAAGGGTACAGATGCACTCGAGTTCTTAGCATCTTTTGCATACCATGACCATAGTTTGAGAGGTAGCCAAGTCTGACCAGGAGTTAGACTTCAGACGTCTCATGCCTCCCTCAAGAGCATTGTCACTGATCTGAGACACAGGCTGAATATGAACCAAGTTCTCTTTGTTTTGTTTCAAAATCCAAAGCAGGGAGGGAGATAATCACTTTACTCCTCCTCCCAACAAGCCTTCCCCTTGTAATGATGGGCTTTGTTCTAGGGAGTACATTTCTCAACTTTGCTCTCATGCTTGGGTAGTTTGGCAGGCTTTCTGATGCTTTGGGGCAATCTGAATCACACCTGAAGCTGATGGGTTGCTGACATGTGGAGCTTTAATTAAACCAAGCTGAAAACGGAGAGCATCTGGAAACCAGGGCTGGGCCTTGGAAGGCCCTGGGTGGTGCTTTTTTGATTATGTTTTTTTTTTTTTTTTCCAGAGACCATGTTTATCTTTTCTACCAAAAAAAGTTGGAATAACATGAATAACCACATTGAACTTGGTCAAAATGTTGTGTCAAGACAGATTTGTTTTCTTTTGTGAGTGTTATAGACAATACTTGAAAGAGTTGAAGTGGGATTTGGTCATGAAAACAGCTGTTTGAAGGGCACATTGCTCTTCTCTCTCAAAATTGATTTTCACTGGCCTTAATGGAAGGTGGTGGAGGACAGTTAAGCCAAAAGTGACCCATACCAAGAGAAGGGTTTTCAATTCAGAACCTGTAGCAGATGACCACTACAAAGCTTTGGTGATGCAAAAGATATTTCCTGTCCCTGAAAGTGAACTATATGAAAAATTAAATGTAATCACTATATGGGTCAAAATTGGATTGTTACTAAATTATAAGAAGGAATGAGAGTACATTTCCATTTGGTTAGTATTTATTCTGACCTAGACACTGCCCTTGATCCTAAGTATGCAAGTGCTCGTTCATTCATTCATACATTCATTCATTCAACAAATACTGTGTGCCTATTACATACTAGGGCCTGTTTTAGATACTAGGGATAAAATAGTGAACATGGAAAAATATCTGGGCAGAGTAGAGGTTGGGAGACCAGCTCGGAGGCTCTTTCAATAATGTGGCAAGATAGCTGGAGAAGAGACCCACTGATGAGCCTCATGTGCAGCAAACACCTCTCCGACAGTCTTTCTTCCATGCTTCATCAGATCCACAAAAATGGGCCCATGATTCTGGACTTCTGCCTGCAGGCCATCAAATGCCTAGACTAATTTGAAACCTGTAGAGTTTGAGGTATTTGGAAAGACAGCTCTTATCTGAAACTTAATTTTAATCAGAATGTTTCCCAAGAAGCTCAGTTCCTCCTTTTGATCAGAGTCTGACGTTAAAACCACCATCACCACCACCCAAATCTCTAACTCCTTAGTATGTCAGAGCTTGAGTTTAAAAGTAGGGATCATACAACTAATTGGTACTAATATTGCAGCTTAAATATTTCTTCACCGGCATTGTTTGGCAGGAGAGCATGCTCAGGAAAGGAAAGTGCACATGATTTTCAGATCCAATTTGCCACCCCAGCTGCGGGTGAATGGTTTAGAGTGGTGGCACGGAAAGGAGTTGGATTGTAGGCAGGAGTAGACCTGAGTGTGAATCTCAGTTCCAAAGTGACACGGGGGCAGGTCACCGGAGCTTGTGAGTGTGAGTGTGTGCTTCTTTGGAAAGTGAGATGCTGCGTGCAACAATTGGTACATCATCACTATTCAGGGAGCACGGCTTCCCTCTTCCCTCTTTGAAAGCACATCTCACTTTTCCTGGCTGTGACACTGCTGAAGATGTTCAGCTCAAGTTTCTTCCATCATCACAGAAATATGAAGAGGAGAGTTCTCTCCTCCCCTCCCCCTCCGCCCTCCTCCCTCCCCTTCGCCCTCTCTCTTCCTCTCTTCTTTTGTCTTTCTTCTTCTGCTCTTCCCTCCTCCTCTTCCTCCTTCCTCTCACTCTCTCTCTCTTTTGTAGAAATAGTACAGGTTAACAATTGTGTCCCAACCATAAAGCTTAGTTACTCTGCAGGCATTAACCCCATCTTCACAACTATTCCAAGAGGGAGGTACTGATATAACCCCCATTTTATGGATGAGGAAGCTGAGGCTTAGAGAGGCTTCATTGCCCAAATATCACACAACCCATCATTGGTGGCATTGGAATTTGAATCCATGCAGTTTGACTCCAGAGCCCTTTTCTGGTACTTTTTGTGTGTGTTAGATTTCTCGCTCCCTTTAGACAATTTTATTGAGTGTGGGGCATGGGGACGTTGGTATTGCTGATGGCCTTGGTGGAGAGCTGGGGATTCCTGAGGGGACATAAGTAGGATTTGCTGTTTATGCAAGTGCATGGATGTGTGCGCCTGATTCATGAAAAATTATTCCCTTCCCCCTTTATTGTCCACCATCTGTGTCACACCTGGAGGTGCTCGGTATTTTCCAGAAATATAAATGATTCATACAATTATTTTCTTACAATGTCTAACCTCCCAGAGGAGGGACCAGAGAGGAAAGTTCATTTACAAAGATCAGTTATGCTTTAAATGCATCTTAATTTGGTGAGTTGGAGAAAGCCAGGCTGCTAATTGATTAGCTTGTTTCTTGACCTGCTAATTGAGACTTGGTCTTTATTCACATGGCTCCTCGGCAGTTCTGGCTTCAGTTGTGTGTCCTGATCTAAGCTTGCCAAAATCAGATGCTTTGGGGTGTAGAGTTAACAATCTGGCAGAGCATCTGGACATGTAATGTAGATGCCGTTATGGAAAAATGAGGAACTTCCCTCCCAATTAGAGAAGATTGTTCTGTTGCTTACTCTGTTGTTACAAGCTCGTTCTCTTAAATACCTCCACCGTTGCATTCCAAAATATAAGACTATATATATATATATATATATTTTTTTTTTTTTTTGGAGAGGGAAACCTTTGTATGTTTAAATGCTCTTTCTATTATATATGAATGCAAGTAAGCGCTTGGTGGTGAGACGTTGACCCAGTTAACATAGTCCGCGTAGGACTAGGTGAAGAGGGAGAAAAAGTCTCATGTGGATTTTACCCTTTTCAGAGAGGCGTGAGCTTCGATGCCTTTTGCAGAGAGGGGATCAGAGTAAATAAAGGGATTTCTGATTTTATTTATTTATTTGAGAGAGAGAAAGAGAGGGAGTATGAGCGGGAGGGAGAGGGAGAGAGAATCTGAAGCAGACTCAATGTTGAGCATGGAGCCCAACAGAGGGCTCCATTTCATGGCCCTGAGCTCACGACCTGAGCTGAAATCAAGAGTTGGATGCTTAACCGACTGCGTCACCCAGCGGCCCCTTGTTTTTCATTTTCAAAGCAATCTTTGCACGTTACAAAAAGAGAAGAGAAAAAAAAGTTACTCGAATCTTCTGAAGTAATTAACAAACCATCGAGTTTTCCTTTTTTTGTTTGGGAAAAGGGAATAATGACCTACCCATTTTTGAGGATTAATACAATAGCATCTTTAAGCAAAAAACATAGGGCTTAGCCTTCAATAAATGGTTGAATCATTTAATTCACATTTTCCTGCGTTTCTGCAGGTTTACCTATTGGCCTCTACCCGCTTTCCTCCTGTTCCTTCCCTCTTCCCCCTCTGTCTCTCCTTTATAACACAGAGACTACGTACAGATTCATGACCAACCTATCATAGATGTTTTGTCTAGAACATTTGAACCAAGTAATCCTTATTAAGAGAGTGGGCCCCCATCTTCCATTCACTAATTTTTTTGACAATGCCAATTTATCATTGTGTTCCCCCTGCCATAGCTTCAGCAATGGAACCAGATCTGGCAATCTGCCTGCCCTCCGTCCCCCCCACACCCATCCTCCTTCCCTCCTGGCTTTCCAAATGGCGAATAACTGGAAGGAACCAAATTCAGGAAGCATACACACTGATCTCAAAAGACGTGTTTGGGAAGCGCTTATAGCGGCAGGACATTCTCAGAATTCTACACAGTGAAGCTGACTCGTGAGTCATCGGGCACTCAGAGAAATAAAAACTCACCCAAATTGGGACTGCTTTCTCACCCCTGTCCCCCTTTTCCACTTCAGATCACTTCTTATCTGGCTTAAGCGGTTTGGTTCAAACTGTGATTTGATCTTAGGGATCGTTTTGCTCAGACTCATTTTGCCTCTGAAACGAATGTGTTCGAAATCAGGTTGGGGCAAGATGACCTCTGATCTCTTTTCCAACCCTGTGATTCTGTGACTTTTATGAACAGGAGGAGGAAGACAAGGCCCGCAAATGGCATTTACTCTTTCGAAAATTTCCCAAGCACTGCACGACTTCAAGTCTATTTATTCAGTTCCTCTGAGCGTTGGGTATTCTTTAAACACGTGTCAGGACAGCCTGGCTCCAAGCCTGTATATTTTACTAAGAGGTTGGTGGGCTTATTTGAGTTAGCTCATGTTAGAAGTTTAATTGTTTTTTTCTTCTTCGTCTTTTTTGCTGGCAGTGACTGTATCTAGGAGAATAAAGCTTTGTCCAAGCACGCCCTCTCATTCCTCATACACGTGAGACGGGGACTGGGGATGGCTGGTGTTTTTCTGAGGTCCCCCCCTGCCCCACAGACCATGTGTTTCACATCAAGTGAGCAAATACCTTTTCAGCTGAAAACCTTTCAACGGCCTCAAGTTTCCAGACCAGACTTTACCTCTGGGCTCCACACAGATCCAGCCTTACTTCATGTTGGTTCACCCTTAATATTGGCATAATAGATGCTGATTCATGAGTGTAGGTTCCAAAGACCTCAAGTCTTAAGCCTGTTATTTCTCTCTAGCCCAAAGTCCTGCCATCCTGTTATGGGAAGATCTATGCATAGTGATGGCGTAGTAATAATTACACCCCTACTTCTTCATAAGAACTCTGTGAAGTAGGCATGGCTATTCTCCATATTTTACAGATGAGCAAAGAGGCTTAGAGAGATAAAGTCACCTGCTCAAGTTAGAGGCGTTAGCATGTTAGGGTCATCATTAGAATCTAGATTTGTAACCCCAAAGTTCAGGCTTTTAACCCCCACATCAAACTGTCTACAGCAGGAAGGATAAGCGCTAAGGGCATTTTTTTTTCCCCTTCCAGATTTGAGCAAATTAATTTAGAACCAAAGGGATCTCTGAGATCATCTGGCGTCACCTCCTCTATAGATGAGGAAGTCAGGCTTGCAATGACCTCTGGTTGGCTCAAGGTCACAGTCCTCGCAGTGCCAGGCCCCAGAACAAAGGGGACTTGGGCTCCTTCCAGCACGGCATGCTGGGTGGGGGCAAGAGTCTGAAATGACAGATGAGTGAGAAGGTGCTGGCCAAGATTTAAGAGAGCTAAGATTTTGTCCTAAATTAAAAGTGAATTTACATTTCCTTGAAATAAAAAAATATATATATATTAAAGAATCAAACACATGTAAAGGATCTGCAAGCTTTTCTGGTTCAGTCCTTCTGTAAAATCCAAACTCCTTCCAGGATCTACAAGGCGATGTATGATCTCTCCCTGGCTCTCCATCCCAAGCTTTCAGTGTTAGTCTCGTCTGAGTCCTAGACCCCAAGTCATTTTCTGTCCTGGGCTTCGCGCAGCCATTTTACCTACTCCCTGGGCCCAGTCCCCCACTGCCCAGCCAGGAGGGCTGGCTCCTATTTTAAAAAAAAGTTTTTAAAAATTGAGGTATAATCGGCACATAGCATTATATTAATTTCAGGTGTATGACATAATAATTCAGTATTTGTATATGTTGCAAAATAATTCGGTTGGCTCTTTAATGCGTCAAATCAAATATCCATCCATATACTTCGTTTAAATAAGTCTTTCCTGCCATCACTCTGTGTATACATACATACCCTCTGCCCCCTCCTTTATCATCTTACCTTTTATTCTTTAGCTCTTACCACGATTTGTAATTATTTCTTTTTTTAGTTCACTTGTGTAATGCTTGCGACTTGTGCTAGATTAGAAGTCCAGTGAAGTCAGGGTTGTGTTGTTCAGCACCTATAACCTGGCACATTGGTTGGAGAAATGGCTGGCTGGCTGGTTGGCTGGCTGCAGGAGCAACTGAATGAATTTCCATCTGCTGAACCCCAGATATCCACTCCTTAGAATGGTATTACTTGAAGCCCTTCATGGGGAGAGATTCCAGTATTCCAATGCAATTCGAATTTATTTTCCAGGAGTAGTAAACTTAAATCACTTACACTTCACTGTGATTCACTGCCCCCCCCCCGCCACCCACTACATAGCTACTTACTTCACAAAAGCCCAAGAGAATGGGATAGAAGCAAGGCATTATTTTGGGGGAAAAAAAGGTGAAGGATCAAGAACCGTGAGGGTTGGAGGTACTGGGTGTGGGCAGTGCATGCGTGTATGGACCTGCATAAAACTCCCGTTTCCAAATTTTGAATAATTAAAAAAATTCTTAGTTCTAATTCGTGTCTACTTACTCTTTCTGTAAGTCAGGCTCCTCCTAGAGTGAAGTTCCTTTCTCTACTGAAGACACAGTATCCAGTGCCTCTTCCTGTCCGTGGGGCCTAGGCGGGTACCAGGTACTCCACTAATGCTTGTCAGACTGTCTTCCTACAGGAAATGAGTATACGCTTTGGAACACAATTAGTCTACAAGTGTTTTATAAATGTAAGATTAAGGATGATAACAATATGAATAGTGATTATTGAGTGCTTACTATATGCAGGCAATATAAGGCTTTGTTTTCAGTATTATTTAATTCTTATAATTACCCTCTGAAGTAGGTACTTCCAAGCTGCTCTCTCTCTCTCTTTTTTTAACATTTTATTTATTTACTTGACAGAGAAAGAACATGAGCAGGGGGAGGGGCAGAGGGAAAAGGAGAAGCAGACTCACTGCTGAGCAAGGAGCCCGATGCGGGGCTCCATTCCCGGACCCTGGAATCATGACCTGAGTTGAAGGCAGACGCTTAACTGACTGAGCTACCCAGGCAACCCCCCCCCCCCCCCACCCCAGCTGGTCTCTGACTCCAGAGCTTTTGCACTAAGCACTCTGAGGTGAACACAAGTCTTTATTCACCTTCCCATATTCTTGATGAGGAGAGCTAGTTGAGAAAGAACCAAGAAGGATCTACCTGGCTGCAGATTGTGAAGGAGCTGCAGCAGAGAGGCTGGGCTGCCTTTGGATGAGCAGGTAACTCTGGGGACAGCTTCCTCCTGTAATGCCTGGGCTGTGTGATTTCCCAAGGAACTTTGTGACACTTCTGGGACTATCGGACTCGTCCGAGGAGGGTGCTAGGACTGAGTTTCTGGTTACTGTTCATAGCTGAGGGGTAGTGGAAAGGCCCAAGTGTGGTTCTTAACTTCCAGGCTTTATGATTTGGGGCACAGTGTCTACCTCCCCTTAATGGCTTTCTCGTCTGTCAATGAAGACGGAGTGAGGCTAATCACTAATGAGGCCCCCTGTCATCTGGACTGAGAGAACACACGTATTTGAAAGTGTTTTTATGCTGCACTATTTTATAAATGCATAGGTGGTTATTAGTGATGGTTCTTTCAAGAAAAAAAGGTGGTGTCTTTTGGTCCAGGCATAAGTGATCAGTAAGTATTTATCGTTTGATCTGCACACTATCCAGGGCCCAACAGTCCCAAATTCCACTGGCTATTGTCCAGACTCTAATGGGTGGTGGATCCCAGGCTTCCAAAGCTATGGCTCTTAGAGTTGGCTTCCACTGTTGAGAAATATAAATGAGACCCAGCCACAGGTTCTGAAACATCTGGAGCGTTTGTCCCTTTGAACTTACTGCTGTGGAGCATAATTTGTACACTTTAGTTCTGTTCACTGGCACATTTGTATTCCTTCCAAGCAATTGCCCCACATTTAAAAGCCATGATGTTGGTAGCCAAATACTTGGTCCTGTCCTGATGGGATGCCAGGCCTTGTGTCGTGGTCACGCTGGAGAATCACCACAGAACCACCCATCTGCTGGGGGAAGAAAGGAGACACTTCTGCTCCTTGTGGAGTCAGCTTTCTGACTTACTGGTTTTGTTCTTTCCCACGTGAAGCATTTAGAGAAATGTACTTGGCTCTGAGAAACAAGTGTCCCTGATTGGAGAGATGCTTGCCCCAGTCAGGGGTGTTGAGTGGCTCAGGCAAGGTTCAAAAGCAAGAGATGAATGGTTTTGTATTTTGTGGTTCTGACAGTTGGGGGGCAAGACTTCCTTAGAAGGAGAGTTGAGAGAACCAATCAGACTGAACACAGAATGCTTCCCCTTGGCGAGTCCAAACCAAACTGCCTCTGACTTAGGTTGGAAAGCCCAGCTATGTCCTCATGTCACTGTTTATAAAGCTATTGCATTCCTTGGCAGGAGAATCTGTAGGCAACTCACAGAAGGAAACAGGAATCCTATAAAATCTTACTTTTGGTGGTGAGATCTCTGCTTTTTGTTGTAGGTCCTGGAAGAGCTGACAATAGCTACATCCTTCCCCACGATTCTTTTAACTCTTGGAAGTGAAAGGGAGAGAAATGTTCCATCCCTAAAAGTCAGAGGATGCTCACAACTCTGCTGCTCTTTCCAAGCAAGGCCATATCTTACCTGGTCTGAGATCTGGTGAGCCCCACATGACTGAAATGCTGGAGCATCCTGGAGGCAGAAGCATTTAACGCAAGCTGCCTCACACATGTCTGGGACTCGCTTGTCCTTAAATATTATATTTGTTCTGAGCGTTTATTCTGAACGCCTAAGTCACCACTAGCAAGCTGTCCCTTACACTTGAATAGTTTAGTTGACATGTGCTCTGGCGGGGTCTTATGTATACATTTTCTTAAAAGAGAGAAAAATGTTTTCACAGCAAATCTGGAAGCAAGGAGGGAGTTTATTTCTGGGGATCAGAAGTGTGTTTGGATGGGGTTTCGCATTGATTCAGAAGTGAGACCCATTTAAATTCATCCCAAACTCCCACTGGGATCCACGTTGTGGGGGGCGTAGGTACTTGGACCCCTGGCTGATAGCCAAAACTTGGAAGATGCACGAGGTTAAGCAACAGATGAGAAATGTGGGGACTGTAACCATTTGTGTGCATCTGTATGTATGCATAACATCAAAACATCTGGATAAAAAAATAGGAAAAAAAAAACCCCTCTCGTTTGTTATCCACAGATATAATGCTATGTGATGGTAAATTTCAGGCTGAATGGTTTCTGACTCTCTCAGTTTTCACCGAGTTTTTAGGCTAAGTGTAGACACAGCATGTAAGATCTGATATCACTTGTGTAAATAACATGCTAGTTCTTAACAGGTCAGAGTCCGGGCCTTTTTTTCTTCCTAGGAAGTGGCCGGTAACATCTGTGGCATTTCTAATGCACTTGGGCTCGCCTGTCAATATCACATGTCGGGGAGAGGAATGGATGCCGATGATGTGCCTTTGCAGGAGCAGAGCCAAACCTGAAAGGTACCACCGCCACTGGAGAGCTTCAAAGATTTTGAAACATTTACTTATTCAGGCTGTTTGGCTGCAGTTTCTAGGTCCTTGATAAGGAAGAAGTACAGTTACAGACCATTCCTCAGAATGAAACAGCTCCATCACCTGATGGGTTTACATATTTTTTATACTGTTTGAAGTTACAGCTGGAGAAGAGATGTGAAAATATGGTTTGGAAAGTGACTAGCAATTCCCTGGGGACTGCCTCACTGTCCCCAGGCCGGCTTTCTGTGGTGTTAAGTTTACCATGTGATGCTGTGGAGGCTTTGGTTTCTGGTATGAATGAGTTTATTTACATTTATTACATTACTTATAATTTTTAATAAAGACCAGGCATAATTTCACTAGTGTTTCACCAAAGCATGGCCATATTTACTTATTTATTTATTTTGTGGTCCATGAGGGTTTTTTTTTTTTTAACCTCACTGATATTATTATCCATAGACCAAAAGAAAAAAAAATGGTATCTTGGTTTATCCTACATTTTAAACAATTCAATAAACATTTGTTGAGTACCTCACACACTATGCAAAGTTACCAAGATGGAAAGATAGAATTCCTGCTCTGGAAGAATCCACAGCCTAGTAAAGGGGGCAGAACACAAACAGTTATTTTTGAAACTATAAAACCCAATGATTTAGGGACAGGCACCCAGGAATAAGACTGCCTGGTTCCGAATTTTTTCTCTGCCATTTTTTTTTTAGCTATGTGCTCTTGGGAGAGTTTCTATTTCACTTTATCTCAGAGAAGTTAATTAACATGTAAATGGAGATAAAAATGGTCTCTTCTTATACAGTTATTGTGATAATTAAATGAGTTAATATGTGTCTCAAGTGCTTAGAACGGGTGCCTGGCATAGCAGATGAGCTCAATAAATATTAACTGCTACTCAGAAGTATGTGGGCAATAAAATACATGTTTGTATTTGCAGCACACTAACCAGGGGAGGGGAGAAGGAGCTTAGTAAATGCAGATTCCTGGGTGTCCATCCCAGAGTTTCTGATTTAGTTTGGGATTCTGGATGGAGTTTGGGATTCTGCAACTTTAACACGTATCCTGGGTAATTCTGATGCAGGGTCTTCAGGGCCCATACTCGGATGAACACTGTTATGCTGGAAGCCCAAGCAACATTCAGGAGGTAGGATAAGCCTTTGTTTAGAAGTAGAGTTAGGAGAGGCTTCACAGTAGAGGTTATGGTATGGACTATGGGTTTTGAAGGATGGATAGAACAGGCAGCGAGAACACCAGCACACGTATAGACACATAGTTATGGATCCTTGTGATATTTTGGCGGCATTAACTTTTCCATGTCATTGGAGGTGGTTAAAAGGTTGAGTGGTTGGGTAAAAGCTGTGGGTGATGAAGTTAGAATTTCTGGAGAGCACCTGGCTTGCAATGAAAGAATTTCAATGAGTAAATGGGTGCCATTGTTTTCTGACATCATTTGGATGTAAAGGAGAGATTGATTAGAACTTTAATTTTGCAAATGAGCCATGGCAATGATAAATGGAAACAATCGTTACTGGACTACTCATAATATCTAATTCTGCTCTGATCAGGGACACTTGTTTCTCAGAGCCAAGTATATTTCTCTAAATGCTGAGCATTTTCAGGAGGAATGCATCTTAGGCTCTGGTAGTCGGGGATATGTAGGCTTAGGGACGAGTTAAAATAAGGATACAAGGTCTCTCTCTCCTCTTCTTGTGGATATTTTCCAAACAATGTAGGCTTTCACCCATCTGAGGTTTTTAGATATTTTGGATATTTTAGATACTTTAGGTGTGGATACTTGGATGTTTGGAGAGTTATTGGGTCATACCTCGAAATTTCTTTTACTCCATAAAATGAGAAGGAATCTTAGGGAACACAAATGCTCTTGTTTTCCTTTTTTTTGTCAGCCTAAATAAAATTATGAATATAGTAGAGGAGGCAATGATCCTACATTACAGACAAATAAGTGAATTTCAGGCAGAATAAGTGGTTTTCTTCTTGCACTGTGTTAGATCCAGAGGGTTTCACAAGTGAAATTGAGCAGGAAGAAGTTTCCATGTGAAATTGGGTGCCACATTGCTTTATGGTAGAATGAAATTTTTACTGTAACTCTTTGGTGGAATCCATGAATCACCTGATCCAACAGGAAAAAGAGAGGGCAGTTTTTTTGGAAACCTGGCTGGTAACATGTAGTTATTAGTAAGGCAAGGGGAAGGAACCAATCACATAGCTGGAAACTGACTACTTGGCATAGACATTTGGGAGTCAGCTTTCTTTTTAAAATTGTCGTTCTTCTAAAGTTCTATTGATAATGTTTATTTATTGCAATATTAGCAGAAACTTTATTTCTGCTAATTACAAACTGCTCTAAAAAAGAGTGACATTGTCACACCAAATCCTTATCAGATTTCACTGTGATGGGAAGACTCTCCCCACCGTGAGGTGCTCTATTGTTACTGTATCAGCTTTTAGTAATATTGGTGTCTACCTGATATGAAAATGGATACTTGGCAAGGGAGAAGAAAACCTATTCTTCTGGGCTTATGACAAGTGGATGGGAACTTGCTTAAAAGCCCTCAGGGGGGAAACACTGGGAATATTTCTCAGCAACAATCCCCCCCTTAGATACAGGAACAAGAAGGTAGCATCAAAAAAAAATGTAAAAGATTTTTGGGCATCTGGATA
Organism: Callorhinus ursinus; assembly: GCF_003265705.2. Taxonomy (NCBI): domain Eukaryota; kingdom Metazoa; phylum Chordata; class Mammalia; order Carnivora; family Otariidae; genus Callorhinus; species Callorhinus ursinus. The sequence goes on from NW_027397116.1 coordinate 6,699,592, forward strand.
TATCTGAGAGAGCCTGTGTTTAGATTAATGGATGACAGAGTGAATAGTGGGTCATGATGGGTGGCCAAATCCTTTGAAACACAGTAGCCCTATTGTATATCGAAGGACTACTAAATTCAAAGCAATCCATGCCTTGGATGCTTCTGTAAATATACATTAGCCTTTAAGCAAACAAGAAATCATACCGCCTTTAATTTTTTTTTTTACTTACGGGGAGAAAGTGGGAGAGAAAAGAGATGAAAAATAGAGGCACCCAGAGAACATTCCTCTGCAACTCTAACTTCTTTTCCTTTTGATATTGTTTTTTAAAGGTGCCGTGGTCCTGCGCGAATGAATATGGGTTTTAATCCCCGAAAACAGAGGCCTGCTGTCTGATGCAGGCTCCTCTTTCCCGTTTGATTGGCAGGGCTTTCTGTCTCACTCCCATTAGAGAAGAAATACTGTTCAGATTTCGACACAAGATATTACCAGTGGAATAAACAGTGCCATTTTCATGATAAAGTGGATGTTTAAGATTAAGGGTTTATTTAAGCCCACTGGTGAGCGACATTCTGCTTGAATTAGGAGGCACTCCTGCAGGAAACAATTTTTATAAACTCACTTTTGCCCTTTTCCAAGTTTTTCCTATTGAGTGTAGAGAAGCACAGGGTCTGCAGAGATACTGCTGTAACCTGTTTGTCAGCTGAACTCTAAAGATCCTCTACTCTCTTTAAGAAGTTGGGGTGTAAGGTCTGGTAGGGTTGTTTAAGACAAAGCTCCACGCTGGGACCAGCAGGGGGAGCTCTAAGACTGGCTGCACGGTGTGCGGGCTTGGGGCGGGTCGGGGGGGGGGAGTTACTCGCTCCTACCCCCTTCTTTCCTTTTCTTTCTTAAATGTAGGGAAGGAAAAAAAAAAAAAAGGATCATCAGCCAGAAAACAAAGGGCGCCGGAGAACCAAATGGATGCAGCTGAAGAGCTTTAGAGAAAGAAAAACTTTCAAGGGACTCCAGAGAGGCACCTCGATGTCACATAGACCCATTCTGGATGTCAGTCATTTTGCAGGTGGCCTGACCTAGGGTCTCCCCCTCTTCTCCAGCCACATCCCCACCTCCCCACACCATCCCCATCTTGGTCTTCTGTGATGTGGTCAGATTTGACGGCACATAGACTTCCTTTCTGAAGACCGCTGACCCACCCTGGTGGCATCACGCTCTGCGGGAATAGTACTTTCTCAGCACCTTCCACGGTAGTGTTAGCGGAAGCACTGCCCTCCTCTGTGCAACAGGAGGTCCTCCTCACCTCCCCCCCCCCCTTCTTTTTGTTGGTGCAGAAAGATACTCAGGTCTCAGAAGGAGCTGAAGTGAGGACACCTGGTCCTCAGCAAAGCCCTGCCCCCAGGGGCCTCCCGCAACCTCCCTTGAGCTCCTGTTCTTCGTTTCTCTCAAATGAGGGAATTGGACTAAATGGCTTCTAAGCACTAAGGTTATGTGTGTTCATAAAAGAAGTGAGAGGTGAAACAGTAAACCAAAAATGTCAACTCCAAAGCGAGATTTTAGTGCAAGATTTTAAGGTAATTGAGGCAAAAGTGCTTTCTCTTTTTCTTCTAGATTCCAAATAACCTGATTATAGGTCCTTAATGTTTTACTTCTATCTCTGTGGTGGAGGGATCAACAAATGTATCCATCTTTTACTCGGTGGTCTGAAGGGGGATGAGCAGATGAGATCATGTTTTGTTTGGCAATTTTTGTTTTGCTAATGGCTTATTTATGAGTTAACAGCAATTTATTCATTAAGTAAACCCAACAAAATTTTGTGTGGTAAAGTGACAGAATATACTTGCATTTGCTCCTTTGATTTCAGAGTAAAATTTAAATACACTTTTTTGGGATGTTTTAATTTCGGAGGCCCTAATGAGAACCAGGTTGCCCACTAGGATGAAGAGGAAAATGTCAAATTTGTATCACGTTAATCAGTCTCGGTGATGGGCAGGATTGTGTTGTGAGTGGAGTAAGTGGACAGATGTAATGACTGAGAGGTGCCCCAATAAGGCAGAGGTATTGAATGTGGATTTTGAATTCATCTTCCGATTACATGTGTGCTTACATTATGTGCAAACGAAGGGTGTGAAGACCTTGAGAGGCAGCATGTGAGGAGAGATGTAGCAATGAGTCTCTCAGCCAGTGACTGGTGGAAACCTCCCTGCTCTTGGTAGGGGCTCCCTAGCCAGCAGGTGTGAGTGGATGAGGAGTCAATTTTGTCAAATGAAGGAAAGTGTGTTATGTTTCAGGAGAAGACCAAGACCTTATTTCAATCTGGATAAACATTTTCCCTTTCACTCTAGAGGTGGAATACCGCACAGTCTCATTCTGGAAGGCCAGTATGGCCCATTTTCCCTTAAATACTTGTGCCGAGGAACAGATAAGTACCTTGAGGGCACATGTTGACATCTCTTTGTCCGTTCAGTGCCTGCTTTGCATAGGGGCCATTGCAATACGAGGTGTTCAAAGATGATCGTTGAGCTGAAATTTGATGTTAATTTTTTCCTCCTTATTTCGTTACAGCTACAGAAACAAACAAACCAAAAAAAAAAAAAAAGTCCTTGCATGAAGTCATAATTTGGCTCCTACTAGGTGCTGAGTCCATTTTCAGCTCTGATGACTGGAGACTCACCACCCACTTGATCGAGGCTGCTGGGAATGGGCTGCACCAACGGGGAGCAGAGACTGTGAATTGTTTAGGTCATTAAGCACGCATGTGCTAAGCACCACAACTCAGATTTACCGCAAGCCTTTGGCTACCCCTTCGATCCGGCTTTCTGAGTTTCAAAAAATACTTATTTCTATTAATATTAACACCACTTTCTATTTGGGTCTCTTCTGGAAAAGAGTTCTGTACCAGGGCAGTGCAGTATATAATTTCATGGCATTACTGAGTCAGGACCAGCAGCAATATGGCAAAGTGCTTGGTTGGATCAGAACCACACAGGACCAGATTTTCAATCACATGGGTAGTGTTGCATTTGGGAGGACCTGCTTGTTGGGGGTGATGGTGATACTGGGGGCGTTGGAGGAGGTGGTTCAGTATGTGATGTGGTTGCAATCTCTGGTTTTCCAATTGTTGTTTAATCTCTCTGGGCCTTTGATTCTTCATCTGGATAATAGGAGCTCTTGACTGAGTTGTTTGAGAGCTAAGTGAGAATACATATGTAGAATCTCTAGGACATGGTGGGCACTCAATAGTAGGCTATATTCGTCTTTAAGATGTGCTCTAGAAAGCCCTCTTCTTCCTAAGTATGTTTCCAAAGAGCTGTTAAAAAATGAACTTAATTTTAGATGAAAATTGAAGCTTTCTAGAATTACTGCAGCAGAAATACTATTCATTAAAGAAAATGGGTGAAGTTCCTTTGGGCTCTTATACTTTCAATTCTTTGCCTCTTCTCTACTTTTCATTGCACTTGTCTTCTCAGAAGTCTCATTTCCAAACCATGTTTCTACCATACCTACTTTCTTCAAGTTTCTTTATTCACGCTTTTATAAGTGATAATAACTTGATATGCTAACCTCCCTGAGTATGTTTAATTATTACCAGATAACAATTCTATCCACAAAACAATAAAAATGCGGAGTGGGAATGCCAAGCCTTGGCAACACATGGAAATCTTTTTTATCAGGGTACTAGGATCTTGTCAATTTTCTTGAAATTAAATTCACTGGTGGTAGCTAATGCATGAAAAATATCTCTGAAATCATCAGAACTTTAAGCTTAAATAATGTATCACGCTGGTTACTTATCAAGAAAGCCCATAAGGAGGGGCACCTGGGTGGCTCAGTCAGTGAGCATCAGACTCTTTTTTTTTTTAAAGATTTTTGTTTATTTGAGAGAGAGAGAATGAGAGAGAGAGAAAGCACATGGGGGGGGGGGACGGTCAGAGGGAGAAGCAGACTCCCTGCCGAGCAGGGAGCCCGATGCGGGACTCGATCCAGGGACTCCAGGATCATGACCTGAGCCAAAGGCAGTCGCTTAACCAAGTGAGCCACCCAGGTGCCCAGCGTCAGACTCTTGGTTTCAGCTCAGGTCATGATCTTAGGATTGTGAGTTTGAGCCCCATGTTGGGCTCTGTGCTCAGTGCGGAGTCTGCTTGAGACCCTCTCTCTCCCTCTGCCCCTCCCCCCACTTGCTCATTCTCTCTCTTAAATAAATAAATCTTTAAAAAAAGGAAAAGATTTGAAGCATTGTGCAGGGAGCTCAGTCTAGGGTTAGATAGAGCAGCGAGGACTCACAAATGCACTGATAACCTGGTGACAAAGTGGGCACAACACAAAGGAAGGCTAGTGAGGGGCCAGCACATCCTGCCACCATCTTCAGAAAGGGCACCGCCTCCCACTGGGACAGGAAGGCAGCACAGGCCATGCCGAGTATATCCTGCACAGCCAAGAATTTCCTCTGGGGCCAAGTACTTTACTCATTGGTGGACAGGGAACAGGGCCTATCTTTTTAAGGTGCAATTTAACCAGAATAATTTTTAAGCAGGAAATGCTCTCAAAACATGAGCAGGGTTATGGAGTCAGGGGGATAATCTGTGTGACCTCTTTTTAACCTTGGGACTATTTATGATTTTAAACTTCTTCATTGCCAAAGTGAAGAGGGGAAAAGTCTTCTATTTCCACTCTTACATCCTCCATTATACTAATTGCAGGAAGGAGGCTTCTAATGTCCACCATTAAAAGCAGTAAAGAAACTCTATCCATGACCTGAAACACTACACTGAGCCTATGTACAACTGAGTTAGAGGCTCACAGGATTGTGGCCTTTATTTGAAGTTGTCAGCTCTGCTATTGTGGGTTAACTGTTCTAAAACCATATGTTTTTTTTTTTTTTTGTTCGTAAGCAGTAAAACTGTTTCTGTAGTCTTATTTTATTTGGTAACTATGCCGTGCTTAAATATAGTTTGTGGGTGAAATTGTTATAAGTTGGCATTTGTGCTTTATATGGTTTTGTGCTAGGAAACCTCAGTTAAAGAAAAACACTCCAAGGACCTCCGGCAAATGTCCCTTCCTCAGAGCACCCAGACTGTAGGCTCTTACAGGGTTACTTTCTGAAATCATAAGAAGCAAAGCAAAGAGGAAACAGTAAGCAGGGTGGAACATAACTGAAAACACCATGGGATCTCATTGGCCCCAGGTCTTTGATAAAAATGAATTTTAAGGTCATGTACTTCCTTGTTAAGTTCTATGAAAAAAGAATTAATTTATTTTGATCAGGCAGATGTGGAGTTGAACTGCTGAAACACAAAGGGAGCTTATCACTCAAGGAACCCTTACACACTGCAGTCATTGTCAAATGTTTCTTGACTTGTGTATTTCAGTTAGTAAGACATTAAACACTAAACTTGGTATGTGATTGTGAGATACAGTCCAGCTTGGAGCTATTACAATGACCCAAACCTCTATGTATAAAGAGAGAGCAGAGAGCTTGAATTGGCAGAGAGCTATCATGGTAGGAAATGTACATATACAAAACCTTACAGGGCTTTTTCTTTGTGGTTGCTTGAACTTGCCACCATTGGGCTTCTGTTCAGATCACCCTATGAGGAGGCAAAGGTAAGACCATTTGTGGCTGGATGACTTTTCCTCCCGCCTGCAAATAGGGTTCACAGAACAAACAGACATTAAGCATTCCACATTCTAACAAGGAAAACCAAAAACTGGGGCCAGAAACCTCCTTTAGGACTTGTAGACGGTTTTACTTCCATCTTGTGACTCTACCACCTTGTGTTTCCAAGGCCATCCTGGCAACACATGTCAGTTCCACTCATATTCTATGGGCCACAATGAGCCATGTGGTTAGCATAACTACAAAGAATCTGGGGAATATCGAGGGATCCATGGAAATTTGTGAGAATCAGCAGTTATTGCAAGAGTCATGGCATATTTGGAAGTGCAATGGCTTCCCTCCTCTTTTCAAAACCAAGTGAATGATGGCTCTAAGGATTCACTGGTAGAGATCGAGGGTAACTTAAAGAAGGGGAGGCTGTCCCTGATCGGTGACCTGCTTAGGTGACACTTACTGAAGTACACCTTGTGTCTAACTAAGCATGTAAAAGACAGTTATGCAAGAGTGATGGCAGGGCAGGGAGAGGAAGGGACCCTGAGTGGTCTACACTCACACTGATTAGAATGTCAAAGGTGCAAGGGGAAAAAAAGATGTGGGATCTTTTGGGACCAAGTGGACTCTGAGTAAGTTGTTGTACTGAAGTCACTTACCAGCTCCCCATTCAAGAGGGTGGGCCACAGGGTGAAGGAGTCTAACATCAAGAGGCTGTGGGATGCTCAGCCAGGACCAAAAATCCCGCTTCAGAGAACTGTGCAGTATGGACCGCCTTTTAGATGCTCCAAAAAACTTCCATGTGTGTTCTAAGAAACAATCAATATTGAATATGTGGTCACTCAGAGGGCATCAATGCTGATCAGTGTAAGGCATATATGTGGCAGAACCCGACAGAGGAAAGATTGCAACAGAGAGGACATTGCTTTTAAATAAGAGGCAGGTGTTTCTTATCCATTTATCTTTCCAACCCTCAACACCAGTGGAGTAAAACCTTAGGAATAGAGAAGGGAGAGGGATGCCAAACCCAGAAAGCACTTCCGTCCACTCTAAGAAGCAGTGGGGGAGAAACAAAAAAGCAGATCAGGCCTTCTCCACCACATACTATGATGGAAGAGAAGCTTTGAGTTTGAAATTCAGCTGGATCCTGAAAATTAAATCATAGGAAAATTGTGAAAACTTCTGAAGACGTTGTTTGGGGAGTAGAAAGAGAGCTTCAACAGAGCAGAGTTGAACACAGTAATTGGAGGTGAAAGAAAAACAACGATGAGTTGAAACTCCCACTGAGACGAGCCTGTTCAATAAACTAATTATACATCCACAAGAACCTACAATCTGACTTATTAATGTTGCTCATGTTTCTGATGGGTGAGACCAATGGCTTGAACTGACTTAAAAATCTGAGAGACTGATGTCACGGAATCCAAGCGAGTTGGGGTTGGACTCATGCCGTCTCGGCCATGAGAGCTGAAAAAGGGGATTGTGTGCTCCATACCCCTCACCTTTTCCCTTTCATCTGGATAAGCTTGGGACCTGAGTTGACACATGGTTGGCTTAAGTTCAAGTTGCTGTTTAATAACAGAGATTGGTACGTTGACAATCTTTGGAGTATTATTAAAACTAAATGCTCCAATTCTCGTTTCAAATTTGGACTATGTCATTTAATATCAAAATAATGGGATTTGAAGGTGAGATCATCCTTTTTATGTTGGTCCTCTGCAATTTTGAGGCTACCTGTGAAGTAGTGATTTCAGTTTTTCCCAGATCATTTGCAGTCAGACTATACAATGTTTGGAACTCTCTGGGAACAACATCCTCTATAATTGTGACTAAAGAATAAAAGAGCCTGGGGCACCTGGGTGGCTCAGTCAGTTAAGCATCTACTTTCAGCTCAGGTCATGATCTCAGGGTCCTGGGGTCAAGCCCCACATCGGGCTCCCTGCTCAGTGGGGAGCCTGCTTCTCCCTCTCCCTCTGCCATTCCCCCTGCTTGTTCTCTCTCTCTCATAAATAAAAAAATTTTAATAATATTTAAAAAAGAATAAAAGAGCTTTATTTTATATCCCAAATGTGCTTCTGCCCCCAGGATTGGCTCATACTCATATCATTGCCCCTTTCTCTCTCTTTTGATTGGGACTTATCACTTTGTCAAATCTCCAAAAGTCAATCCAGTTCTATGGAGCTTTAGAAATAATGTGGATTTTACTGAAGATGTTACAAGTGAGAGAGGAGATGTTAATACCATACAGCAAAACTTAGTAAAAATCTCAAATAATTTTCCCCCTCCAGTACCTCCTCACGTCATCAGCTACTTCTTTTCACTCATAGATGCCCCTAACCTACAGCCTAGACAGCCTCACCAAATCCACCTTTTCTTGCCTCCCAGAATGTTCATGACCCCTTCCCCATGTAAAGCCATGGAATCTTCTCTTAGGTTCTTTCATCTTTACCTTCAACCATCATCTCACTAGGAAGACCCCACTTTCAGGGCAGCCTCCTTAGAAAGGAGACATTATAAAAAATAAATATATTCTTTTCTCTCTGAAATAAAGTGTTTCTCAATCACATTGGTAGCATCTTTAGGCAGTAGATTCTCTTCATCTTTTTTAATTCGTCAGGAACAATTAGTATTTATTAGATCTCTCTTATTCATAGAAGTTTGGTTCCTGTCCTCAAGGAGAGTCCCTCCTTAGTGTTGGACTCTATGCTTGTAGAGAGCTGAGCCTTTAAAGTTGGTGTAGGGGACCTGTCCATGGGTTTCTCTTCCAGCTGACCTGATGCTTGCACTAGTGTCTGCTCCTCTCTCCCTCTTCTCTGCCCCAGTATCAATTTTGAACATGGGCTGCTGTGCTGACCCGATCTCAGACATTCACCCCTGCCCACCCACCTTCTTACTGAGTTCTCATTCCACCTAATAGATTTTTTCATCTTTTCCTATTCTTCCCAGAACTAAGCATTGGTCTTTCCCTATTTTCAGAGAGATGACTTCTGTATCAGCTCTGATAGCTGACTTCACTTAGCTATGTGGTAGGAGATACAACTCTCAGCTCAAATAGCTCTGGGTTGGCAACTTTCAGGATATCACGGCTAATCTTAGATGATATTGTGAAGAGAAACTTTTAGGTACGAACATGTTCTCCTGTGCTCTGCCAGATGAGAGCTGGCATAGCCCTTAAGGACTATTTTTAGCAACAATTTGCATTACCATCTAAGATACTATACACATTCAGGCAAATCCACCGTCACTTTTGGTTGAAGTTTCCCCAAAGAATAAATAGGTACAGATCCATGAAATTGTCAGTGCTTTCTAAAAAGCTCATTCAGTTAGATCCTAAAACAGGGAGACATTTTGACCTCACAGAGGAAATTATGAACTCTAGAAGACCCATGGCACGGGGTTTTGGTGAAGCGGGAATGCTGGTCTATCTGCTGTTAGCCATATAGCTGGTGAGGGAGGTCAGCTCACTGCCCAGCATCAGCCTCTCAATGGACTCGACTGTTCTTTGCTCATTGCCGTGGGAATTTTTTATGAGGTAAATTATATGCTATTCTTGAATTTGGGGATTCTTGAAAATCTTGGGTATTTGTCTAGATTCTCAAGCTCTTACTGTGTTTTCTTAGTCACTTCCAGCTCAGGCTGCTATTGTCATATGTCACAAAGGAGACCTCTCTCTCTCTGCCTGGACCATATTATCTGTCTATTTGACCTCTCCCAAAGTCTGGAATTAGTCTCTTCTGGACATCAGGGGGAACTGAGAACCTGGGGTGAAGAAACTGGATGTGAGTCTTGGCTCCAAAACTCACCTATTCTGTGAACTTGTGAAGGGCAGTTGCTTCTCTGAATCTATTTTTTTTAATCAGTAAAATAAGCATGATAGTATCTTCCTCCTAGAGTTGCTCAAACATCTAAATGAGATAAGAGATAGGAAAGGACTTCCTAAACTGTGAAATTCTTACAAATGCAATGTGGTATTAGCTGGTAATTTTATAAGATTACGAATATGGAAGTTGCCTACCATCCTCTTTGGAATAAGGTAAGGGAGATAAAAATTGGCTGTCTTATTCTAAAGTTTTCTTGTAAATTTTACACCATCCTGAGTGGTAATTCAGCTCTCGTTTTATTGGGGAATTGTGCTAACCTTTCAAAATATCATCTAAACAGTAGAAGTTATCACTCTTCATTATTGTAACACAAACACATGTTGTGTTTTAGGATAATAATATAACATTATATTATCAATCGCTCATCCATTTATTTACCCATCACACAACATGCTACTGGAATCATCATGGTAGGTATTGTAGAGGATGCAAGAAGAAATGAGATGATGTTCTTCAGGTCTCACTGCTTTCTAACTGGGAGGCCAGGACACAGGAAATAATTGGGGCAAGAGATGGTCACCAAATATTCAAAGATTGTTTGATTAACAGAGTTGTATAAAGAAAACTTCAGAGAATCTTTTTTCCCAAGTTTTCTGTGCATTTAAAAAATTATATTACCTTAATTTTGCATCTCAACTCAGAAGTCGAAGCAACCATTAGGCGCTGTTCACAATTTAGTCTGTGTCGTCTTGGGTTTCTGGTTCTGTTTCTCCATAGAACTTTACAATTTGAATAAATAGCAAATTTTTGTGTCCATTGCTTCAACTCCATTTAAAAAATAGCTTCTTGATTTTCCATCTTTATTTTTTAAAGATTTATTTTATTCACTTTATAGAGGGAGAGAGAGACAGAGAGAGAGAAAGAAAGAGAGAAAGAGGGGTGAGTGGGGGAAGGGGCAGAAGGAAAGGAAGAGGGCGTCCTACGCAGGGGCAGGTTCAATCTCATAACCCTGACATCATGACCTTAACTGAAATCAAGAGTCAGAAGCTCAACCAACTGAGCCACCTAGGTGCCCCTTCCCTCTTTATTTTTTTTAACTATGGAATTGCAGCTTGAATCCTACATTTTTTATGCAAAAGTCCCACAGCAGTCACACAGACTAAGGAGTACAGTTCTAAATTTCCAGTCTTCTCGAGCTGAAGTCTTCTTTGCTTCCCAGTTCCTTGCTCTTTGCTCAGCGTCCAGTGGCAACCTAGACCCAGTGGAACCACACAGACCTGCACTCAGCTTTTCCATCATTTATATTCCTGGTGCCTGAAACAATGTCCTTAAAATGAAAGGAGCATTCTTGGCAAAAACAGACACCTGCTGTTCGGGTGAACTTGTGAATACTTTGGTTGGCTTTAACGAAATAAATATTTTGAGGGAAGAGCAAATTCCATGTCTTAAGATGACTGAAGTAGGGCTGGCTCCATTGATGCCAAGGCATTCAGGGTAATAGAAATAGATGAACTCTGCAGGAGGGAAGTTGGGGAGAAGTGAGAGGGAAGCTTTGAATGAGATCATTACTTAAAGAAAGTATGGTTTGGCCCCAGGAAGGAGAGCTGTAGCTCCCTGGATGGATGTAAGAATTGAATACATGGGTAGCTGTGACTCACTTCTCCGATGATAATCCCAACTGGACTCATTGTGCAAGTTTTACTTCTAGCAAATAAAAATTACACATGTTTTAAAGTTAAGAGGCTTTCTGTATATATAGAATATAGGTGAAAAGTATTAAATAAATATCATTGCCAAAAATGGGAAGAAGGGAGAACTAAAATTTATGATTTCCCTGCTGTATGCCAAGTACTGTGCAAACATTATTTCATTTGCTTCTCTCAACTAACATATAAGGTATCTTATTATTACCATCTCACAGGGGAAGAACCTGATGTTCAGTGAGGTTAAGTTACTAAAGGTGGCAAAGAGATAAAAAATAATCCAAATTTGAATCCCAATTTGTCAGACTCTAAAATGTGGATCACCACATCAAAAACTAATGATGTATTGTATGGTGACTAACATAACATAATAAAATAAAATTAAATAAAAAATAAATAAAACTTAGACTTTCTCTAGTACAAGATTTGACTTTCCAAACCCTATCCTATATAGGATCATGCTCTTCATGCTTTATCATGATAGTTACTATCATTTACTGAACACTACCCTGTGCATTTTACATATTTCATTTATCATCCCCCCAAAAATTCTGAACCTAAGTTTTATTATTATTTTATAGATAAAGAAACTGAAGGATAGAGAGGTGAAGTTGTACTCAAAGGCACATACAGGGGGTGGAACTGATATCCTAATTCATATCTTGCTTTGCTTCCCTCCCATGTCCATGTTGGCTTTGTTGTTGTTGTTGTTGTTATTTAAATTATTCTGAATATAGTGAAGTTGGCAAATTATTCTAGACACAGTGAGTTTTCTGCATTAAGTGACCTTGCACAATAATACTTTGGGGCACCCTGTCAACCATGAGTCACTGTGAGGGTAGGCTGTTTATCAAGAAGATAGGAAGGAAGAAGACATGCATTCCAGCAATTTATCTATGATTCTATCATCTATTATCTATCTATCTATCTATCTATCTATCTATCTATCTATCTATCTATCTATCATCTATCTATCTATCTATCTATCTATCTATCTATCTATCATCTATCAATCATCTATCTATCATCTATCATCTATCTATCTATTCTGCCATCAAGTAGCCATATCACAATAAATCTCCAACTGTCCATTCCTAAGTTGAAAGTATAACTAACTTCAAAAAATTCTTAACAAGCTCAAAAACAAAACAGCAACCTATCAACAGATGGACTTGGAAGTAAAATGAGGAATGGGGCCAGAATGGATGCAAAATGTTTCTCCTTTTCCAGATGAGTTCAGTCTCTTCTTCCTAGTTGTTAATATTATTGAGAAATCAGGGCTTCAGCTCTTTTAACAGCAGATCTGGCAGTCTTGCAACAGAATTTAATTCAGTATTTCTGTTCCTTCAAGAAACACTTATTGGGAGCTTACTATGTGTCTGGCACTAGACTAGATGCTGTAGATATACAGCTTTGTGGGACTCAGTTTCTGTCCTCAAAGACCTCACAGGCTAGTGGGGGAAACAGGTGTATAAACTAAAACTGTGAGGGATGCCTTCCAGATGAACTTTCATAATTCAAGACATGAACATTCAAGGAACCCCAGTACACAGCCAGTCAGAGATGTCCTGGAACCTTCCCCTCTTGCCTCTGGTGCTCAGCTGAGTTAAAGCTCAGCTCTAGAGTTCTAATGGTCAAGAAAGAGCCATAATCTAAATCACCTACTGGATCCTGTGGGAGACAAGATATTCTCATCTGAAGCTCAGTGCAGTCAAGCATAAGTGCCTTTCCTTACAGGGCAAAGTATGTTTTAGTGTAACAAAAATGCTGATGAGGGAGTTTCTCTTTACAGAGGTAATCCAGCTAAGAAATGCAATAGTAATTATAGAGTTGTGTATTGATCTTATTGGGATTTTGCCTCAAATGACTACATTATAAAAACAGTAATAACAGCAACAAAAGTAGTAGCCTACAACTAAGACAACTCAAATGGTCAACAAATGGGTGAATGGATCCACAAACAGTGGCATAAACTTACAGTGAAATGGTGTTCAGCAATAAAAAGGAACGAATTAGGTTCACACAAAAACATGGAGGAATCTGAAACTAATTATGTTTAGTGAAAGAAACCAGTCTTTCCTCCCTCCTCCAAAAAAGTATATAATATGTTATTTCATTTATATATAATTTTAGAAAATACAAACTAATCTATCTTAACAGAAAGCAGGTGAGTGGTTTCCTAGAGATGGGGTGTGGGAGGTAGGGAAGGGGGATGAGGAAACATTTGGGGGTGACAAATATATTCATTGTCTTGATTGTTGTGATGGTTTGATGGATATATACATTTATCAAAATTTACCAAATTTTATATTACAAAAACCTATAGTTAGTTGTAGGTCAATTATATCTCTCAGACCTTTCAGTTGACTTCCTAGTTCTGTTCCTCTAACATCCTCATAAAATAGCATTTTTTTCTATGTTTCCAGGCAATACTGGTATGGCAAAAATGACTCCTAAATGGCAAATTGCAATTGGACTTGGAGGAACTAAAAATACACTATAAGTAACTGATAGGGACACCAAAAACAAAACAATCCAAAAAATGAAAAACAAAATTTAAGACAAATTTCCTCATACAATTGGCCAAAGATGGCAGCTCATTCTCTTTACTAGGCAAAGTGGCACTACCATTTGTTAATGGCAGAAATACACAGTGTTGTCTCTGAAATGAAACAACTCTTAATGACTTAAAAAATTGATGATATGCATTATTTCAAATTGGATGCATGAAATAAAACTTTGCTAATATTTTCAATCACATTTTTAAACTTTTGTGTTTCAAATTATTGTCTAATGTTATTACCCCATAAAACAATATGATGAGGGCAATAACAGAAGTAAACTCCAGGTGTTTGGGGGATGTGTGTGTGTGTGTGTGTGTGTGTGTTGTGTGTAGATGAGACAATCAGGGAAAACTGTCTAGAGTTGGTAGATTTTGAGGTGGAGGGACCAATGCGGAAGACATTTCTGGCAGAGGGCATAATGTGAGAAAAGGAATAAAAGTAACAAATAGATGGTGGTTATGGAGAACTGAAGACAGCTTCATGTTGCTGGTGGAAAGTGAGAGATAGTAAATAGAGGGAGAAGGTTGCAGAAGTCAGTGCAGACTGTCTTATCTATGGTGTTACAAACTCACACTTTATCCTGAAGTTGGTGGGGATTTCTTCCCCTGAATGTCCCCTTGGATCCCTTTCTCATTCTGCTTTCCCTCAAAGACCATCCCTGTACAACCTATCTACAATGGTACTTCTTGACAACTTCTATTCCTTTACCTTTTTTTGGGGGGGGGAGAGGGAACCTATCATTTCCTGACATTATATCAGATGTCTACTTAAAAAATTATTTTGCTATTGTATTTTCCAGCAGAATATAGTTCTATGAAGACTAAAACTTGGTCTGTTTGGTTCACTCTTATATCCTCTGCACTTGAACAATGCCTGGCATACAGAAAATGCTCAACACTTTGCAAAAGAAATGAATAGGGACCCATTGATGTTTTTTGAGTTAGGCAGTGACAACATTGGATTTGTCAAGATCTCATGCTGGTGGTTGTGCCGAGAAAGGACTTAAGGACAACAAAATTGGAAGCAGATAAGCTGGTTAGGATATGGCATCAGTAGTGTGGGTAAGATATTCTGAGGGTTGAAATGGGCTATCATGGATGGAAAGAGGGGGGAGGATTCAAAAAATGTTTCAACTGGAAATCAGCAGGACTCAATGACCGATGGATGTGAAGAGTAAAGAAGAAGAAAGCATCAAGGATGACTTCTGAGTTTTTTAAGTTCCCTGATTATGGATGATACTAATACGGATGTTGATGAAGTAAGGAACAATTTAAAGGAAGATGGTGGGTCTGGGTTCAAACCATCAAGGTTAAGATGCCTTTGGTATAAACAGGTGGTGATTTCTAGCAGCAGACTTACAGTTCTGAGTCTGAAATCTTGGGCCCAGGGAGGACTTGGCTAGAGAAATAGACTTTGGAGATGATGTCCATAGTTCTACTATAACCAGTGCTAATTCAAGTGTAGGTGGCCATAGCAACGTTTAAGAGTGATTTTGCTGAATGGTCCGAATCTCATGGAAAGCTGAACTTTTACATGAGAGTAGAAGAGTGATTATTTCAAAGCAGAAATGAGAAGGTGGGGAAATCTCAACCTTTTGGCTCATAATGTGCTCCACTGGAGAGGTAGGTAGGTGTAGAATTCAGTGAAGAGATTTTTGGAGCTATATTTACCACCACAAGGAGGTGTTGGACGGATAATGGAGGGTGATGTCAGTGGTAAGTCAGTGCGGGGGGAGCAAGTAGTGAGGAAACCCATGGTGGATGAGGGATAAAGAGATTGAGAAGATAAGGGGTAAGGATGAGCCAGAGGCAACGTTTTTCTCACTGATGGAAGGAATGAGAGGCTGGTTGGAAATGATTAGTCTTAAGCATCTGACTTTGGCACATTAATGTTTTGGTGCCACAATTGACTAAGGCAGTAGCCTTTGGCTTGGTCTTGGGTAGGGACCTAACTCAGGATGGGGACTGCCTTGGTTTGTAAAACAGCCAAGAGGGCCCAAATGACTTTTGGCTTTCATAAATGTATTAGGAAACTGAAGCAAGTATACATATTCTAGTAATTAATTCACAGTAAAAAAATACAAGCATGATAAAATAATTTGGATATCTTACCACTTCCATTGCTTGTTATCCTTTCTTCAAAATGCATCCTTCAATGATGTGAAAAGAGGAGATTACCTTAGTGGGGTGGGAGGGAATGAGGTTAAACTGATATTTGATAAACCAAAAATCCCCAGTAGTTGTAAGGATTATTTCCAACCAGTTACTGTGGCCCAATGTGGTCTCACTTTGATTTTGAATTTCTTATTCGCTGCAAGACCTCAAATATAATGCAGTACTGATATAATATAAAACAAGTAATGTGGTACAATGTAATGGGGTGCAAATTCCCCATGAGTCTATTATAGACTGTTACATATATGGTCCCAATGAACCTTGCCTCCCAGTCATGTCTTTCTGTAACCTCTTCCCACAGTGAATGTGGGCTTAGCCACATGAATCACTTTGACCTATGGGATGTTAGCAAACAGTGCAAGCACATATTGGTAAAGTACTTGCACAGTGGGGTTGGTCATCTTGCGAGTCTTCCTCTTGGAAGCTAATCACCATGCTGGAAAGAAGCTCGGGCTAGACCACTGAATGAAAGACCATGTGGTGGGAGGATGTGCAATATGAGAGGCCATTCGGACATTCCAGCTGCAGCTGATGGCCCAGATGAATGAAGCCACATGAGTGACCTCAGATCTACCAGGCAGGGAAGAACTGCCCAGTGCAGCCCCATCTACCCACAGGATCATGAGAAATAAGAAATTGTTTTTTACTCCACTGAGTTTGGGCTTGGTTTGTTATATAGCAACAGATAACTGATGCTGTGTCTCTTCAGAGATAATCTGCGTCTTGTGAAGCCAATCTTTGGAGAACAGGTGTCTCATTGTTCAGTCTCACCTAACATATGATTCCTTCAGATCCTGTGTTGTGAGGATGAATGATTTCTCCTCTTCCCTCTGAAGAAGAAGGGTCCCAAAATATTGCTCGGGATGATGTCCATATTTCTCTTATAACCCATTCTAATTAGTCTTTATATTCAAAGTTTTACTATAATTCACGTTCAGGTACCTGGATCTTATTGCTATTTCCACGTGTGTGTCATGGGACAGTTCTTAGTCAAATGACTCCTATTTAAAGGTGCCAGAAAGATGTTTCCAGTATTATCTTGGGATTCCATCAGTTCTCGTTTAATGGAAGTACAAAAAACAACCAAAGGTAAACCCAATACCCGTGACCCACCTGCTATTACCTGCCCTTCTGCCTACCTTTAACTCCTATTGCTCTTCCAAGAAGGACAAGGAACAAACAGGTCAGCCAACATATGGACTTTATAATCTCTGCTGTTTTAACTTTTCAAAGACTCCCTGTAGCATTGGCAAGCAAGTTAGAGCTCCGCAACTATCCCTTTGATTGCAAAACACACAGGGGTTTGCTCCTGACTAGATTATTGTTTTTCCATACACAAGCAGCTTTTCTTTGCAAAATGTGCTCAGGGCAAATGTCCAACACCAACTAAATTCCCATGGTTTTGTAGCCACTGTTCTTCTCTATGAAGGAGAACAATTTAACATATAAAACCAGGCAAGAGTAGGCGATTTCTCATCCCATCTTCGCCAATCTGGTTGTAGGGACATGCTTATTAGCAAAGTGACATCTGTTTGAGGATAGGTTGAAACGATTTTACTATGTCACAGGAACACTACATTTCCTATGTTACAAATGCATTTTATCTTTTATTTTCCCTCGGGCCCAGACTTTTCATTGTAATAGACTTACACTGTAATCTTTTATATAAGCCAATAATTTCTAGGTTCACCAACTGGAACATTTTGTTATTTTAGGTTTGGAATCAGCCATTATAATTTCTATCCTGCACAAGCTGAAGAGGCTCTTTGGAATTATCTTTTGATATTGTTTAATCTCAGTGTTTAACTCCAATACTTAGCTCATTGTGGTGGAGACGGTGATAATACTTACACATTTCTGACCATTTGTTCAGTTCTGTGGTCACAGCTCTGATCTATTTAAGAAAGATAAATGAAAACTTTCTCAGTGATGATTGCCGAGGACTGAATCTATCTATATCCCTAAGGGAAATAGTTTTATTTTTTTATTTTTATTTTTTAAATTTGTTATTGTTATGTTAATCACCATGTATTACATCATTTGTTTTGGTGTAGTGTTCCATGATTCATTGTTTGTTCATAACACCCAGTGCTCCATGCAGAATGTGCCCTCTTTAATACCCATCACCAGGCTAACCCATCCCCCTACCTCCTCCCCTCTAGAACCCTCAGTTTGTTTTTCAGAGTCCATCATCTCTCCTGGTTTGTCTCCCCCTCTGACTTACTCCCCTTCATTCTTCCCCTCCTGCTATCTTCTTCTTTTTCTTTTTTCTTAAAATATGTTGCGTTATTTGTTTCAGAAGTACAGATCTGTGATTCAACAGTCTTGCACAATTCACAGCGCTCACCGTAGCACATACCCTCCCCGATGTCTATCACCCAGCCACTCCATCCCTCCCACCCCCAACCACTCCAGTAACACTCAGTTTGTTCCTGAGATTAAGAATTCCTCATATCAGTGAGGTCATATGATACATGTCTTCTCTGATTGACTTATTTCACAGGGAAATAGTTTTTTCCAGTGTGATTCTGCATTGTCACCTAGCATCATTTTTTCCAGGAATGGAGATGAATTTCCACTGAGCAGTCATTCAGAGGAGGATCTTATATTTTAAAGGCATTATATGAATAAAGGCAACTTATCCCAGGACTTCTCTGATGAGTGTTCATCTGCCCTGATTTTCAATCCCAGAAAATTTCTCACCATGGAATTAGTGTTCAAGGAAGAACAGAACTACAAGTTCTGAATGAATGACTCCATTTGAAATCAAGATTTCATGGTTTTGAGTAATTCTTAAAATATTCAGTTTGCATGTACACAATTCTCACACAATCATATTGCTTGAAGAAACAATGGTGGTCTCCCACTGTATGTCCTATGGTAGTTATTCCTAGAAGAATCTTGGCCCCAACTTAAAGTTGTATTTCTTATATTCTTATGTCCATAATGAGATGTCTTTAAAAAAAAAGACCCAGAATGAGAGAAGACCACCACAATATCTTCATGTAAATATGATCCAAGTGATGGCTAGAGGAGTGATATTCCTGTTTTAGTGATCTTTGATGAAGAAGACTGGCCCAATTTTGCAAAGAGTGTAAAATTCAGACTTAAACTATTCTAAGTGGAGAAGTGTATGCTGCATAACTTATCTACAAGGGAAAGCCCTTTCCAACTGCATGATGGGTCCAGGTCCAAGAAGATAATTCTTAAAGGATTTATGAACTACAGAAGATGTTTAGGCTCACTGACTTAGAATTTACATTTGGCTTTGGTGGGTAATTATAAGTATGATCTGGCTTTAGAATAATCCAACTTTCCCTGGGTGGTATCTCTATAAATCTAGAGGTCCCCAGAACTTAATAGTTCCTCAAAATACTCCCAGGTCCTACTTCATCCACACCTAACATGGTGTGACAGAATGAATACCAGAATTTTGAGAATGTCTATGAAATGCCAAGTGAAAAAGTATGCCAAGTGATTGATTATGAGGTGACGTATATTTTCACAGCTTCTAACAGACAAGTAGATGATCAGTGTATGGTTGCTAAAAAGTCACACCTGTGTTTGTGTGAGAGGGATGCTCTGTATTGCTTAATGACCACCAAAGCAATGATTTAACTTGCTGCTACCTGCAGTCGTGCAGGTTGGAACTCTATAATAGGGGTTTATAATAGTGTAACACTGGGTTAATAATAGTGTAATACTGCTCTAGTCCTTTTTGGAGGCATGGCCATAGGAAACTCCACAGTCTAATGGGATAAGCACTGGACTGGGAATTTGGACTTCTGTTTTTGAGTGCTCATTAATAGCCCAGAAAATTTGTGGAAGGGCAGCTTACCTTACTCAGTTTACATATATGTATACGTATATGTATATACATATATAAATGATAATTTATTTGCCATCTTTGCTTTACGAAGTTGAGATAATCATTTAGAAATAAAAGTGCACCGAAATGACAACTCTATATGACCCTATTGTTGATTCTGATTCTCTTTTGTGGGCAGCAGGGGATTGCAGAGAAAGCATTGTGTGTCTTTAGCACATACAGATGAATAACCATCTGTATCTCCTTTTGGTGATGCCTGGGTTAAGTCATTGCTAATAGCTCTAGCATTCTTCATTCTGACAGCTCACTTGGTTTCCAGCGTTGTGATCATGCAGGGAATAGATCCTAATTTTTCCAACCTTCTTTGGGGACTGTGGGGAGAAAAGAGTTTCCTGTGCATTCATGTATTGGCATATCTTGCTGATTAGGTAAGACCACACACTATATTGTTTTGATATTTGTAGCTTAGTGTGTGTGTCTTCCTGTGGTATTCTGATAGGGGCCGCCAAACAGCATGGAGCTGGTAATTAGTTCTTAGAGTATGGAGCAAATTGAGGAAACTCTATTCCAATGATGCACGTTCAAAATTGATTTTCCTTTGTAGCTGAATGTCAAGGTTTAAAAATAGACTATCTCAGCTTTTCCATAAATGTGAATGGTGAATGAAGATCCAGTATCCAAATATACACACGTAATTTCCCTTTTCCCATAAATTTCCCCCTTTCTGGGTCTAGAATGAAAATGCAGGCTTTCAGCCATTTGGTGGCTGTGTGAAGGCTGTATGCAACGTTCTCAATTACACCCAATTTTCTATTTCCTGTACAACAGACTAGATAAAATGTTTGTTCAGAGACAAGCTCAATATTATTTTTAGAATGAAAATAACAAAACATCCCAAGCCCTCATCCTTCTATGAAAACAATATAAATTGAAACTTTAGATTCAAAGGCATAATTTTGCAAAGAAAAGCCCTGTTCTTGCCCCCTGCCTTTAAATGCCTTGGGCGGCTCACTCTCTTAGGCTCCCAAACACTCCTGGCCTTCAAACAGATTAAGCAATTGTTTGGGATCCTCGCTTTCTGATGACAAAAGGTGAAAATACATTTGGATTCCTTATACATCACAGTTAAATTTCTGTCAGTGAAAGTGGTCTTTTTCTCTCATTTCTGTGGTCTTCTGTTAAATTGTTTGATTTAGCTTCCACTCTTTGGTTGATTCATTTATGTACAATATTTTAAACAGCGAAAGCACACAAGTCCCTACTCTGCTCTGTTCCGAGCAGATAATGATTATACCATTGACACTCTTCCCTTCCCTGTGCAGTGGCTCAGAGTAGTTCAGGCAGCATTTTTTTCCCCCTGGGAACTTCTTTTTCATTCATCTTTCCCAAGATCTCTCTTATTAAATACTATTAAGTGAGCATAAACTGGAAGGGAAAAAGAACAGTGTCTGCCAAAATTCCTTATATCCTATGCATTTGGATGTGGGGGAAAAATCGGCTATTTTTTCCTTTGATCTTTCCCCCTTAGTGAGAATTCTAAGCAGACCTTTTATGGAAATGGATCTCTAAGTTTTGGGGAAGCCTCCTCATTATATAGGTAAGCATGACCTAGCTGAGGAGTCTTGTGCCACCACGGCAGCATGGCGTTGCCATCAAAGAAATGCCTGTCCTGCATTCGAGACCATTGAAAAACAATTTACATCTTACTGCCCTTCTAAGTGATTACATCATTTATAAGAAAGGAAAACTTGTTAACATGTTTTTCCCCATGTATCTCATTCCTAATGTCTCCTACCCTTTACTGCACCCTGAAATATCTCTCTGCAATGATGTCAAGCTTTCCCAAACTTTTACAAACATAGTTATGTTTCTTGCCTCTTTCCGGATCCATGATTTATTAGGTAAATCAGCTAGGTCTCTTGATGTCTTTCCATTTTGATGCTGGAGCTTTTTTTCCTGCATTCATTGCAGCAAAGACAGTTATAAAAGCTGAACACCAAAGCAAGGATCGATTTTTCTTCAAGGGCCGGTGAGGGTGGGGGAGATGGGAAGGATGGCAAGCATGGGAGTTTATATCATTTTTTTACCCCCGTCACATGCAGTAGTTATAAATCGGAACACTATGGTTCTTGATTGCGGAGCACAACTGAAACTCAGAGATAAGAACGAGGACCTCTTCCAGTCTTAGGAACTGTGGCTTAGTCCTCAATCCCTCGTCATTCTCCATTTCCCCATTTCCTTGGATATTTCAAACCTTTCTGCCACTGGCCTTTATTGGCTGATGGGTAAGTGCTGAAAGTAGAAGTCATCACTCTCTCTCAGCTCGACAACTTCATTCTCTACACATAGTCACTCATTTGTTTAAATTTCTTTTTCAAATGCAAAGATGCTTACATCACACTCCCTTGCTTGAAACCCTCTGTTTTCTGGTGCCTTTGGATGATGTCAAGATGCATAACCTACATTCAGTGTCCTCTGCCATAAGACCCGCTCTTTTCTCTGCCACATTTCCCCATGATATTCTACCCTCCAGCCATGTTAATTTTCTTTTAATCTATGGATTGCTATGATCCTGCTTACCTCTGGGACTTCCCATGTCTTGTTGCCTCTGATGAAATACTCTTCCTGCCCTGTGCTGCTTTTCGGGGCCAATTCCTTTTCCTGCTGTAAGTCTTGCCTTAGACATTATTTCCTTTAAGAAGCCCTTTCCAGTCTCCCTGGACTGGATTAGCTGGCTCTGCAGCAAATTCCTTTAGCACTCTGAACTTATCACAGTGTGTTGTTTGGCCTGTAAAATCCAAACTCTAGATTGTCTTGCTCAGTTACATTCCACATTGTGTGGCATAAATTAGGTCCTCGACACATGTTTGTTGAATGCTTACTGGATGAAGGAGCTAACGTTTCTTGAGCAGCTACTAGGCACACTGCTCACCAATCTCAGATAAGCATCTATAAACTGGGTCAAATTTATCCCCTGCAGTGACTCTGCACACACTTCTTAGTGAGGTAAAGCAACTCTGTCCTTCACACCCACTGAACATTCCCACTGTGAGCTATTAATGAAGATGATGGTAAAGCTAACCCATCTCTCTTACCACGTGTCAAGGCTTGTCCTAAATGTTTTACATGAATTAGCATTCACACCCTAAATATTTGTTGTTTAGTAGATTGTAAAGTAGGTACAATTATTATGTCTGTTTCTTTGAAAGAGAAAGCTGAGGCTTAGGTAAACCACATAGTTAATACTGGAGCCAGGATTCAAGCCCAGGCATTTTGGGTCTGCTCTGCTAAACTGGTTTCAGTGCATTGAAATTCGTTGGATAACTTAGGCCATTATGATGACGATGATGATAATTGTAAAACCTTATCATCATACACATTTTGCAAGCATATCTCATGTACTCTTCTGAGCCATGTTCTGAGCTACATAAGGTAGTTTTTACTTTCCTTCTTCAACTGCTGGTAAAACTCGAGGACAAACTGGTCAAATGTCCCCAGTCAACCAGCCAATGAGAAATGAATGGAGCTCCAGAACCCAATTGTTCTGACCAGTTAAACATTTTTACTGGCTCTCTGCAGCCTTGAGAATAAGCACCAAATGCCTTAACAAGGTGGTTCACTCCACCTTTTCTAGTCTCAGCTTCTACCAACTTTCTTAGTGAACTAACATTCAACCAACCAGACTACACACAATACACATGCAGAGCTTAGCTCTTGATTGATACTGTATTTTGACACTCAGACAGGGAGGGTAAGATGGATGGCAGATTTTTTAAAAACAAGGAAGCTTTGCCTGGATCAGTTTAGACAAGTGGGAGTTTATAAATTGTTGTGATGGTAAAATGGATGGGACAACTGTAGCATTTCTGCTTTTCTGATCCCCAGAATCTGAATCTTTATGGCCTGGTCATGCCACATATTCTAATTTGTGATTGATTTATCCCGATGTTTGCACTCTTGCAAGTGACACATGGGTAGTAAGTGTGGGGAAGCACACAGAGTGAAAATAGCCTGTTTCTTCAGTCAATAATTGGAACATCCCAGGCTTTCAGACACATTAATAGGCAACATCTGCTAAAATCAAGAGAAAGTGAAAAACAGGATATGAGGCTTTGGGGATTAGAGTGAAGGGTATCCAGTACGAGCAAAGCTCCCATGACTGGGGTAACTGAGGCCAAGTGACTCGGTTAGGCAAAATAAAAACTGAAAAGAAACTGTTGAACTGGAATAGCATGGGTTTTATTCATTTTTCATCAGTCTCTTTTAGCTGAACAGATAACATAGAGAGACACATAAAATGTTCTTGAGTCAAAAAGAGAGTCACCTTGATCGTTTAGCCTTCAGGGAATTATGTTGAGAGGGTTAGAGTATAATTCTTTTTAGGTTCCCTTTTGAAAATAAAAAGGAAGTCAAAATGGATGGCTTGAAATTAAAAAAAAAATCATTGAAAACTGTGATGGCCTTTCCACAATCTTCAGATGATTCCTAAGTAAATGAAAATACTTTCATGAGATTTTTACTTAGTTCTGAAGAAAAATACAAACCCATGAAAGCAAACCATGGTGTTTTTAAATATTCTTTGAACAAAAGCCATTGTAGAGTTAAGTTTTATTTATAGTGTGCAACACTGAGTGTCCTCATGACTTTGTCCTCATTCCAATATGGCAATCTGATAGGCTTCTTTTTTTTTTCTTTAAATTTTTTTACTGTTTTGTTAATCACCATACATTACATCATTAGTTTTTGATGTAGTGTTCCGTGATTCTTTGTTTGTGCATAACACCCAGTGCTCCACGCAGAACGTGCCCTCTTTAATACCCATCACCAGGCTAACCCATCCCCCACCACCCCCCTCTCCTCTAGAATGCTCAGTTTGTTGTTCAGAGTCCATCATCTCTCATGGTTCATCTGCCCCTCCAATTTGCCCCCCTTCATTCTTCCCCTCCTGCTATCTTCTTCTTCTTCTTTTTTTTCTTAACATATATTGCATTATTTGTTTCAGAGGTACAGATCTGTGATTCAACAGTCTTGCACAATTCACAGCACTCACCATAGCACATACCCTCCCCAATGTCTATCACCCAGCCACCCCATCCCTACTACCCCACCCCCACTCCAGCAACCCTGGCAATCTGATAGGCTTCTACAAGAGAGGAAGTATATACTGAGAATTGATTCTAGGAGGCAGAAAAATGCACGGACCTCTGGAAATATATGTCCATCCATGACCATTCAGAGATTGTTTTGTCTGTTAAGGGGTACCTTTCTCTGTTCCAGAATCAAGGTAATCTTATTTAGAAGAACAAACTATGGCTCACCCAAGGGTCTGCAAATTTTCTCTATAAAGGACCAGATACTTTGTATTTTTGGCTTTGTGGGACTCTGTGGTTTCTGTGATCGCTACTCAATTTTGCCATTGTACTGTGAATGCAGTCAATGAACGGGCATTCCTGTTTGCCAATAAAACTCTATTTAAAAAATAGGCAGTGGGAAGCATCCTGGGTCATAGATTGCTGGCCCCTGAATTGTACTAAACATTCTAATATTTGATACGAGAAGGAACTCTTCTCTCTCTAGATTCTGAGCGAGGTCCAATACTGACTTCAGCCTTTCTAGTTGAATATATTGACTTAAGTGGCTGCACATCCTAAAGTGGTCAAAAGAAGTTGCTTCCTTGTTATACATGATGAAAATAATAAAATGTCCCTAGGCTGGCTGCTTTTCCCTTTGACTTTTAAACAATCGTCACAACCGCACTCTAAGGCCTTAATATTGAATGGGATCCAGTCAAAGACAGGTTGATCTTGGACACCTTTCAAGAGAGGTCAGGAACCAAGGGGCCAACAATACTTCGGGCACAGACCTCAAGGGGGCTTTTGGAACAATTATGTTCCTCACACAGAGGGCTATTTTCTCAGAGATGTGAAACCTGAGGAACACACGTTATTTTTTTCCTTCAAATGTCTTTGAGTAGAACAAAGAATAGGCTATATTGTATTTCCAGATCTGCTCCCAACCTATAATGCTTGGATTCTACCCACCTTGGCAACAGAATACTTCCCTTTACTCTCTGTAGCTGAGTGATCACCTCTTATTTTTATTTTGCCCTTAGGGATGGGATTAACCCTGCCAATTGCCCCCTCAACTCCAGCAAAGTAGCTGGGCTTCCCGATGCTTTAAGGAGGTCAGTAACTCATTAGGCTCTCCCCAGTGAGCTTCCTGAGGCAGGTGCGTGCACCTCTGGATACCTGGGGTCTCAGAAGCTCCCTTTCCAGTCAGAGGCAGCTTCCCCTAGGGAAGAGCATAGTTCTGAGAGTGCTGGGAAAGGGAGGTTTTGCTTTTTTTTTTCTCTCTTTCGTTCCTCTTCCCCTCTCATGACTCTCTGGGGCCTGGTAACATATAATCATTCCCTACCATTAATCACTTTTTCATTTCCAATGAAGAAACTATTCTATCAAAGAGAAGGAGAGGGCAGCCATCGACTGTTGGTTGTGCAGCTCATGTGCCATGGGCAGAGCTGTCAGAGTCTGTATTCGTGTTTCAGTTTGGAATTTGAACTGTCAAGGCTTTCGCTGTTCCTTTGAAGTGAAGGTTCTGAGAGCTAAGTGATATGAAATCAGTATTTTCGGGTACAAAACTACTGTGGGCTGTGGCTCACTCAAGGTTTTCCGAGATGGTGCTAGTGTCTCTCTATCCTGCCCATGGCTGCCTTCCCCCAGATCATCACTGTCCCAACTCCTTGGGGCCCTCACCATGCAGCAGTCTGTCTCTCCAGTCCCCCTGCAGCTCTGCAGCCCGTGGGCACTATTCATTTGTAGATGGTAATGGCCGTGAGAGGAATGTTCTGCCCCTGCTGACCAGGGCAACTAGAACACACTCATCCTTCTCATTGTATTTTTATGGTTAAGGGGTCAAATAATGAACATGTTGGATGAGAGGATAAACTCTAGCACTAAAATTCTGTCTTTATCTGATTCAGTTTGATTCAATTAAACCCATATACAGAATATATGATGTGGATACATATAAAATTCTGGAACATAAAGATGAACAATAATTCCTAAAGCAGCCATACCTCCCCTGGAGACCCTTAAGATTGTATTTTTGACACAGGCTTTTCCTCTCTTTCGTACTCTTAACCACTGTGGCTCTGCTGGTCCTTAATGGAAAGAGAGACCTGGACATAAAGGGACTAATGAGCCCATAGAAACTTCAGCTGTGAATACCTCTTTCCTCTTCAGTGGAGAATATGCATCCTATAATTTTCCTACGTGTGAGTTACTTGGTCACTGCCTTCCTGGGCTGATGGCCATGCCCCTGTACAAGCTTTGGCAAATATTTTATGCCCCAAATTTGGCTTTGATGACTCCCAGGAATGTCCCTAACTGTCATCCTGGAAGGGAGGCATTCCAGTAAAAGGATAGTCAAAAGTTAGAGTTACAGGGTTCTGGTCCTTGTCAGTAGGACAACGGGCTGAACATTCTCCCCTGGGCTGCAGGGTGAAATCTCCAAATATAAAGGTTAACAGGCTTAGAACAAAAAAATGGCACTTTTCAGAGAAACTCAATATTAGAACTGGGAGTGGGAATGACCCAGGGAGATTTCCAATTTTGCTGGAAAAATAATTTTCCTTGTTGAGAGTTTGGACAACCTACATCATGGGTTACCCTTGATGACTAAATCCTGTTTTTGTGCAAACAAAATATAAATTGCAGAATTTTCTTCCCATCCTGGTAGTATTTGAGTCAGCAGTAAGTGGGCAGGGGAAGATTTTAGCAGAAAACTGTCCAACTTTCATATGCTCCTCCCTCTAGACTAATGCTATAGGGATACTAAAGGCACAGAACAATGAGACCACAAAGGAGATAAATAAAACCTGGGATTGAGCTATACCTCTTTGTAATGAATTCATCACTTCCCTGTCTCTTTCTGTTCTTTCTCTCTTTAGGTCTCCCTTTCTATCTCTTTACCTCTTTGTCTGTCTCTCTCCCGGAAACTCTTTCTTTGTAGGTCTCTGTCATCTTTCATGCCTCTCATTTCTTTATCTTTTTTTGTACAGACTTTTTTATTTTGAAATAATTTTAGATTTACAGGAAAATTGCAAAGATAGGTACAGAGAACACATGTATGTCCTACACTCAGCTTTCCCTTATGTGGCCATCATACACTTATCAAAACTCAGAAATTAACCTGGGTACATTACTATTAATTAGATTATAGAATTTATGCAGATTTCACCAATTTTCCCCCTAAGGTCCTATTTATTTTCAGGCTCCAATCCAGGATATCAAATAGCATTTAGCATCTTTCTCAGTTTATTTGCCTTTTCAGGTCCTTTTCTTTTTCCCCAAGTGAGGATGTCATAGTGCTTCTTTGTTGGGAAAGACACATCCTATCTCTGTGTAATGGGAACTTATTTCTCATGTCTCCTCTCGAGGCATATGCCAAAAGCATCAAGGATTTGTTTTTGACCCAAAGTTAATGTTCCGTAATATGTCTTTCTCATATTTTTCCATTTGTAAGAAGTGCCTTTTTCTCACACACCTTGCTCTCCATTCTGTTTCAGACCCAGAGCAGGTCAAATTAAGATACTCAAGTCACTCTTTCTCTTCTGTAGGTAAACCCCTCCGGTTCCTTTCACCTTTTCTTGCAGTGACTCTTTCTCATCCCTTTAATCACGCTGACTGTTTGTCTCTTGACAAAAGAGGAGGCAGCAGATTAGTTCATGCTGGGGCATGAGGAATCTCTGTTGATATGTGGGCTGTGCATGTGACACCCAGCAATCTGACTTCATGGACAGCACATACTCCTGGAGCATGCAGAGTATGGCGTGAGGTAAGACAAAAGAGCGACAGAGCAAGATTACAATGCTTATGAGATGTCTTCCGAAAGACTATTTAAAAGACACTAAAAGACGTTGCTCTGTAGGCTAAATGCAGTGTTTTTAAAAATAGATCAAATGGCTTAAATGTGATACTGTTCTGCACTTTGCAACAGCTTAGACTTTCCTCTCCAGTATAAAATGTTTCCAACACTGAGAATGGTATCATAAAAATGCAGTTTGTAAAAAAGCATGCTGACACTGTAAAAATTAATAGTTCTCTTGGAAGTGGAGTCTTTTCAATTCTCATAGTGGTAAGTGTAGAGAGAAATGGATGTTTTTTCCTTTTCTCTTGTAAAGTTAATTGATTTGCTTGTCTTAGTTTCCCCAATGAAATATTCTAGATGGGGCACACAGCAAATGCTCACTACCAGGCTCTTTTAACTTGTCATTCAGATGCCAGTCTTGGGTTCTGGAGCTTTTTCCATCACAACTGTTAATGGTTATGTGGGGAAAAAAAGTGGCCAAACACCCAACCTTTAGAATAGTTACACAGAAAGAGTTTATCCTCTTTCCCCATTTTCTAAAGTGTCATAAGAAATCATGACTCTTATTTTCTTCCATTATGGAATATATTTGCCACTTCTGGGTACTCAATTCAATAACTGAAAATCCTGAAAAGAGAGCAGGGATTGGATCTTAGACATTTTCAGGAAGACTTGGAAAGTCTTTGTGTCTATGCAAAAGGGAGCTGATTACGAACTGGTGAGATATTCCACATTCAGGCATGGATTTCATTATGTCTTTTAGTCTTAGGGAAGGTAACTGTGATAGGGCAGCTCTCTTTAGGAGAGCCTGAGAAAATAAAAAGCAAGTCAAAAAGCCAGTGACATTTTTTTTTAATTTTTTTATTGTTATGTTAATCACCATGCATTACATCATTAGTTTTGGATGGAGTGTTCCATGATTCATTGTTTGGGCATAACACCCAGTGCTCCATGCAGTACGTGCCCTCCTTCATACCCATCACCAGGCTAACCCATCCCCCCACCCCCCTCCCCTCCAGAACCCTCAGTTTGTTTTTCAGAGTCCATTGTCTCTCATGGTTCGTCTCCCCCTCTGACTCACTCCCCTTCATTCTTCCCCTCCTGCTATCTTCTTCTTCTTTTTCTTTTTTCTTAACATATGTTGCATTATTTGTTTCAGAGGTACAGATCTGCGATTCAACAGTCTTGCACAATTCACAGCGCTCACCATAGCACATACCCTCCCCAATGTCTATCACCCACCCACCCCATCCCTCCCACCCCCCCACAACTCCAGCAACCCTCCGTTTGTTTCCTGAGATTAAGAATTCCTCATATCAGTGAGGTCATATGATACATGTCTTTCTCTGATTGACTTATTTTACTCAGCATAACACACTCCAGTTCCATCCACGTCATTGCAAATGGCAAGATCTCATTCCTTTTGATGGCTGCATAATATTCCATTGTGTATATATACCACAACTTCTTTATCCATTCATCTAGCCAGTGACATTTTTGAAGTTGAAAACTTTATATTGGAGTTTTCTGAACCAGTCATTGGTATTTATACATTTCTAAACTAGCAGAGACACTCTGAAGGCAAGGAGCTGCATGAGCTTTGGTGGGGGAAAACACAGAATCTCAGATCTAGGAGCATTTTAAGAATCATCTAGTTCATTGATTTCTGGGTGGATCTGACTATAAAATGTATTGGTGGTTGTTTATATGTCTTCTAATTTATTTAGAGTGGACTTATACCCCCAAAGTCTTTTTTATCTTCAGGCTAAATGGTCCCAATTCCTATACTATTTCTATACTATGGGATTCTTTCCCATCTAGATTTCTTTCCACTGGAAACCACTTTGGTTTGCTGAGGCTCCTCTTAAACTCTGAGTCCTTAAATGCACCCTCTGCTGTGCATTTATTTTTCTATGTATAGATCTTTTATATCTAAGGATAGTACTCTCATTTTTCCTTGTAACTCATTATTTTATTAGAACCAGGCATCTCTATCATCTAGTTGATGAGTTTGATCTCTTATTGTGATGTTATCACATACTTCTTAAGCAGCTGAGCTGTCCTCATCTGAGTCATTGATAACGGTATTGAGTAGAACAGAGCCTGACATAAGCTAAATATTAAATATAATTCATTGTGGAAATAAAAGTGGAAAGGGAAAGAATAAAGGCAGTGAAGAAGAAGGAGCACAAGACCACTATGGAAAAATAACACAGAGGCCATGTAGGATGAGCTGGAACCTTACCTGCTGGTGGAAGTCAACTTCTGGTAACACCTGTGGGAAATCAACCCACCCATCTGGGCAAGCACTGGTCTTTCCTGGTGGGCTTAGGAAACCTGGTGGAAGCCAATGAAAATCTGCTAAAATTCATGGCCTTGAAAATTTGAAGGGAATCTAAACATTCTCCTCATGATTGAGTCAGTTGACAGTTGGCAAATGCAACTTCCTGTTTTTATGGGGAGAATGGATTAAAAATATTTCTGAAAAGATTCAGAAAATCTTTGTGGACACTAAATTGCTCCTGGAAAACAATATTTTGATGGTTATAGTATAAATGAATCAGGATCACATGGGTTACATTTCTGCTCAAGTACACATGGTTTAAACACGGATGGAAAAGTGGTTACATTTTGTAAATTTCATAGTTTTCTCTCTTTCTGAGTCTTCGAGCCTCTTCCCTTCCATCTGCGAAGGACAAGGGAGAGATTGAGAGCTTCACAAAACCTCAACTACACCTGGCTTTCTTCTTGCCTCCATTGAAGACTTTATGGATGAGTTTTTATTACATAAATAAATGTGGCTGTGGAAAACTAATAAACATGCCCAGCTTCACCAGGTGGGTCTGATGTCAAAAGAGCACAGTCTGAGGTTTTCTCCATTTCTTTTTCATTTCCCTATTTGTCCAGCTTCCAGATTTTTCTGGACATTTTTAAAATCTCTGTCCTCACATACTCCCACATATAATTAAATCAACTCTGCTATTTCCTTTAATAACTTACAACCCTAGAAAAGTACTTAGTTGATAAGGAGGCAGAAAAACCTGAGCAAATTTAATGATCTCTTTTGCACCTGGGGAGGGAGGAAGGCAGCAGACCAGAGTAGCTGCAGGCTCTTGGACCCTGCATCTCCTCCCAACCTTCAGAGTTGGCTTGAAACACCCTCCTGTATATGCCACTACGTGCTGGACCAGCCCCATTGTGCCTTCTAAGGGGCCCTCAGTAACTCATTATTAAGAATGTCTTGGGGCGGGGCGCCTGGGTGGCTCAGTCGTTAAGCGTCTGCCTTCGGCTCAGGTCATGGTCCCAGGGTCCTGGGATCGAGCCCCACATCGGGCTCCCCACTCCGCGGGAAGCCTGCTTCTCCCTCTCCCACTCCCCCTGCTTGTGTTCCCTCTCTCGCTGTGTCTGTCTCTGTCAAATAAATACATAAAATCTTAAAAAAAAAAAAAAAAAAGAATGTCTTGGGGTGCCTGGGTGGCTCAGTAGGTTGGGCGTATGCCTTCGGCTCAGATCATGATCCCCGGATCCTGGGATTGAGCCCCACGTCGGGCTCCCTGATCAGTGGGGACTCTGCTTCTCCCTCTGCCCCTCTACCCTGCTTGTGCTCTCTCACTTTCTATCTCTCAAATAAATAAATAAAATCTTTAAAAAAAGAATGTCTTGTGGCTGCTCTCACTCAAATTTTAGCAATCATTTCCCCAGTTACTGGGTTCCCATCTTATTTTGAAGGCCCACTATGGCTGAGTGTGTTTCTAGTTGCCTCTCTAGTGAACAAATTTCTTTGCTCTTCCTCATTATTGTTGACAAGATTTCTGCATTGTGACCTTTGTCCTTTTTGTGACCAGATACTTATCTGGTAGCCCAGACCCCAGGGCCTGAATTTCTTCTTTCTGAATCCAGGATCCCTATGCTCAGGCCTTCTAGATGCTGTCCCGGTGCGGGGACACCTGTTTTTGTCTGCCATTTGTAATCTCCCATCCTCCCCCCCCCAGATTTCCTGCTCTAGTCATGTGATGCACTCACTCATTTTCTTCTTCTTTGTTTTTGTTTTTGTTTTTGTTTTTTTTGCTTATTCAGTATGTATCAACTGCTTATTATGTTACATGAATGGTACTGGTGTTGTGTGAACAAAACAGGAGTTATCCAGGTCAAACACAGAGTGGAGGGCAGGCATTGTAGGCAAAGGGAGTGGCACTTACTCTGAATTCTGAATACTCTGAATTCTGGATACGAAAAAGCCAGAGTCCTTGCCCCCACAGAACTTTCACTAGAGTTGCTACATGATAAGTTTTCCTGGAAGGTTGTTAAAAACACAGATTTCCAGATCCTTTCCTAGGAAGGTCTGAATCGGTGGGGCCTGCAGTTGGACCTGAAAATTGGCATTTTAACAAGCTTTGCAGGTGATTCTTATCATCAGCAAGTTTGGAAAACTCTGCAGCGTGGGATACGCTAAGGCTCAAAGGTGGGATGTGTTTGGAAACTGAGAAGTTCCATCTGGTTGGATCGTGGGTCGCGGGATGGGAGTGGGTGAGAGATGTGTTGGAAAGTAAGCAGGAGCCAGATCACGAGAGACCTCAGGCGCCAGCTAAGGACGCTTGACTTTACCTAAAGCCTGTGGAAGGCAGTGAAAGATCTTTATGGAAGACAATGATATGACAATTTTTAAAAGTCCACTCTTGGACATTTGAATGGTCAGGAGAGGAGTAGGGGTGGGGGCAGATGGAATTATAGGATAGAGAAAGATTGTCTTTATATAATGTTTAGAAACATTTGGGATGGAGGAATGAACTTGAAGTTGTCTTGGCAAACGTGGTAATTGCACATGTTGGTCAATTTGGATCTTTTCAGTTTCTTTTTCCCAACACATATATTGATCTTTTGGTTTCTCAGGTTTCTCTGTGTGTGATTTTGTCTCAAACCAACTACCTGTGGCTTAGCTCCCATATTCAGATTCCCAGCTCCTACTTAGCTTTCTGGGTCAGCCTAAGCTTCTGCTCTTAGCTTTCCCTGCCTTCACTAGTCTGGCTGGGACCTCAGTTCTCGATAGCCATGCCCGGGAGGGGTGACCAGACTGCTGCTCTCCTCCCACCCTATCCCAAAGGCACAGCTGGTGCTCACTCTGCGGTGGAATCATCTTTTACTTTTCTAAACCTCTGTGGTTTCCTACAGGAAAAAGGCGTTAGGTCTCCCGCATGGTGGGAAGCTTCACCTAGCTCTGTGTGATGAGCAGCTGTAAGAGGGTAGGTTAGGATGTCCTTTAGGGTTTTGGATTTAAGATAGAACGTAATTTGGGGAAAGCCTCCTTGCTTGCTCCATCTCTCTCTCCCATGACCTTTATAAAACTAGATTTTTGCTTTGGAAACGCTATTCCTATTGATCTTGTGTTGATTTTTAAGGTGCTAATAATAGGAACTAGGGTGTTGGAAAAGCAGTTCCCCAAAGGATATAAGCAGCAAATAATTTTTTTCACATTGTTCCTTTATGTTTAAGATTTATTTTATTTTAGGGAGAGAGAGAGAGAGAGTGAGTGAGCAGGGGGAGGGGCAGAGGGAGAGGGACAATCTTAGGCAGGTTCCAAGCATGGAGCCTGATGCGGGGCTCAATCTCATGACCCTCGATCACCACCTGAGCTGAAATTAAGAGTCCGACACTTAATCAATGAGCCACCCAGGTGCCCCTCACATTGTTCCTTTAAACCAAATCTGTGGATTGGTTTTCCTTTCTTTTTGGGTGAAACCTCGACCAGGTTCCTGAAAACATTTCAGACACTTTTAAATAATAAAAAATCCACTAGTCACTTTTAGCCCCAAGATATGTAATTGAAATTTG
This sequence comes from Callorhinus ursinus, assembly GCF_003265705.2. Taxonomy (NCBI): domain Eukaryota; kingdom Metazoa; phylum Chordata; class Mammalia; order Carnivora; family Otariidae; genus Callorhinus; species Callorhinus ursinus. Next base: position 6,733,964 of record NW_027397116.1, read on the forward strand.
TTGCCCAGTTTAAGAGTCAGCATGGCAATACCAAAACATAGCATTGCTTTAGTCTGGAAAGCCTGCAGGGGAAAGGAAGGTTTATGGCAGATCTCTCCTTCCAGATTAAGTTGTCTTTTTTTTTTTTTTTTTTTTAAGATTTTATTTGTTTGACAGAGAGAGACACAGCGAGAGAGGGAACACAAGCAGGGGGAGTGGGAGAGGGAGAAGCAGGCTTCCTGCTGAGCAGGGAGCCCAACAGGGGACTCTGGGATCATAACCTGAGCCAAAGGCAGACGCTTAATGGTTGAGCCACCCAGGCGCCCTTAAATTGTCTTTTTTTAGAGGACAAATAGCAAGCTCTCTGTGTGGGCTTCTTAGGGCCCCTTTCTATAGGATTGAGATGTGGGAGAAATGATCTTACCCTGCCCCGTTCTCCAATAAAAACGCTTTTTAGAGCAAGCCTCTCTTCTCTTCCTTTGAAACTTTTTACACCCTTGAGGTTGGGTAATGGATGAGGGCTGACCTAGCCAGCTTCAAAACCACCTACGCAGTCTGATCCCTCACTATGTGATGTGGAGATACTTGGCATCCAATGTTTTGTTCTTGGTCTTTCTTCCTTGGCAAAAACGAAGTGAGAAAGAGTCGCTTGTAAGATTCCATTAGCAGGTTAATTTTGGCCAGTGCTATATACTTTGCAGAGTGTTTTCACATATATTAATTTCATTTGTTTTGTAGCAATTCCATGAAATAAGCAGGATAAAAAAAAGTGACACCCAGATAGATTAACTGGCGTATATGAGCCCAGAAAGATATTAATGGTGGAGTCTGAATTGAAAACCAAGTCTTAGGACTCTGTCTCATAGAGTGGAAATACAAGAAGTTTTAAAGTGGGCCCCAATCCAGCTTTTCTTATTACTTATGTTCTGACTTTTATGTTAGTTTCTTAACCTTTCTGACCTTTACTCTCCTGATATAAATTAGAGGTAATACCCTATTTATCCACAGTTTTGGTGAAAATGGAATGAGATAAAGCGATGCTGAGGATCTGTGAAAATGCAAACCTGGATGATACCTGAGATTCTGAATTTCTAACAAGCTCCCAGGTGCTGCTGATGCTGCTGGTTTGAGGGCTGCGAACCGCAAGACATAATGCTTGTCAAATGTTTGGGTCACAGTAGACATTCAATAAATATCAGTTTCCTCCTCCTTTCTGATCATCCATTTGCTCTGCTTTCCATTTGGTTTTAGGATCTACTATAAATTCACTCCACTTGTTATTTGGTACAGAGTCAGAGATAACATAAAATACACATTGAGAAGACACCCCCTGCACAAACCCTGCCTAGGGTCTTTGAATGCAGTCGAGAGAAGAATCTAGTAGTGTCTGAATTCTGGCTCTCAATGGTGTGACACCAGCACCACTAACATGAGAAAAATGACCCAGATCAGAGGGCGTGCCTGGTTCCTTGTTCCCAAACAACTGCTTTATCTTCACGGAGCTAAGAAATAAGTGGAGGGCTTGCTAACGGGGTTTAAAAGATGTTTTTGAGAGTTATTTTAAAGAAATTAGATGGTACTACCAATCATGGAGATGGCTCACTATGCCTCACATGACGGCCTAAATTCATAAGCCAGCTATACCTTTGACAAGTTTGCCATGATGATCTATTGAGAGAGGAAGGACAAAAATATTTTCAAACCCCAAACCTAACTTCCCCTGCTGAACACATCTGTTTGAATTCTGGCACGGGTAGCATATTGGCATTTGTTGAAGTTCATTAATCTTTAAGAAGATGTAAAGAGATCTAGAGAAACCTTTTTTTGCCAGCCAAAGGCTGCAGATTGCGCCTTTGTGTGATAATCAAGTACCATTGTAAATTGTCACCGGTTTCAAAAATAATCCTCATCCGGAAAGGGGAGGCATTTCTGTACTTGTAGGCAATTCTTCCATTGTACTTCCTACATTTATTTGGGATACTTGATATTTCTTCCCGAGTAAAAACACCTCATCTGTTAACACTTGGAGCCTATTAGCTACCAAACTAGTCTGAGATGAAGCAGAACGAATTCCTTCCCTCGGTGGACAAAATCAGAGGAGACTCCTGCTTTCCCCAGGTGGCCATGCGTGGTCTGTGGCTTGCGGTGTGTAGGAGGGAACATTGACGTATTGGACACATGCAGCGGAAAAAAAGAACCAACATGGGTAAAATTGTTTGTGGTATAGGAAGGCACATTTTGTGTATTAATAGAAAAGACTAGAATATGCAGCAATTTTCTTGCAAAAGTAACAGAAATTTATAGAAGCTCAGGGAGTACAACAGAACAATTTGTTGTCCCTGAATGTTTTTTTCATTACCAATAAATGCAGACCATAATGACATGTTTACTATTTTTTTCCATTGCAAAAGTAACACTTATAAGACAATATCTGGAAATATAGAAAGTTAGTGAAAATATATTCATATTTTTGGCATTGAAAGGCAACCAGGTTTAACATTTTGTAATGTTTTCTTTTTGTCATGTTTCTTTTTTGTAATGTTTCTTTCCTGCCTTTTCTCTGCGAGAAAACAAAAATTGGTTACTGAAAATGTTTTTGACCATAATGTGTGGGTTGATGGCCTCAGACCCACCAAGAAAGGAGGTAATTGGCCCCTCCATAATAAGATAGTGCTGCATGCCTGTGCTTACCAAGGAAGGTAACGTCTCAACAAAGAGATTGTCAATGTTTTACGTCCCTTGCCAAACAGGGTGCTGTTTTTTTTTTTTTTTAAATAGATCTTCGTGTTTTATGGACAAACGCTCTGAGCTTGCTGAGGTGTGTGTTATCCATCTGCCTTTTAAAATAGCCTTCCTGAAGCTTCCTCCCTTGGGGCTACAAGGCTGCTCTCTTCCCACCTCTGCTGAGAGTCATGAGATCTCCCCTTGCTACCTGACTCGGGGAAGAACCTCTTCGCCTCTTGACCACACACACACAAATTCTTGGAAGGGTCTTAATTTGAACTCCTGCATGAAAGCAAACCTGTAATTTTCATGAATTAAAGAACTGGTAATCCCCAGCCTCTGGCTGGTGAGCATCCCTCCTTCCTTTCTAAAATATGAATTTTAGAAACAATGAGGTCACATTTAAACAATTCTGACTTTATGTTTTATTTTCTACAAAGTTAGATGGCATATTGAAGAATCAGGTACATCATACTCTTAAAATTAATCTTTCATTGCTCTGATGTATGAATCTTATAAAATTTACTTGGCCTTGCAACAACAATATGTTAGTAGGTATATATATTTGTTGAATGTTTTGGCTTTTATTTTTCATGAAACTTACTGAGGTAAAATTTACATAGAAAACATGTTCCTGTTGGAGTTTCAAACTGTGTTCTCCCGTGTAGCCAACACCATCATAATCCCAATATACACTTCTGTCACCCTGAATTTCCCTTGGGTTTCTTTGTGGTCAGTCCCCACCTGTATCCCACCTTAACTCTAAGCAAGTACTGATCTTCTCCCACTATAGATTAGTTTTGCCTAATCTCAAATTTTATACCAGTAGAGTTATTCAGGATGGATTCTTTGTGTATTGCTTCTTTAACTCGGCATAATGTTTTCGAGATTCATCCATGTTGTGTCTTTTTTTTTTTCAAAGATTTTATTTATTTGAGAGAGAGAGAATGAGAGATAGAGAGCATGAGAGGGAAGAGGGTCAGAGGGAGAAGCAGACTCCCTGCTGAGCAGGGAGCCCGATGTGGGGCTCGATCCCCGGACTCCAGGATCATGACCCGAGCCGAAGGCAGTCGCTTAACCAACTGAGCCACCCAGGTGCCCCATGTTGTCGTGTCTTGTAATGTGTTGTTGTGTTGTTACTTTTCATTGCTGAGCAATGTTCCATCCTATGGAATTATGGAAAATAATTTATTTTTTCATTCATCTTGTTATCCTTTTGATGTCTTCAGTGTCTGTAGTGATAGCCTCTTTTTCCCTTCCTGATATTGGTAATTTTTATCTTCTCTCTCTCTCTTCTTTTTTTTCAGTCTTGCTAAAGATTTGTCAGTTTCATTGATTTTTCTCCTTTCTGTGTGTGTGCGCGTGTGTGTTTCATTTCTATCTTCCTTATGTTCATATTTTCCTTACAATTGTGCGTTTCTGTAATAGCTATTTTAAAGTACTTGTCTGCTAATTCCATGAACTCTGTTGTTGTGTACCTGTTTGTACTGACTTATTTTCTTCTGGTTATGGGTCATATTTTCCTTCTTTTCATCTTAAATAATTTTTGTTAGGATGCCGGATATTGTGCATGGGATCCCGTTGAATGTCTGGATTTACTAGTCTTCCTTTAGAAAGTTGAATCTTGTTTTGGCAGAGTTAAGTGACTTGCAGTTCAACCGAGTCCTTGTGAGGCTTGTTTTGAAGCTTTCTTAGAGTGAGTCTAAAGCCTGCTTTCCTCTAGGGCTAATATAATTCTCCTCTGAAAGCATGCTCCTTCAGGAGGCTCTGGTAAATATTCAGGGTGTTCAGCGAAGTCTCTCCATTCTAGCTGGTCACAATGCAACTTCTAGTTCCCAGAGCCCAGAAACCTGGTCTCTTAGAGTTTCACCCTCTCTGTGTATAGTAGATATTTGACAAAGGACTCAAGGTAATGTCTAGGTATATCTCCAGAGCTCTTTTTCTCTGGTACTCTGTCCCTCACATTTCAGCTCGCTTGGCCTCCTTGAACTCTGATCTCTGGCTCCTAAATTCAGCAAGATGCCTATGCTCTGCTAGGGTTCCACCTCCTTTTGTTGTTGTCTGGGGAGTAGCTGCCTCTAGCCAGAAAGCCATGTTGATCCTAGGATGTCCTTCATTTTTTTTCCTGTTGTCAGAACTTGCAATGCTGTACTATGTCTGTTTTTCAAGGTCCCCAAACTCTTGCTTCCTATATTCAGTTTCCTGATTTCTTACAGCAGGGGAACAAATTTGGTACCAGTTATTCAATTGCATTCAGAAGTGGCAGTCCCTAGATATGCTCCAAAAATGTTTAGATCTATTCAGAATGATCAGTGTTTCCTTCTTCAGTTTCTCTTAGTAGTTTTGGGAAGCTCCAATCCATTTATTCTTGAATATATCGACAATCACTTGGAATACTTTAATGTGCTTTACAAACATCATTCCTCCTCTGCTTGCTATCATCCCCTCTCCTCCCCTAAATTAATAGGATGTGTTTTTCGGAGGCCATGGCTTTAGTGGTTAGGGAAAGAATTCAGTTTTCAAATTTAGTGGGTAGTGTAAAAATCATTTCCCCTCATTTTGAGGGGATAAAATCATAAGAATGAGGAACACTGACACACCTAATGTTGCCCAACAGACCCCTAGGTAACTTTCCAAAAAGTTTCACCGAGGATAGCTAAAGATATCCTCACTTAGGGAAGTCTCAGTGGACTTTTTTTTTTTATCTGTATCAGATTATTTTTTATCTGTACAGTTTACTGTATCAGTAAACTTCTTAATAACGTGGTAAGGTCTTGGTATTTATCAGAAAGGGAGTTGAGCCAAAGCGTTTTAAGTTGATCAGTATCTGGAGTGAGAAAAATCTCGGTTTTCACGGGCCTTATCAGAAAATATTCCCCTTATTTACGAGGAATGCCAAATTCCTCAGATTGAAGTAGATACCCCGGGCACAGTTCAATGTTGCAAGAATAAATGCCAGGGGGAATGTGTTTCCTGTTCTAACTCCCTCACTCCTAGACTTCAATTTTCTCTGAAGGGTACTTAGAAAAATTGGAATTGATGGAATAATGCAGTTTGAATTATACCTTGTCGTTGAAAGAGGCAAGTTGGTAACTAATGATTTTTTTTTTTTTGTAAATTAGTTCAAGATAACTTTGAGGAGGGCCTCAAGTCTTAATATTACACACAGAGTAAAGAGGATTATATGAAGTGTGAAGAAAAATTTCCTTTGATTTTCTGAAAAAGATGTCGAAGACCTGAGATGGAAAAACCAGTTGAATAATGTAATAGTGGTTGGGTTAATCAAAGCTCTGATGTGTCGAGTTTAAATATTCTCTTGAAAGATGGTTGGTAAATATGTGGAACTCTGATTTATAAGGAGATCAAAATCATGCTAAGATTGACTGAGAATTGCACTGATAATTGGAAACTGTAGGTTTCTAAAAAATTTATAAGAAACTAATACTGAGTTTAGAATTTTCAGCTAGTAATCAAATATAGAATGTTATAAGATAGCTGATGAGATCTTATATTTGATTTTCTCAAATAAATAGAGGCTCTTGTTGATTCTATCAAGACAGTTTTGCCTGTAGGACAATAATTAGCATGTGTTTTTATCTCCATGAACATATGTTTGCAATTGCACCCACACAACGTTTTTTAGGAGGAGAATGTTTGCTGGCCTCCGAAATAAGTTTAGTACCTCATAGCAGAATCCAAAGCCAACAAGATAAGAAGCACATAAAGCCTTCTGAAAGAATCAGATAGCTGAATCAGTCAAGGATGGTGGGAGACATGGGAGCTGATAGACTTGTCATACCTTCTTACAAATGTTCTCACCATCAAAAAACCATTAATGTGTCGTTGACTGCTATGGTTAGATGTCAGATACTGCCAGATCCTGGTCAGATACTGCCAGATCCTGGTCACAAAGGAGCTCACAGTTTAAAAGGGGAACTTTTCAATAAGTAAACAAATCAGTAGACTTAATTTGCCAGTCCAAGAGTGTTGGAGCGCTAGAAAGATCTAAATTTGAATCTTGGCTCTGTTACTTAAGATGTGATGATAAGATTACATGTATTTTCATTTTAATGGGCTTCAGTTTCTATCTCAGGTAAAAACATCAAAGCTTTCAGGTAGGAATCCTAAGGATTATCTATCATGTCTCATTTTCCCTCACTGCTTACCTCCTATTTAGCAGTCCTGTCCTGTCCACTCTACTTTCTTTTTCTTTTTCTTTTCTTTTCTTTTATTTTTTTAAGATTTATTTATTTAATTCAGAGAGAGAGAGAGAGAGAGAGCACGAGCTGGGGGGCAGGGGGACAGGGGGAGAGAACCTCAAGCAGATTCTGTACTGAGTGGGGAGCCCGATGCGGGGCTTGATCTCACAACCCTGAGATCGTGACCTGAGCCAAAACCAAGAGTCAGACGCTTTACGGACTGAGCCACCCACGCGCCCCTGTTGGCTCTACTCTCAAATAGATGTGAACACCTCTCTCCCTTGCGCATTTACTGCCTAAATCCAAAGTACCAACATCTCTGGCTTAGACAATTAGCCTCTAAACGACTACTCTTGTCTTCCCCCCTTCTTGGCTGAATACCAGATTGATCCTTTAAGTGTACATTGGATTAGAGCACTTCCCTACTCCGACCCTCCACTTCCTGCCCATTGCATTGGAATACCATACGAACCCTTCTCCATGCCCTTCCTAGCTCCCTGGGAACTCGCCCCTGTCTGCCCTCATCTTCAGGCACACCTGACCCTTCTTCCCTTCCATACCTTACTCACTCCACTGCAGTCATCCATGACTGGAAACTTGTTAAACTCATTTCTTTCTCAGGGGATGCTCTTCCTCCATTTCCACAGGCCTGGCATCATAGTACATAAGCTCTGTGGCTAGCTCAAGTGCTACCATCTCGAAAAGGCTTTCCCTACCCTGTCTAAAATGGCCTTGCTCTCTCTCAGCCCTCTGCCCCTGTTTTATTTTCTTTATGGCAATTTTGCCATCTGCAATTTTATTATTTTTATTTTTTTTAATTTTTTTAAAATCCAGAGCTTTCTTTTTTTTTTTTTAAGATTTTTATTTATTTATTTAACAGAGATAGAGAGAGAGAGCACAAGTAGGCAGAGCAGCAGACAGAAGGAGAGGGAGAAGCAGGCTCTCCGCCGAGCAGGGAGCCCAATGCGGGGCTCGATCCCAGGACCCCGGGATCATGACCTGAGCCGAAGGCAGCCGCTTAACCGACTGAGCCACCCAGGCGCCCCAATTTTATTATTTTTAAAAATACTATTTCTTCCTTACTAGAGGCTACGTTCCATAAGACGGACTTTGTCTGTCTTGTTCACTATTCTAAGCACATAATGAGTACCCAGTAAATATTTGTCAAATGAATAAATAAATTTTAAATGGGGTGATGATATTTTCTTTTAGATTTTGTAAGGATGGAATAAGAGAACATACACATATCTATATATACTTTAAGACTGTAAAGCATTAAAATCTTATTCAGAGACCTATCACTAAAATGGTTGTAAGGTACAAAAAGTATTTGGACATAGTACTGATAAGTGTCTCCATGAGCTGAGACTTTAGCTCTTATATTTAATTCTAGTTTCTGTCTTAGGAGAAAATAAGTGAGTTTTACTCAGTTGGACAAGTACTCATGACTTACTCTTCACAATTAGACTGATTTTTGCATTTTTGACTCATTATTATACTCCAGTGATTACAAAATGTCTTATCCCTCTGGGAGGTGGGGGGGCGCAGTGGAATATCTCGTTTGCAATAATGTTGTCTCTTATGCAGAAATGTTTTCATCCTTTCCATCATTCAATTCTGTTCAAACTATTCCCCAGTTCAATGGGAATAGTCAATCAGTTTGCCCTTACAAATGTGCACAAATTCTGCAAAGTCCTCAGTTCTCTTCTTACAAATTCTGAAACCACAACAGAGCATTATATGAATAATGATACCTCTTAGGACAAGTGTGGGAGTAACAGTGTGACCTACCAATACAATATTGGTAGCATGTTCCTTGGATTTGCTGCCTAGTAGGACTCTCCAAATTCCTGTCTGATACTATCCCTGGTGCTTTGGTTCAGACTACAGTGTACCAGCCTCAGTGAAGTGCCGCTAGATTGTGCAGACTGTTGGATGTGTTGTGGCGGTTGAGGTGGGCCTCCTCTATTGTGTCCCAAGAAATGAGAATATTTACGCTCTCTCCTTTCATCTATGTGACTTTAATATATGTTTCCTTTGATTTGAGTGACTTTGAGTGGGAAACAGACACCAAGATGAATTTTCCCCATGATGTCCGGCTAACTCTGAATGTTTCTTGGCATTTCTATGATAAACTCGATCATAGTGGATTAAATGATCAGTTACTGCTCCCAGGGTTTCTGTCATCTGGTTTGGGGGTCAGAGATGGGCTTTCTGTAAAGCTAATGAAACTATAGCTTTAGGGCCTTCAACTTGCGTAGGTTTCTTCTAAGACCTATACCTATTTTTGCATCCTTTTTCTTAAAATTGCCCCCACCACCCTGCTATCCCAAACTGTATAAGCTTCGGCTCCACAAAAGCCTGGATCCTATTCCCCACAATACAGCATTGTCTTGGGATAAGAAGCCTAGCACAGTGGCTCCAGAGAGTTGCTTTGGATGATTTTTGGATAAAATGTCCAAATTGGCAAGGTAAATGTTTTACACTTAGACAAGTTGTGTTTGCTTATCTTAGGTCCCGAGCAACTCGATTCATTTTGGTTACTAGCTTATTTCCTTTCCCAGTGGTCAAAGCTGTCACATTATGCTCTCAGGAGTATGGGGCCGGAATGTAATGGTTTCCTTTTCACTGGGCAGCCCCTAGTGCAACCTCCCTGCAACTAGTTGTAGTTTATGCCAATTTCAAAGCAAAATTCTGGCTCTCTAGGAGGAAGATTTAATGGTCTTTGGCTGAGATCTTTAAATTATCTGTCATTATTACATCCCTTACTTTAACAGCTTCTCATCATGCTTCCTCCAATACTCAACCCCCAGCTAGGACAGTAGACATCTCCCACAGCCTTGCAGAATACCAGCAACACGGACACAAATCCTGGAGGTGGCCCCCAGGTTTCCTCAGACCTCCGAGAGTATTGTGAACCTCAGATGGCCCGGGCCCTCTAGCTGGGGATATTTTCAGTTTCTTGTAGGAAGGGCTGGAAAGAGATTATGTTGGAGTCACTGAGGGACCCATCCCTGGACCACCTCTCTATTTTTAGGTACTCTCATTCCCTTGGTGATCTCATCTTTTTGTCATGGCTTTAAAAAGCATCCTTACACTGACAATTCCCTAGTTTATATCTGGGAATTAATTGGAGGGCTTAGAGTAAAGAAGTGATGGGATCTGATACAAGCTTAAAGGATCAGCTCAGAAGTTCTCCCCTGAACTCAAAACTTTTTCAATTTAACTTTCCACCTGGATGTCCACTACGCGTCAGTGAAAATTAATAAAAGGAAACCTCGTTGAGAATAGAGTTGCGAGGCCAGCAGGGGGAGCTCTCGGGTCCAGCACCGGTTGTCAATTCTGCGCAGACCCAAAAGGAATAGACCTTGCTAGGGGACGCTACTATCCCAGCAGGAGGAAGGAAGATTTCTTCTGATCCTGGCAACAGCCTAACCAATGAGAGACAGTCACAGCTCAGCCAATGGGAGGCTACTATACTTTCGACTCCCAGTTTACTCCAATGGACGTTTAGTTTATAACAGCCCCTCCTAAGTCCCTCCTTTCCCCTATAAAAGAGGTTCCTCTCTTTGTTCTCTGGACCCCCTGTGGTTTTGTTGTGGTTTGCTTGTGCTGGAGTGCAGTTCTCAGCTATTCCTGAATAAACCCATTTTTGTTTTGCTGGTAAAATAAACTGACAGTTTTATTTTTAAGATTAACGCATTTCAGACATATTATGTCCAAATCTCAGCTTCTGCTCTTCCCTTCTTCCCTCTTTCTTCAGTTTCCCATCTCAATAAATGGCAATTCCATCCTCCTAGGTGCTCGGGCCAAAAATCTTGGAGTCATTTCTGACTCCTCTCCTACTCTCATACCACGTGTTCAAACTATCTAAATAAAAATCTGTCTATATGTGTCTACATTCAAAATATATCCAGAATCCAGTCAGCTCTCATCAGCCTCACTGCAAACACCTGGCCCAAACCACCTTACCTCTCACTTTGTTGAAGTGCTTCTCACCTCCTACCTGGTCTCCCTGCTTTAGTCTGTACTCAGCACACCAGCCAGAGTAGTCCTTTCAGCACACAAGTCAGAGCATGCTACCCACCACTGGAAAACCTTGACGAGCTCCCAAATCACTAGGAGTAAAAGGCCAAGTCCTATAATGGTTCACAAAGCAGTACCTCATCAGACCCCTAGCAACTGCCCTGACTTTATCTCCTAACACTTTCCCCATCACTCACTCTGCTCCAGCCATGTTGACTTCCATGTTGCTTTTGATAGGACAAGCCAGGCACCTTCCCTGTTCAGTGCCTTTGCGATTGCTGTCCTGTCTGCCTGGATTGCTTTTCCCTCAGATTTTTCTTTCTCTCTTTATTTCCTTCCTTCCTTTTTTTTTTTTTTTTTGCATGCTCAACGAACACTCCCAGGTATTTTTTCAAATGTCCCTTTCTCAATGATCACTCTATTTAAAATTACAACCTCACCCCATTCTTTAGTCTGTTTTAATTTTTCTACATAGCATTCATTACCTCTAACATCTAATGCTTATTTTAATTTTTTATTGTGCCTCCTAATGCTTATTTTAATTTTTTATTGGGTCTCCAGGTGTAGGATTAGGGGCTGTACTTCACCCCAATGACTCTCCTCTTCTTGGTTTTCCCCAGGAAGAGATACTTGGTAGACCAGTGGGAAAACTGCTCCTTGAATGTATATGAAGAAGTGGATTCAAGTGGCATAAAAGGCTGTGGTGGATGTGGAGATGTGCATCCCAATCTCCTTTCTGAGAGGATGTGTCTCCAGCTATTGTTATCTTCAGCAGACAATAGCTTTCAGCCTCTTCAGGGGTCACCCCTCCCTTGGGTGGTTCATGAGCAATGACTGATGGAGGGAGGAGTGTAAAGGCTCAGCCATTTTAGCCCTGAGTGGGATAATTGACAGGCTCCGGAGCTCCCTGTGGGGTTGGCTAAGCCTGCGAGGTCTCTGGGTCTGGATCACGACCTATATCTCCTTCTGCTCAATCCCGCTCTCCCCCTCCCTTCCACAGGTGTTGATCCCAAGGGAACACCTTCTACACTGAACACCAAGCTTGGTCTCAGCTCTGTGGCCGGACAACCCAACCTACAAATTGTTATATGACTGGGGGCATTTTTGTGGGGTTAAAACTAGTCAAGCGTTATAAAAGCCTGGGAATTTTTTATTTTTTATTTTATTTTTAGCAGATGCAGTATTCTGAGAAAGGGATTAACATTATTGAAAGTGGTGGCCAAGAAATATGATTCTTGTTGCTGTGTTGGAAGATCTGGAAGTGTAAGAGGCTAAAATATAAAACAGACTGGGAATCTGTTACAGGAGTCGAGGAATGAAATCCACAGGCTAACAGAGGGTTGTAGTTGGAGGGAGAAAATATACTTAAGTTATTTTTCAAAAGAGAATTGGAAATATTTGGTGTCAACCTGGATGGGAGGATGAAGACAAGCCAGCTAGAATAAATATTGATTCCAAAGCTGAGAGCGGAGGTGTCTGCGAGCGCTGCTGATGGGAAGAGACACAATGGAAAAAGGTTTAAGCAAGAGGATAATACCTAATTTAAAATGTCAACAAGATATTTAAGTGGAAATTTCAGCCTGCTGAGAGCCATCTAAATTATCCAGCCACGTGGAGGGACTTCAGATATGGTGGTCAGGCTATAACCGGCAGCAGGGCCTCATGCCCATGGCTGAATGGAGGCTGAGCTCGAGCCTCAGTGGGGCTTATCTGCAGAGAGGATGGGGCACCTTCCATGACTTGCACGAAAGTGTTTTATGAGCGGGTTGGGGCCCTGGTCATTGTCTTGAAATCAGAGAGAGAGAGAGAGAGAGAGAGAGATTTTGTGTTGTGGGGTTAAATGCATGCATTTGATTTAGATTAGCCATGGAAAGTTCATGAAGGAGAAAAGGCTTCAATAAGTTTGATTTCAGTAGGATGAGGCAGATCACTTAAACCTTCGGAGTCTCTTCTTCCTTATTTGTGTGGCAGGATAGTTGGCTCCTCTCTACTCCTCTGCAGTGTCCTCATACCAAGATATGATGACCAGATGAGCTATTTGGCAAGGCTGAGAACCTTGGAGGTGGAGGCTTTCAGCCTCATACTGGTGAGACTTATGTATGAAGTGATTCACTGTAGCAGTGGCAAGGCGTACCTTACAGACCCTTTACAGGGCAGACCACTTCTCTTTGTCCTGTCCACACACATGCAGGATCTAAGGATCTCAATATATCCACAGAGGGAGAAACCAGACGGACTGCAGAGGTCCGCGTTGCCTTCAAGAGCAAGAAGAAGTGAGACTCTAGGGAGCCAAGGTACACAACGGACAGATCAAGAGTGCTGCCTTGTAACCACATATCTAAGGAGCCACCCAGGGAGGTTTGTACCAGTTTGTCAGCATTGCTTTTGGGAACAGTGACACTGATGATGTGTCCCCTGATCTCAGTCCAACCTGGAAGGCTCTGCAGTTGGGCTGGTTACACAGCAGGACTGTGCCTGTGTGACCAGCAGGGTGTAGGAAGTCCAGGCTGGGACTCCCTTGGGGCTCACTAGTGTGGATGGGTTCCATTCACACATCAGGGGTTCTTGATCTAGAAAGAAGCACATCCTGGCTCTGTACCCTACGGGAGGGCACCTGGAGCACAAGCCTGACTCCTTCAGAGCTCGTTTGGATGCATACCTTCATTGGAATGGCACACTATGTCCTACCCTTTTCCTGTCATCAGCCATACATTTGTAAACATTGTCATTTTCATCCTGTCTGTAGTTAGGGCAGGACAGAGATCATTAAATTAATTTGCATAAATTAAATAGCTACTTGGAGTGTCCTGTGCAGAATTGATCCCCCAAAATGCCCATTTTTTAACCCCTCCCTCCCCTATAATTTCATCCTAACTAATTTGTCTCCCTTTTTCTCTCAGACTTTCTAATCCTTCTTGCTAGATGGGTATAGGTGCAAATGGTCCTAAAATGCCCTTGGAACTGTGTTTTTTTGGAAAATATAGAAAAGCACAAAGCAAATGAAAATTCTCTGCAACGTCACTGACCAAGTATAATCACTATTAAGCTGTTTTCACAAATATTTCCAGTTTTTATTCTATGAATAAAACTCTCATGAGTCCCTCCTTGCTCACTTGGCTCATCATTTTATCATTTTTCATGGGCCATGGTCCTCGTAGGGCCTGTAAAACCTGGCAGATGTATCTATAGCCATCATTGTTTTCTTATTTGAAGGAGGAGATAGACGTGTCTATAATCTTGCTATGGACTCAAACTTGTTTTTGCCACTCTGAACACAAAGTGCTTGTATCTCACATCCTGGGCTAGGTATCTTGGCAATAGAGTTTTCCATAATGTTGCAGACTTTGTCCCAAATAACAAAGGAAACCAACAGCAGACATAACACTTCCTATAGATGATTGCATTTCATCTGCCCAGTGCTTTCCTGAGGTTGGTACTGTTATCTTCATGTTCCTGATGAGGGAACCGAAGCCAGGAGAGGCTAAGTATCTCAGTGAAAGTAGCCCAGCTGCTACACGACTCCCTTCGAAGGAGAGCCAGCCATTGATACCTTCAAGATCATCACTACTATCACTCATGGCCATCATGCCTGAGCCCCTATTGGAGCCACCCTGGTGTCTTGTAGCTCCCTAACTGGTAATCTTTGCTCTTATATTGTGGCCAAAGTGAGCCTTTAAAAAACATAAGGCCGATTAAAAAAAAAAAAAAAAGGCCAATTGTGTCATTCCTCTGCTTAAATCCTTCGCCGACAAAGCTCCCAGAGTAAAAATCCAAAGTAATTACTGTGTCCTGTAAGGCCCTCTGTGATCTGCTTCTTCCTGCCTCCACTTGCCCAATCACCCCAATCTCCACTCCGACTTCCCCCTCCCCCAACTCTCTCTCTTGTTCCCTTGACTCATTGCCATTCTCCACACATAACTGATGTGTCCCCACCTCAGGGCCTTTGCACCTGCAGTGTCTACACTACCTGGAATCTATCACTTCATTCCCATCCCTGTTTAAATGTCACGTCCCCTTCAAACTCTTCCCTGGCAAACCTATTTATAATAGCACAGTCCTCAACTTTCTTTATCCTTTACCCTGCTTTATGTTTTTCACAGTATTTATTACCACCTGACATTTATTTATCTATTTCTTCATTTGTTTATTTTCTCTCTTTTCCTACCAGAATGTGAGCTGCTTGAGAGTGGAAACTTTGCTTTGTTTCTTGTTCTATCTCCAGGTCTAAAGCAGGGTCTGGCCCGCTAAGGAAAATTTCATATGGAATGATAGGAAGGAAGGAGCCAGAATTCCACTGCATGTCTTTGTCTCAGGCCCAGGCTGTTTTCCTCTTGCATTTTGAATAGCTCAGAGCCACTTAAAGGGAGGAACATACACTAAGTACCAGTGGTATGGTACTTACATACCACGTTTCTATTTCTATTAATCCCATTTTCTTGCCTCTTGCTGAGAGTAGAATGATTGAAGTGAATCAAGGCAGACTCATTCCTCAGAAGGTCAAACCAGCATTTGCACTTCTCCCCTCAGGAAATAAGATGAGGCAGAGAGAAAACAGCATCTATAATGACAGATTCATAAGGAAGAACTGAAGGGAATATTTCTTTTTTTTTTTAAATTTTATTTATTTGTTTGAGAGAGACGGAGAGAGAGAGAGCTCAAGCAGGGGGAGTGGCAGCAGAGGGAGAAGCCGCCTCCTCTCCTAGCAAAGAGCCTGATGTGGGACTCGATCCCAGGAGCCTGGGATCATGACCTGAGCCGAAGGCAGATCCTTAACTGACTGAGGCACCCAGGCGTCCCTGATGGACCATTTCTATGGTGAA
This sequence comes from Callorhinus ursinus, assembly GCF_003265705.2. Lineage (NCBI taxonomy): Eukaryota > Metazoa > Chordata > Mammalia > Carnivora > Otariidae > Callorhinus > Callorhinus ursinus. The sequence goes on from NW_027397116.1 coordinate 6,749,712, forward strand.
ATTACCAGGCCTTTGAGGTCAGGGAATCCTAGCTGTGCTGTGTGACTTGGAGCAAGTTTATTGTAACCTCTCTTGGGCTGGGTTTTCTCATTTCTAAAATGGAGTCAATGACCTTCCCTTAGAGTGGTAGAAGAGTCACTTTCTAAGTAAAAAAAAAAGGGGGGGTGCAAAGGAACTGTCTCCCCATAAAATCCCAGGGAGATTTGGAGGGAGTTCGATACTCCATCTTTGGGATGGAAGTAGCAAAGCGTGGCTTTAAGAGATCAACAGTAAAAGCTAATTGAGAACAATGATTAATCAGTCCGCTTTAGCAGGTGGTGGCAAGGCTTTCCGCAGATGCGCCCCCTAGCTTTAGTAAGTGGTGGTACCACTGGCAAAGATCCTGCCCCTAAAAGGCCGGTCGGGGCCCGGAAGTGGCAGCAAGGGGAATTCACAGAATTTCAGAGGTAATGAAGCTAGCGGGCACCACCTTCACAAACGTCTCCATCTCAGTCCCCACCGTCCCCCGCCTCACCACCGTCACGTCTGACCTGTTTCCCGTCCCCTCCTCCCCGGTCCTCCTCCTTCTCCCGCACCCCTCCCCCCTCCTCCTTCATGTAGGCAAGAGATTCACTCCCCAGGACTTAAGATTGTATCGGTGGGGATATAGACAATAAATCAATAACAATATTTTAAAGCATTAAGCACATACATAGCATTTGATATATACACTGTCTCATTTAATTATTAATCTCCCTTAAAGTAGCTTATTTCCGTATTGGACTGGAGGGAAATGAGGCCCAGAAGGGAAAAAACTTCTTCAAGGCCTTGCAACTCATACGGGATCATATCAGGATCTGAGCCCAGGTCCATGTGGCTTTGAGACACTTGTTCTGTATTCCTTACTTGTTGACTGGCTGTGGTGGGGACTGGGGGCCGTGAGCAGGAGAAGTGCTCTAGAATAACTTCTAGGTTTCCGATCTGGGTGGTCTGTTGGAGAGTTAGTGGTGCCTTCCCCCGGATTGGGACACCCTGACTCCCAGAAATAGCTCCAGCCCCTAATTAGCATCAGGATCATTTCTTTTTTTAACATTAAGAACGAGATGTTGGCCAGAGTTACAGGGATTCTTGTTTGAATCCTTCATTTGTTTTTTGCCGACAATAGACTCGCTAAATGGCGAATCAGAGACCTCTCATTAATTTGAAACTGTCTTGAACGCAAAATAGACAAGCTATTAAGCTAATGAATGAGCCCCGTTCCTGTTACCTTTCTACTCATTCCTCCAGAGTCTTTTTCCCTGACGGTCAGCAGGTATCATGTTATGGCAGTGAAAGCTATTAGGTAGTACTTGCAGCCTGAAAAGCAGAAAAGTCAAGCATGCTGGAGGAGTCCTGGCCTATTAAGGAGAGAGAAGTCTGGTTCTGATTACCGATAATTATAGATAAGCTGGAGCCGACAGTCATTTTCTGACCACAAACTCAAATCAATCAATTAAAAACTGCGTGTAGCTGTACCACGGCTAATCAGTCCCAGGCACTTCAGGATGATCCATTAAGTCCTACCTCGACCATGTCATGGTTGCTGTGTTCCGTCTGCTACTCCGACAGTAGATCAAATACACACCTCATTTTATACTCTCCGACTAATCAGCAATGCTGTTCACAGTGTCAGCCTTCCCTCCACTTACTGAAATCACCCGCCTTGTACAAGAAGTTCAGAGACTGAGTCATCATTTCCTTTTCTGAAGCCAGGCATGCAAACCCAAGAAAAATGGTTACTAGCAAGGAAGAGCAGTCGTTGTGGAAGCTTGTCGCTTACGGTGTGGCCCACTCAGGAACTCAGATGGGGGCAGGGCTTCCAGGGGTGGGTGGCGGTGGCCGCATGGGACCTTGAAGGTGGTCGCACAAAGAGGAGGTATTTTGGGAAATGAGGGTTAGCTTCAAACTACGGCATGTGCCAAAGCATAATTCTTGGTTCCTCCAGGTGCATGGCTTCCCAAGGAAGCAGATTTCAGTGCGATCTAATGATGAAGGTATTTATTCAGAGGTTGCAAACCAGTAGCCCGTGAGTGGAAAACCACTAGCAGACGTGGCTTCTTGGACCCCCGGAGTGTTTAAGACAAAACCAATTCAGGCAACTAATTCAAGTTGCCAACATTTAGGATCAAGGAGTTGTACTAGGATCTCACATCGGTGGCTTCTTGTTGTTGTTGTTGTTGCAAATTTGATTCATCAGCACTGAGCCCAAACTCCCCCCCCCCAAATCCCATCCCCAGCTGAAGGCTGTTTCCTTTGGAAAGAACTTGTTCTTTCCAGCTCACTGCATTCCCCACAACTTTCTTTGGACCTACATCAGCCTCCTTCACTCATTTAGGTTACTTCCTGGCTCTTGCAGCTTTTTTGAGATTGTGATTCTTAGTAAATACTGAAGCACCTTTAGAAGTGAAGATCGCTCTGCCCTTTGAGATGCTCCACGGGAGGCTGGAAGGACACCTGCTGAAGATAGAGCAGCTAGTATACCCGTGGCAAAAACAACCGGGCTCCTGCTCTGGGCCCCATTTTGTAAGAGGCCCTGCTTTAGCCCTCCTCCAATTGTGCTCAAACCATGGGAATCGTCCATGGTCCATGTTCTCTTGGGGACCAGTTCTCCTAGATGTCCAGGCATTTACTCTTCACTCCAGATACCGAAGGCCCCCAGATGCTTCTCCATGTTTGTCCTCCTGAGGATGGGCTGGTGTACTGGTCCCTGTGTGTGTGGGATGAGCAAGGGAAGGCTGTTCAGTAGGATGTAGTTAGTGCTTGGATATGTAGGGTTTGGGGTCCACAGACAGGAGACCCCTTGCAATGTAGGACAGGATTCAAGGTGGGCAAAGAAGGCATGCTGGGGACCTCTGTACTTCTTCCCAGGGTTTATCCTGAGCTCATGTTAAGGAGGGCATGTATTACATGGAGCACTGGGTGTTATACGAAAACAATGAATCATGGATCACTACATCAAAAACTAATGATGTACTGTATGGTGACCAACATAACATAATAAAATTAAATTAAATTAAAAAAATAAAAATGCTATGTCCCTAAAATTCTCTAAGGTCCTGGCAGTGGCCCAAATCCTGTGCTTGGGAAAACACTGGATAGAAGGAGGTCTCAAGAGGAGTAAGTACATACCACGCTAACGTGTGATAGCTTTTCTTGGCAAGAAGAAAAAAAGAAGCACTATGTCTTAGAATACCTCCAGGCCACTTATATTACTTCTTTTCCTATTTATGAAGTATTAAGTCATAGGACGTTGTACTGGCCTGGCTGTTCTGGAACCTGTGGTCTGTAAACCCAGACAGCAAGGTATTCTATCTCCTTTGAGCAGTATTGCTGAATTCTCATGGCTTTTCTCTACTTTATCCGATCACAGGCACCTAGGCTATGCCTATTTTACTGGTTGATCTAACTCCCTCTTGCTGGGAACCCCCACTCTTATGATCAAGAGATTTTTGTTCTAGGACAAGAAGAACCATTTGCCAAAGCAGCCTGGAGTTTACAGGGTTCCCATTGCTTCTTGTCTTTAAAGAGGCAACCAGGCAGATGACTCCTAATTGTTGGCCAGATGAAAACAGCTTTCTCATCCAGAGGCCGTCACGAAGCTTCAGTGTTACCATAGTGCATGCCTCCTCAATTAGGACATTTCATTTTGGTGACTTTGGCATCATCCCTCAGGTTATAATAAGAAACACATTATCCTTCGAGTAAGAACAACAACACAACAACAGCAAACTGGTCAGTTGGGCAGATCTGATTCAATTCATTTTCATCAAATTTAACTTCAAGCAAATTGATGGGATGAATAAATTGGCCAGGTGCTAATTTAGCTAAATCTTGTCGATCAGGGTTGGGCTTACAAACACAGCTGTGGGCTCTCGAGGTGACACCATCCCTTACAACTGCCAGAGAGGAGAGCCATGCTCCCAGTGTTCAAAAATGCCCCATGTCAACACTTTTCCTTTATCTCCAATCATTTTGGCCATGCTGAAACTCACTACACCATCAAGTAAACTTCAATATTTGGCCACAAATCACAGAGCTGTAGAGACATTAATAGCAAACGGACTATCATCACTTTCCATAATGAGAGTAATAGAAAACAGATATCTAACAGTCACTTCTTTGCCAACTTACTCTTGCCATCTAATTTGACCTTAGGAAGAAAAGATAATCTTGCCTATGGCAGTATTGGCTTATTTACTTGTTGGAAAGACTGAAACTTGTCATGAATACACAATTGTGTTTGGGCGTTTACCACGAGCCACTCCTGAAGGAGACAATTTTTTTCCACTCAAAATTAAGAAAAAGATATTTTGCTATTATTTTCTTTGTTCATTATCATTCCCAAAAATGATGTATTAGAAAATATGTTAGAAATCACTCCAAGTATCATTGTATTATTTTGCATTGTATTATTTTGCAGAGGCAGGAAATTATTCTAAAAATTACAGAAGACAATGTGCTTCTATCCCCCTTTAACAATTCTCAACCTGAGCTGTACATTAGAATCATCTGGAAAGGGAAAAATAAATTAAGACGAAATCAGAGAGGGAGACAAACAATAAGAGACTCTTAACTCTAGGGAACAAACTGAAGGTTGCTGGAGGGTTGCTGGGGGAGGGGCTGGGGTAAGTGGGTGATGGGCGTAAGGAGGGCACTTGATGTAATTAATGAGCACTGGGTGTTCTATGCAACTGATGAATCACTAAACTCTACCTTTGAAACTAGTAAGACACTATATGTTAATTGAATTTAACTAAAAAGTAAAAAAATAAAAATGCTTATCGCTGGGTTTCCAACCCAGGTAGACTGATTTTATTGGTCTGGGTGTGGCATGGGCATTCAGTTTTAAAAGCTCCCCAGGTGATTCTAATGTTCAGCAACATTTGAGAACCACTGATCTAGTATAGCCTGGTGATTCTCAAACTTTAAAGTGCATGAAGATCTCCTGGAGAGCTTGTTAAAACACAGATTGCTGGTCTGCACTCCTAGAGATTCTGATTCTCCGGGTCTGGGTTGGGGCTCAGAAATGTGCTTTTCACACCAGTTTCCATCAGGTGGTGCAGGTGATGACCACACTTCCAATAGCACTGGGGTAGCTCATTTATCTGTCTCTCGAAGAGGCAGAGCAGGGGAAGACTCTTGAGGAAAAGTGACTTGTCAGATGTGTTCACCAGAGTCTCTTAAAGGGCCTCTCTTAAATCCTATAAGGGGATGCATCAGAAATGTTAGATTGTATTCGAGGAGGTGCCAAGCCAGTAAACAAACTCCTGAAACTCTGTGGGATTGTTTTAATAACTGGAGTGTCAACACAAAGCTTAATTTATGTAGGAATAAAACTGGGAATTAACAAAAAGAAAATCTGATCACATAGACGAAAATTTCAAATTGCTTTCTAATCAAAGGCCAACTAGAAACAGAGGAAGGAAGCAGGACAAGAATATGAGGGACATAAGAAGGAAATCTTTATTATACAACCACATGTAGATTTTTTTTCTAGGGGGTCTCCGCACTTGGATTTGGGACCTAGAAAGGCTTCGGCTTGATTTTTGTTGTGAGATTATTGTAGTTTTATGACCTGATGGGCTTACCAACCATCTCAGTTTGTCCAGGATTTCCCCTTGATAGCACTGAAAGACCTGCACCTGGAAAATCCCAGGCTCTTGCCCATGGGAGGGTTGGTCAACCCTAAAATGAGCAAGTGATTTAATCACTCTGTAACTATAAAATGTGGATGACAATGCTCACCTTAGTTGTTGAGGGGATTAAAAGCCATAAAGTGTGAAGCACGCTGCACAAGCCTGGCTTATAAGAGAAGCTGGAAAATCATGGCTTCGACTAATAGCTTATTCCTGGATGTGAAACTTTATAATGGGAGGCTCCTTATACCAAAAAGCTGGGCCAATTGCTTTAGGAAGTACCTATTCTGGTTGGATGGAGTGTTTGGTGATGACAAGGAGTAACAATTTTCTAGACCGAAGGAGAGTTCCGAGCATTTGCCAGTTAACCATCAAAGTCTTCCAGTGATAGATTTTGGATCTCTATTGAATAAGATATGCGCTGAACCTAAAATTGAACTTTATAGAAATTCTCTGCTAACTGTGCACACAGTTGCCTACTTTAAGAAAACCCAGTAGCAGAATTCTGACTTATTTTTATTTATTTTTGAGAGGGGTGGGGGAGAATGCGCATATGCGAGAGAGTGAGCAGGGAGAGAGGCAGAGGGAGAAAGAGTATCTCAGGCAGACTCTGTGTTAAGGGTGGAACCCCATGTGGGGCTCAATCTCACAACCAGGAGATCATTACTTGAGCCGAAATCAAGAGTCCTATGCTCAATTGACTGTGCCACCCAGAAGCCCCAGTAGCAGATTTCTGACTTAAAGCAGCTATATCTGGCGGTGTTTATTCACATAATGAGGATCTTTCATTCATCACAGCAATTTGTTCCAGTAGGAACTTTCTGTGCGGATGGGAATACTCTATCTCTGTGCTGTCCAGAGTGGTAGCCACTGCATGTGCGACTATTGAGCATCTGAATGTGGCTATGGCCACTAAGGAATGAAATTTTAAATTTCATTTAATTTTAATTAATGTACATTGGGATTGCCTGCCTGTGGTTAGTGGCTATTATCAGAGGGAGGAGGGGCTCTGGTACATCTGATAGAGCTTACTGTTGATGATTAACAAGTTGAAAGGTAGACCCACTGATAATGACATTTTAATTAGAACAGAGAATGAGTTCTTTCTGAAATCTAATTCGATTGACACACAAGCATTTATTGAGCAAAAGAATACTAGTGAGGGGCACCTGGGTGGCTCAGTCGGTTAAGTGTCTGCCTTCGGCTCAGGTCATGGTCCCTGGGATCGAGCCCTACATCGGGCTCCCTGCTCCACGGGAAGCCTGCTTCTCCCTCTCCCACTCCCCCTGCTTGTGTGCCCTCTCTTCGCTGTGTCTCTCTCTGTCAAATAAATAAATAAAATCTTAAAAAAAAAAGAATACTAGTGAGTGCCTTTTCAGAATGGCTCTGACATAACCAGTAGCCTCGGTAAAGGACATCTAGAAGAGTCTGGAAGTCATGGGCTCTGAGTTCCAGTGGTGGGTCTAGTCTGATCTAACCTTCTGTGTCTCCTTGGGCAAACCACTCAACGGCACCGGGCCATTCTTCTTCTGAGGTCTTGTAAAATTCCATCTTTTAAAAAGAAGAGCACCTGCTCATTATAGATCACTTTTTCTTGGTGGGCACATCTAAAAGCCATTCTGATTCTAGCATGGTTGAAAGACTAAGGAGGGAGGGAAACTTAAGAGTCAGAAAAACGTTCTTTTCTCTGGCGAGAATCTGGGCTACCACAATTGAAATTCATAAGCATTCAGTCTTTATTGACTATGAACACGGTCCCAGGAAGGATGGCTAAGATAAATTCTCTGCTTTTTTATTTATAACCTGGTTGGGGAGGGGAGGTAGGTGAGACAAACTCAACAGGACCCTGGGCAGAATGAAACAAACTCATGGCACCATCCAGGCAGTGTGCGATGGGGCCAGAAAGGAGAACCATTCTTTCACCGGGATGTGGGCGAGGTGGGTGCCTTGTGGCTACTCAGGCCTGAAAGAGTCTGGAGCCGTCGATGGAGTGAGGAATTAGAGGCTTGACCAAGCCCATTGGCTTAAGGGCACAGAGCATTTGTGCACAGTAATTGATTTTATTTTTTATCGTGCTGAAGCAATTCAAAATTTACATTTCTAGAGAACAAATAGAATGACTTCTGCTCATTATTTATACAGCTCACTTCGTTTACTGTGGACAATTCAACCGTATTTTCCATGATTATAAACTTACCTGCTACTCCCTTCCCAAATGCTCCTGTTTTCGAAGAGCATTCTAGGTGATTCCAGGGAGCACTGTGAGGAAAAAGTTGGGAGATCTGATGATCTCCAGCATGTGCTCGTTATGATGCAATTTCACTCAATAAAACAATTTTGAGGACCCGTGGTGTAGGTATAATGGGATTCTACCTGTATTTGATCTTGCAAGCTGAAGTCAGCTGCTAATTAGACTGTGTATTTATCTTTTACTTCTTCTAAGTGCCTATTAACACTCAAATGCCCCCACACAAAAAGCCTATACAAACAACTTCTACCAAGGCTCCTGTACCCTCTGGTGCCTTTCCAGACCTCCCTCACACAATTTCCTTAATTTTCCTTAATTATATCTTCCACCGTCCCCAGCTGTACCACTGAAGCAGCTGCTGCTAATCCTAAATAAATATTTCCTGTTCTCCTTAGACACAATTAAACCCAGCCTTTACCAAACCCTTGGCATGGAAGGATCACACTGATGGTGGTACAACAGTTGTTCTTTGTCCTCATGAATTGAGCAGAGACTAATTCTAGACTCTTCTTACTAAAGTCCTTTGTGTTGAAACAGAAGAGCCTCAGCTGATATGTCTATAGCCTTTTGGTTAGGCATAGAGAAATTGGTGCTCTTAGAAAATCACTCCCAGGAGCATTCCACCCTCCAGGCAACAGAAACAGGTGGGATATGTGCCAACCGATGTGTGTCAGCCTTGGGGTGAGGGGTGCTGATAGACTTGGCTAGCTTCCAGAGCGCTGGAGCTCTGAGGCCCACACCAAATCTTCCAGCCTCCGCCTTTCCAGTGGACTCTAGCAGTCTGAAATGCTGGTTTGCAAACTTGCCTTCTCCCAGGTATCACCTGGAGGGTTTTTAAAAAAAAACGCTGAAGCCTGAACTTACCCCAAGAGAGCATAGAGATGGCCCTGGTCCTTAGGATATTTGAAAAGCCTCTGGGTGATTCTAATGGCAACAAAATGAGCTCTACTGGCTTGAATAAACTCCCCTCACATACCTGCTGGCTCTTCGGGTGCCTTGTTTCCCTGCTGTGCTCCCTCTGATTGCCAGCAAGACCAAGGCAGATGAGACTGGGTTTCAGACCTTGGTTGTTAGCCTGGCTCTACTTCTAACTGCAGGACCAGCCTAGAGGAAGAGAATATTGAGATGGTATATCCTGCCCCTTCAGGCCGAACCTCTACTTTTCTTTGGTTTGACTACTCAGACACACACGAGTGCTTCCCAACAACTAACCTAAGAAGCAGGTTTAGTTCAAAGGGATTCCCAAGATGGAGCAGCAACCTTCCCCCAGCCCCCAAGTGCAGCTGCCACTGGTTAATCCTGGAGAAATCGGGAGAGGGTGCTGTTTGGCACGAAGGGTCATGTCTGTACAGGCTGAGCAGAGCTGCCTGCAGGACCAAGGCTTCGTGTAACCCAACTGAGCCTTTTCACTGGCGTCTCTCAGGTCTTGTGTGAGGCCTTACTGTGTGCTTTGAAGTCAACTTTCAGAGGCACTTTGCTTTTTCTCTTATCAATATAGAGACACTATATCCAGAGAGTAATGTAAATTTGGACTGCGTGCCAGCGCTGAGACCCTAGTTTCAGGTAGCCCTGGGCAGTCTCTGTGCCAGCACATCTTACAGGCAAACAAGCAGGCTTTGGAAAGTCCACTCGACGAGAAAGAGATCAAATGGTGGCAGAGTGGCAATTCTCTCAGAGGCAGCTCATCCATCATTTCAACTTCGTCCCTTTTACAATATGCACTTTCAATTCTTACTTTAATTAAGGAGCTGAAAAGCACATGGCAGGGGCATAAATATAGCCAGTGTGAGTCCTGGGTAAAATCTGTGTCCTTGACAACAATGGCCACTTGAGTATTTGGTTTTCCTGGCCTTCCTGTGTGGAGTAAGGCAGGGGGTGGGGAGGAGGGCGCGGTTCAGGGATCACACAGGTGGTAACTGTTGACCCTAATAGTCCTCCATTCCTCCCGGAGTCTGTGCTGTCAGTCAGTCAACACCGTTTATAGAACCCCCACTCATTGTTGAGCTGTGGAAAGCTTTGGAACACGTGCAGTAAGGTGCACTATGATTCCTGTGAGCAGTCTGTGTGGGGGTGTGGGTGTGGATTCTTCCTTAAACATGTACGAGGTGACACCGTAGGGCTTCATGCATTCACTAACTCAGTTAGCAGCCTTTGAATCTCCAAAGGTTACAAGTTGCTGCTAGATTTTGAAGGAGATACAGAAATGAACAAGACAGTCTTTATGTCCACAGACCTTACACTAGAGCAAAACGGGGGAAGGGAGAGGCAAAGAAAATGTAGTGAACGCATAGCACTTGCCATGAACGTTCTGGGCACTTTACATTCTTTAATTCATTTAAATCTCAAAGTAACCCTTTGAAGGGGATGCTTTCCATGCACCCCCTTCTTCCAACTGAGAGGTTTAACTGAGATCACAGAGCTCAAAGTGGTGAAGTGGGTCTTACCTCCTCTCTTCCAATCTAGTGCTTCCCTAGGAGTGTCCTAAGAGAGGCAGAGAGAAAGGGAGCACATGAAGAGGTGGGGGGAGACACTTATTCTAGTCTCTGGAATTATGGAAGGTTTTGTTCCAGATCAAGCAGCCAAGCTTTTAACTCTCATTAATTGTTGATTAGGTTGCCATAGAAATGCCCAATGCAAAGCAAGAAGGGTCTTGCAAAGGGAGAGCAGAAAAGAATGAAGCCAGAAGGTGGGAGCGAGGAAAATAAGAAATCGGAGCTAGGGCAAGTGGAAAGCTGGTTGGTGGTAACTGCCACCTGTGTGCTTAGCTGCTCTCCCATCTAAAGTCACTGAGTACTCCAAGTGCATTTTCCCCTCACCCACTAAAACCTGCCTTTAATCTTTAGATCAGTTTAGCAAACACTCTAATGATAAGGCTGATAATGAAACCTTTTTCCTGAGTACCCTGGAAGAGCTTGGGGAATGTTTTGGATGCTTGATCCTTCTCAGATCTTTGAAGGAAGAACCTAGGAATTTCCCCACCAAGGGGTCTCCCCATGCTGCCTTCAGGAGCTCACAGAAATATCCCAGGGCCAAGAAGTACCTGGGGTGTCCCAAGATGAATTCACCACTTTCTATTACTGCCATGTTGGAAAATGTAGGGCCCCGTCTTGGTTATGTTCTTTGGTTTGACTTGGAGTCATAATGTGTTTTCATGATCCTTGGTGTAAGTTAAGAATAAAAATATATATTTTTTCATTTATTTTGAATAGCAGTTTCTATTTATAATTAGCCAAGAATATTTAAACCCTCCAGTGCTCCCTCCATTCTTCTTAGAGAAAACCAAAGCCTTCACAATGGCCCACCTGCTCTACACAATTTGTACCTCCTTCCCACCTCCTTGCAGCACTATGCCCTTACCTGGTTTCTGACCTCATCTTTAACTGCTTTTCTCTTTGCTGTCTATGATCCAGCCACACTGGCCTCATTTCTGTTCCATGCTATGCCAGGTTTGCTCCCACCCCAGGGCCTTTGCACTGGTGATTCCCTCTCCTGGAATGTTTCTATTTCAAATGTCCCTGTGGCTTTTTCAGTTTCAGTTGTCTTACCTGCCTCAAGAGAGGCCTTCTCTGATCACTCTATTTAAAATTACAACTTCCTTCCCTCCTATTTCCCTTCTGGGTTTTAGTTTTCTTGAGTACTCATCACCTTCATATATATATATACTTTTTTTTTTTTTTTTTTTTTACTTAAGCTCCAGTAAAATGTAAGTTTCATGAGGGAAAACCATGGCTGTCTTAATCATGACTGGGTGTTCAATATAGTTTCAGACACAGAGTGAATGTTCAATAAATATTTTTAAAAATTTCTTCAACTGACATTAAAAATAGTTAAGTCACCCCAGCAGCAATGAGCACACCTAGCATCCAGAGCTTGATTTCTGATATCATCCTCAAATAAAAGGAACTGGGCTTTTTGGAGAAATGGCTGATTCTACGACTGGGTAGGAAATACATATGATGAGCCTGGAGTATTTTCTAGTGCCAGAAATTGAGGAAGTATGAAAAGAAAAAACAAAACAAAACAAAACCCCAACTAATCAACCAACCAAACCAAAAAATAAAACAAAAGACCCTTACATTGATGGGGGTATGTCAGAGGGATACAGAAACCAGCTGGTAGAGCTCCCAGTGCCAAAGCTGGAACAATTTGAGCAACAAAATAAAGTAGCATTGAATTACAACACAAAGTATGGAATAAATACCCATGAAAAAAAATCCATGAGTCCATACTGATATAGGTAATGACTGACTAAGTAATCAGGAAAAAAGAGACAAGTCTCCACAGAAAAATTACAAATAATTGATGTAGATATTCTGCCCTCAAGGAGAAGAATATAACTCTCTGTTCCTTAAGTGTGGGCTGCATGTAGTAATTTCCTACCAAAAAGTACAGTATGGACAGATAGAGAGAAAGAGAGAGAGAGAGAGAGAGAAATAATTTTACAGTGGAAAAACCTGGCAAACACTACCTCAGCCTGGTGTTCAAGGTCAATATCCACAGTGATAAATCATGGTGATAGTATGTGTCCTCTTATGATGTGATGAAAACGACACTTTTACCTTTCTAATCTTCCTGCCCAAAACCCACAAGCCCAGTCTAATCATGAGAAAAACATCAGACAAGTCTCCACCGAGGGACATTCTACGAAATACTCAACCAGTACCCTTCAAAACTGACAAGGTCATCAAAAATAAGGAAAGTCAAAGAAACTGTCACAGCAAAGAGGAGCCTAAGGAGACATGACAACTCAAAGTAATGTGATGTCCTGGATGGATCCTGGAACAGAAAAAGACTTAGGGAAAACTGAGGAAATCTAAATAAACTATGGCCTTTAGTTAAGAATTCTGTATCAGTAATTACAACAAATGTAACATACTCTTGTAAGAGATTACTAATAAGGGAAATGGGTGTAGGGTATATGGAAACTCCGTAATATCTTTGCAATTTTTCTGTTAAATCTAAAACTATTAAAAAAGATAAAGTAAAAAAAGAAAAAAAAACTGAGCCAAATCCAAATTAGTTAGGAAGCCAGAAAACCATTATTGTATCTTGAATATGTCAGTTCCAGTTGGAAATGCGCCAGCTCTCTGAGAATGATTATACTGACAGCTCTATTAATCTCCTGATACTGCTAATAACCATACTCCTTTTAAATTTAGAAATGAAGTAAATGGTCATTTTTCTTCCCACCATTTTTTCTTTTACTCTTGATGTTATAGCCTTGAGGAAATCTTTAAAAGCACACTTATTTACCAAAGAATGCAATAATTAATAATTCTGCATCTTATTTCTTAAACTTGCTATTAATTACTTTTCTTCAATATCTTTTATCTATTACCAATAATTTATTCTAAAATCATTTTCTTATTGTTTTTTTTTTCTGGGACATAAAACTGGAGACTCATCTTCGTCTTCTGGAAGGGCGGGTTACTGCTAACATGACCCATAATCTATACCTATATATATTTTTAACTTAATGTGTTTGAGGTAAATTGTCTATAATCTCTCCTTAGGTGAAATTTGTTCTTTTAGGGAATAATAATAAAATGACGTGGTGATTCATATTTTTGCTACAGTGCACATTTTCATCTGGAAGAAAATTCATCAATTGAAAAAATAGAATTGAATAAAAATTAGTAATTAGTTTGTTATGTTTTAGATGCTGAACAAAATCCCATCCAAAAACATCTTTGGCTTTGGCTCCTCAGCATGTGGCTGTGACTCAGTGATTCTCCTTTGATCTCCTACCCTTAGTACTTTGTTTCTCTGGGACATAAAAAAAAAAAAAAGAGAGAGAGAGAGTGTTAACAATATTGGCTTCAGTCAGTTGGGCTGAGTCTCTTTTTAACCATCTATTTTAACTACACCTGAGAATGTCAACCTTGGGTTTACTCAGCTTTTCCAGAGTGTATAAACATTGTAAAATAAAAATACTTGAATCCAAGTGCAGAACCCAGTTTGTACCCCAACCCCCCGTGCTGCTCTTGAACTGTGTAATCCCCGTCAGGGGATTTCACTGCTCCAAATCTTGGTTTCTTAACTTGCAAAATGGCGACTGAACTTTCTTTCCTGCCCACTTTCCTTCCACATTGGGTTAGGAGGAACAAATAAGAGAAAAGATGCAAACATTTCATGTAAACCACAGAGCACAATAGGAAGGTGAATGATCATAATCAGAAATACTTGCAGTCATGAACACATTTTTTCTTACAATTTTTAAAAATAACTTTTGGAGAATTCTTAGAATTATTTTTAACTCGTTTATAGTGCTTGTATCCAGGCCCTTATCTCGACTTTCTCCTGCACAGCTGGTCCTCCCCCTACCTTGACCTTGCTTATACGTCCTATATTTCCAGAGCTCCTTTTACCTAAATTTTTCCTGCCATCAATTCTTTCCATTCTGTGGACACACAAAGAAAATTTCTTTCTGGCTTCAGATATTGATTTCATCTCTCTGAGCTTCAGCTTCCTTACCCATTGAAGGGGATAATGATAATAATGCCCATGATATTGGGTTGCTTGTGGGATTAATGAGATGGTGTGTTTGAGGTGACAGTGCCATAGGAAACCTAGTAGGATCTCAGCAAATATTTGTGGGGTAAGTGGGTGGATTTCCTCCTATGGATTTCCAGGTGCATTGTGCCCTCTGGGTTGCTTGTTTCCCTGGTTCTGATTATAAGCCCAGGTCTTCAGCACCTTGGAGGGGCCACGGCCCGAGCCCAGAACTGTGTGGCGAACAACGCCATTTTGACAATGGTGAGAAAATGAAATTTATCATCTAGATCTACTCTTGGTCAAACCCTGTCCTTCTTTGTCAGGTTGGATTGACCCGGTCCGAAAGAGCATATTGTAAAAACTTAAAGGAACCGAAATAAGGAAACTGTCCATTTACCCACCTTCCTGGCTGTGTCACTATGTACAGCCTGTGTCCCAAGCAGGCAGTGGGTCGATCAGGCTGCCAGGCTCTGCCTGCACCTGTGCTTACGATGGGGCTTAGCCAAGTGTTTCAGCATCATTAGGGGAAGATGTGACCTCTGGGAACTTTGCTGCTAACACTCCCATCAGTCCTGCCTGACAATGATCCTCAGAAGAGCGCTCAGTGACTATCTAGTGAGACCTGTGTGTGGCAGCCATGCCCCAAAGATCGAGGTGTGTCTGACCCGCCCTGTGATTAGAAGGGAAGAGGGGAGATTGAATGGAAGGAGGAGAGAAGGAACAGTGAGCTGGCTTGTTCTGAGGGTGTGATATGTGCCCAACACTAGTCCAGTTCCTCCCAGCCTGTTGCCTTTTAGTCTGTCCTCAGCATCTCAGCACCCAGGACCGGCCTGTCTGGACTGGCTCTTGGATTTTCTCATGGACAGCTTCTGACTGCCTCCCGAAGGAATACAGAGACGGGTCTCCGGCTGTTGTGATTTTGTCTTGCCTGTGGCACTCTCGCAGGACAAAGAACAAAGGACCTACAGGAGGGACTTCGTAAGCCCTTGGGGACAAGGTGGAGGATGCACGGCTGTTGCTGAGATGGAGTCAGGGCTCTGACCATATGGAGTCCACCTGTGCTCTCTCCCGGGCGGGCAGTGGGGCCTCAAAGAACTGTTGTTTCCTTTTAAAAACCTATTAATGGTTGTGGAAATCTCTGGGGCTTCCAGGAAACACTTCTGGAGGGAAGACTTTTTCAATAGTGTCGCTTTTCATTATGTTTGTCCTGTTTGGGGTGGGAGCAAGAACTCCTGTTCGCTCTGATCTTTGGAAGTCCTCATTCTCCCCAGAGACCATGAAGCCAGCAGGGTTACTTCCTGTCCCACAATGGCTTGCTGACCCATGTCCTTGGTCAGTTCTTAGTGTCCAACATCTTTTCAGTTTGCCACAGTTAATGGGCACTCATGTGGGTATTTTAAGACTTTTCTCCAGGTGGGGAGCCCCTGTGACATGCATCAATACCTGTGTGTTATTTGTGTTACGTGTATGTTTAATTTCTTTCTCTGGAGGACTCCATGCTTATCCAACCAGGTGCCATAAATCTCTTCCAAAATGTCATAGCTTGGGTTAAGTTCAGGGCTATTGGACTCTAAGGACTGTGTTAGATTAATCAGACTCTGTATTTGTTCCTTCTGTGCCATTTCAGCCACAGGGGTACATGGCGATTTTTAAAAATGTATCCTGATTTTCAATATTCTCCTGGTTTTCTGGCTACCTCCATGGTACTTTGGGAAGCAATAGGGAGCAAAGATAGCTAACATCAACCTTTTGGCCAGCAACTAAGTGGGCAGAACGTGAGGAAGTCTGAGAAGGCTCATTCCAAGCAGGATGAGACCCAGAGATACCTGGAAAGAACTTTTAGAAATATTTCTGAATTGGCTTGCAAAGCTCAGTATTCACTAAGCCAAAAATCTTTTTACCTAGAAAATGTCAAAGCATCCAGTGGCCAAAAGGTGGCACTCCTCACCCACCATTTTTGTCCTTCCAGAGTAAGGCCACCTGCTCTTGTTCTTCTGTTCCTTCTATAAGTTCTTTCATAATAAAATATTATACCCTCAACCTCTCCTGGTAAAACATAGCAATAAAACAGACCTTATTCTTTGGGTTGATTTGTGTTTTGATATATGCCAGTCCTTATCCCTCTCGGTGGACAATGCCTAAGGTAAACTGTTTGCATTTTCGGTAGAGCTTGGCTCCTAGCTCTGTGTGTATCTAAGACCCTGCTGTATTACTGAGCACCTCTACTATAAAATCATCTCTGACCAGCTACAAGATTGTAATTTGTCTCCAGAGTTTGCCTCTTTCAATTTCATAAACCGTGAAAACACAGCTGGAGCAATTTACAGTCTGTGGAAAAACTCTTGAGTATTTTTGCTGAAGTACTAATTCAGGGATCATGCTTTGTTATTTCCTGTTTCATTGTTGTTTGTAAAACTAGTTAATAGCCAATGGGCTGTTTCAAATTTGCCTGGCCCCTCAACACTGTTGCATGCACCTCTTGTTGGGGCATGGCATGAATTGGGTGCAGTGTGACAGCAAAATGGCAGTGATTGGAGAATGAATTCAAGAACACATCACTGAGAATGAAATCAGAGCAACAATTTGGAAAGAAGCTAGGCTTGTAATCTCTGAGTTATATGAATGTGGAGCCTGAGGCTTTCAAAAAATCAAATCCCACTCTGTTATAGCTTTTCATCAAACCTGAATATTTTTGAGATATACTTCCAGAATCAGCACTACAGAGTAAGGGAGACTTTTGCAGCCTCCTGACTTATGGGTCATTAGAATCAAAGACATAAAACATGCTGGAGAGCAACATGCCAGCATCGAGTAAAAGTAGAAAGCAAGAAGATTAACTCCAATAATGCCCCCACTAACCTAGAATTTGGAAATCTAGAAACCCCAGTCATTTAGAACACAGGCACAAAATCATACATGAGTTAAAAGAGTTTCTGAGCCACATGGAAAGTCATTATCATAAAGTACAAGCACTTTCCTTTATAGGAATAAAGCCTATAGGAGTTTTAGGACTTTCATGCCTGGTATAATGCAAGGTAGGTGCTCAATAAACATTTATGAAATCGACGGATGATGTGTGGAGAGGAGCAGAACTCCAAGGGAAGCATGACTGTTGAGTGCAAAGTCATGAAAGGATGTCAGGGAGGAAACTTGCCCTGTACTCCCCAGCTCTCTCTCTGAAGGCACCACCACTCTAGCACAACTAAATGATTGAGGCTTTCTATGTAAACCTCATTTGTTGACAAAACATGGAATTACATTTAGAATCCCCTATTCGTTAAGATTGAAATGTATGTAATAAAAATGGTTAGAATTAAAAACAACTCGTATTAAAAGCAACGCATGCTATTAAAAGGACAAGCTTAAATTAGGTATTTTGAACATTTACCACTGGCCAAGAATTGAACTCGATTCTAGAATATAGTGGTAAAGAAGTCATCTAGGGTGTTCACTTAGATTGTGTATTTTGTACCTTTATGGTGCAAAAATAATGAGACATTGGTACATTTAAAAAATATACATATGGAGAAAAAGTGCATTTGAACAGAACTGATCCAGAATACCTCTAGTTCTGGTTCAAGTTCCTCTGCTAAGCAGTGATCAGAAGAAAATATTCAGTGCTACAACAAACTTGATTTATCATATGGATCCATGTATATTGATAAATTTTGGGAGGACTTTCTTAGTCCATATATCATCCACTAAGGCAAGACAAAGAAATTAGGCAAAATGCTGAGCATCACGCCCTTATTCTCTCTTGCCAGCATGAAGAAACTGCATTATGAAAATTATCTCATTTTTCAGTTTGCTCATGGGCCCACCAAATTCTGTGGCTTCTAGTACTGTCTAGGTTTGGGTGGAAAATCTCATGCAACTTGGTGTGTGGAGGATGAAGTAAAAAAAGCGAGATGTCTTTAGTTCCCCTAACCCAAAACGTTTTCTCATCGAGCTCTAGGAGACATTTCTGAAAAGGTTCCTCTGGTGTAGGTTTGAACTGAAGTTTGACAGTTTCTTTTACCTCTTTAAATGTGTAGGAATAAGACTTCAAATAGTGTCCCCCTTCTATTCTTCAACAATGTTCAACCATTGACTTCCCTGGTGATCTTACCAATGCTCTTACCACATTGGTAGTGTTCTTCATTACTTCTACTGAGCTTTAGGGGTAAAGTCAGATCATAGTTACAAGAGTTTACATGTTCAGTTTTAGGCAATCTAGAGTCACAGAGCAAGCTTGGGACAATGTGTATCTTTAGATCCTTTACTACGAGTGCTCAACTTTTCTGAGATTCTGCAGTCTACACATTTGCTAGCTCTCATTCCACATTTTTGAAACTAGAAGATGCTCTTTAACGTATTGGGTTGGTTTTTTAAATGTAGATTTTTTTTCCATCTTTATAGGCTGATGTTGAGTTTCCAGAACATTCTTTAAGTGGAAAAGTCTGGGTCTTTCCAACATCAACTCATTCTAGTATTACAGAAACTGAAGAACCAGTTGCTTATCTAAATTTTTCACTTACCATTCAGTTTTCATAGTGATTTTAAGATCTAGCCTTATCTTAGGACAGGTCTTATAGATAAGTGATTAGTGTTGTTCCTGCATCGCAGCTTTGGGTCATGCCTCGTTTCCAGCCGTTCCAACTCAGTGAGATTCAAGAAAGAAATGCCCCTATTCATGCCACAAAACTAAACTCATGAGTATGACTCATTTTCTCTCTACAAAGTTGTGTGTGTGTGTGTGTTTTTCCATTGACAACACTAGGTTCAGGCAAACACAAAGGTCACTCTGGCTTCTATTTTGAATTTACATACTGGCCCGAAGATTAATGAAGTGCCAAAGCCAAAAGAGTCCTAAGCCAAACATAGTTAAACAAAATAAGTCTACTTCTAAAAAATTCACATATTGATTTGAAAACCTAAATAGAAAATTATTTCTGGATTTCTTATTCTATTGGTTGGATTTTATTGGTGGGCATGATTAAGAGTCAACTATATGTATTTTTTCTGAACCACTAGTCTGCCCACACTGTCCAGATTGTTTTTAAAACTATGGAATTTTCCACCCAGGTTGCATTTTCCTTGTTTGCTTCCATCAACATTTCTCTGCCCAAGTAGTTTCTTTAGTGGCTCAATTTTTCCATCTTTTTAATATAGGGGGTTGATTCCAGCTGTAATTGTGTGTGGTTATATACTGACAACCCACATAAACAAACATCAACAAACACAGTCCTTTGATAGGGTGATGTCATCACAATTGGAGCTTCAAAAGCAAATACGAGCGGGCAACTTGGACACCTGTGTCAGCTCTTCTTAGTCCTCCCACCCCTCACCCTTGATGATGAAAGAATTATCTTTACTGAAGGTGGAATGCTCTGCTGACACCAGCTCACCTAGTTTCAGCCGGGGAAGATCAACTTCACATCAACCTGTTTATATTGACCCTGAGGCTACCTGGGTCTTAGCTGTAAGGAAACCCAGTGCTTTGCTTAAACAGTAGACAGCTATCAAAATAGGGGAAAGATGGAGGGTGGGGTTGAGGGAGAAAAAGAGAGAGAGGGTATCACTCTTAATATTGACCTCACATTAGAGAACCAGAGAACTCTCTCTGGTCTGCTAATGTTGTCATTACCATTTGTCAGGTGTACAATCGACCTGGAGAATAGGGATAATGGGGCCTTTGTAGGTTCCTGAATCAACATTCCAAACAATTCAACCACTGTTCACAGGTTAGAGCCCTACCTTCCTGACCCTTCTCCTTCTCTTTTCAAAGAAACCACTCCTCCTTCCATCTCCCAGGAGCATTACATCAATCGGTACATTCACTTTTCCTCAGTATGACAGCTGGTTAAGTGACACCATGAGATTCCATTCTGATTAGCTATTGTATAGAAACAGCTGTTGGAATGATTTTTCATGTTGTTCAACCTTGTTTCCAGCATCAGAGGATTTAGAAATTGTTGGAGAGACTTTGATCTTTTAAGTTTATTTAATAGAAAAAGTGAATGTCATTTATGGTAAAACAAACAAAACAACCCCCCCCCAAAAAAACCAGCAACAACAACAACAATGGGGGTGAAGGGGATAATTTGCTTTTGAGGTTTATAAAATAATCTTTCTAATCACTTTTATTCAGCGTTAAAAATGGCAACCTTTACATGCACCTCCATGACACGAGGCACAGATGGCAATGTAAGCTCAGCTGTGCCATGTCACCCAGGCTGGCTGGGCCTATCGACTCTCCCTGGTGCGCTCAGTTTTGCATTGGCTCTTGCTTACATTCCATCTTCTCCCCTGGCTGCATCTTCCCTTTCCTTTTGCTTTTCACATCCCTTACCTCCTTTTTTAACCATCAAGCCCGATCTAGAACTCTTCTGAAGGGATTTTTCTTCTTCTCTGTTAGCACTGGGGAGAAAATGGAAGGAAAATAGCAATATCAAATAAAGAAGTAAAAATCTACCTTTGTGCCCATGGTAGTCAAAGAGACTCTCATACTTGGAAGCCCAGGGATGTGATTTTTAGATTTCCAGAGATAAAAAAAAAACCAGAAATAACATTGGATTGAAGAATGGATGAGACATCAAAATCATGTCCTTCAGTTGTTCTGTATGTAGTCCAGGAAGAATTTTCCAGAGCCCTCGAACCCTTGATTGGAAAATACATTTAATATGGTTGAATTTTTCCAACACCAAGAAGAATAGATGACTTCTTGGCAGGGCTGCGTTTCAAGAACACAGTTACCTTTGCCTCCTTTTGGGCTGAGATGTCTGTCTTTTTTTGTAAAGAAGACTGGTTCACTCAAGAGAGGAAAACATGGTGCAGGTTCTTGAAAGTGCTACTTCCCCAACCCTTTCCTTAATGGTTGGAACACTGATAAAGAGCAAGGGTGACTAAAGTCTTTCCTTGCACATTTAGATACCATTTACCCACAAATATTATCTTGAGAAGGTACCTCATTGACTTAAACTCCCATCATGGCACAAATTACGTGTCTAAGGGAAGAGAGAAAACTAGCAAGTATTGGATCCCATAGGGTGTGTTGTGTATATGTGTGGCTTTTGCCTAAGCCCAGTACTGTTTTGGTTCAGAGGCAAACATTCATAGTGAAATAATGTTTTTGTCGTTTTAATTATTGCATCATGAAAGGATACTTTGGGCTCAGGTCTTAGAGGCTCAAAGCCATGTATCTCCCCAGGAGAATACTTCAGTACACCCATTGACAGGAGTACTCAGCAGCAAACTTCAATTTATTTGTAGAGGATTTGGTCAATATAGCCAGTTAGGTCCCTCTAATGCAGCCACATTGTTAACTGTGTAAATTAGCAAACTGATGCTGAACCTAGGAATAATACATGTGAGGAAACCTAATCTGCAATATAGCCATACATTCACTTCATGAACACAGTTGTTGAATGTCCACCATATTGATTCAACAATGGGGAAAATGACTCATAAACTAGAAATCTAATTTTTGTTTTGTCTCAGTAAGCTCCTAGTTGTTTGGTATGGGATGCGTGGAATTCTCTCTCCCCCCCCACCAGGTATTAGTTGCCTCTCAAGAAGGACAGAAAATATGGCATCTCCTTGGGTACTTGCTCACCATGCGCAGATGACCACACAGAAGAGCAAGAGCTAGGGAGGCAGAGTGAAGTGGGGGAGGAGAAGGGAGACATTGATTCATTATTCAGATCCTTGAGAGTCTCTTGGTGGTTTATTTATTGTGAGGAGCCAGAAAACAAATCCATTCTAAACTTTCTCCTTCCTGGCAGATTTTTCAAAGCTGAGGTTTCACTGCTGACTGTGCACATCCTTTTATCATGTGTTTGGTTTTTCAATATCAAGCTATTTCACAGAGAAGAGAGAACATTTACTTTCAATTAATAAACCACCCGGCAATTACCCTTTGTTCATAAGCATGCGGATGCTTCTGTATGTGCAGATGATAGCTTACGCATGAAACAGATCTCCCCATTAGCTTTCCAAGGCTGTCCTCACTCCTCACTGTTTTCCAATTTGCCTTCTTCCCTGGGACTAGTGTTATGCCTGCTTACTGGCAGGTCTGCAGAGAGACACCCACATGGCTATGGAGCCCTACATCATCGGGCTTCCTGCTTCTCCTTCTCCCTCTGCCCCCTGCTTGTGCTCTCTCCCTCTATCTCTCTCAAATAAATAAAATCTTAAAAAGAAAGAAAGAAAGAAAGAAAAGAAACTTTCATTGATTTTAGTGAAATGGGTGGTTATTTTACAGTTGGTCCTCTGGCTAATTCTCTTGGTTATATCAATGTTTGGAGTTTCAGGACTGTGTAGACACAGGATGAATTGTATGCCTCTTGAGGGCAGCAATGATCTTTCTTATCTTTGTATTCTCATAATTGAAAACAGGAATATAATAGGCTATGTTATCCATATCCAGATAGAGGTGTAAATAAAGAGATAATATAGAAAACTATATTTAAGCTGGGCTGCCATCACCCCGAGAGAGTGGGGATGCTCTTCACACTGTTCCTTTGGGTCTTTGCCAACCATTCTAAACCAACAGGCCAAGACACAACTTCCTTTCCTTTCTATATCCTGGGGAAGATTGTTAAAGAATTAACTAAAAGAAAACACATTTAAAAATTAACATTGACACTTACTGAACGCAAGGCTCAAACTCTACGAATCTCTGCCAATGTGAATATAGTGGATACTATATATAGCTACTTGTTTGTTAAGTTAAATATTGAATAATCCTCCAGGTTGTTCAAAGAGCCTTCCCCCAAAATACTTGTTTGTGGGAGATAGAAATTTTCCCTGTACAACCTTGCCAGCAAAATTCCCAACAACAAAAATTTCATGATTATAAAAGGTTTAGCAGTTACAGAAACATATAAATATGAAAATGAAAATCACCCATGTTCCAACCATGAATCACCACTGAAACAGTGTGTCATATGTCATTCCAGATTTATTCCACAGATACACTGAATGTCTATACATTCATCCTTTATCAGCATTGATCTCTACCTAGAATACTATGCACATGGTTTTTGAACTTCATTTTCCCCCTAAACTTTATACACTTTGCCTCATCATTTTATTGGCCTTCTAGTATTCCAGTATATGAATATATTATAGCTAATAACCTATTCACGGTCATCTGAGTGGTCTCCAATACTACTACACTTTTAATACTTGTTTAAAACATTGGAAGTGACACTGGACAACACAAAGAGGAATACAGAAAGTTATTTTGGCTGTAGCAGAGCCTTAAAATCTATTTATGATTTGACATGACACACATTAAAAAGATTAAAATATAATAACTAAAAAC
Organism: Callorhinus ursinus; assembly: GCF_003265705.2. Lineage (NCBI taxonomy): Eukaryota > Metazoa > Chordata > Mammalia > Carnivora > Otariidae > Callorhinus > Callorhinus ursinus. Next base: position 6,773,416 of record NW_027397116.1, read on the forward strand.
ACTTGAAGCTCTTCTATAAAAGCTGGTAGATTAGTTGTATATAAGTTGAAGATTATGGATTAGTCATTTTATCCATCACTAGACATTAAATATTTTTATAAAAATATAATTATAAAAATGTATAATTATAAAATATATGAATGATGTAAGGAGGTAGCAAAGGTGTTAATTGATGGGGTCCAACACACAGTACATATTTGAAAAATCGAGCTGGAACTCTTAGACTCTGAGCCCATGTCTGTATTAGACATTCAAAAATCTGCCCTAAGAGGTTTAGGTTTATCATTGCCATTATAATTCATTGTAGGGCCCACTGATGTATATTTTTTTATGTTTCCTATTTGGTGGTTTTCAAGTTGCAACTATAGTTCATAAATTTTGCAGCACATGTAATAATACTAAAGGAGGGTGTAAAAGGTAAAACTAGACACCTCAGGACAACCATACATCTTTGGGAACACTGGGAACTGAACAAGGGCATCACAGCCAATGGGGTTCCTGTCATATTGCAGACAGTGAAGGTTTTTATATGTATTACAATGATTTTCTAGCAGATGACAGTGTATTATGAAAGCATTCTAACAGGTAGAAATAAAGTATCTTGAGTTCTCCAATTGGCAGCATCTCTGATTATTCCTCAAACTTGGGCCCCCTTGTCCCTTATATTGCTCAATCAATAATATGGAAATCCTCTCAGTCAACTAATGTGGTTCTAAATCATTCTTTCTAACAGATGCATCATATATCTCATACAACTTATATGAAAAAGTTGAAAGGCATAAAGAGATACAATAGTTATTGATCGTCAATATTTCGAACAACCACATATATGAAATCATCAGAATTTTAATTTTTGCCATAGAATTCCATTGGATATTTCTGTAATTGATGCCTACATTCATGGCAGAAGGAGGCATTTCTGCTTCCTAAAATACTTTTTAAATCCCCAAAGAAAGATTAAATTATATTCAAGACTGTTGTAGTGGTTTCATGTTCTTTGAAACTGACTAATCTATTGCTCATATATATGATGCTCCTTTATTATAATAAATTACATCTTCAAACAGGGATTTACAGCTTTCAGAACATCTTCCACAATCTTGGTATTTGATCTTTGAAATTACAACATTGTGAGGCAGGAGGTGTCAGTTTCCAAATTTTCCCGTTTTGTAAGTGGTAGCTTAGAGAGGGCAAATGTCTTGTCCAAGGTCCTGTGGTCATAAAGTTACAGAGTCAGGGTGGGCACTCAGTTAGACGTGTTTACATGGCCCCATACTGCTTTAGAGGGTGGGATTAATCAGACCCCACCATTTTCTGACTGTCCTATTTAAATGGGGTTTTGCTTTGCTCTGGGTAATATAAAATTTATCAGTACAGCTTATAAGATCAATGTTCTTATCTTTGTTAGAAAGATCCCTTTGTTGCATGTCCTCCTGAATACATTTTTTACTTTCAAACTTTATGTTTCTCAGGTGCAAGAGGAACATTTTGTTTTCATTTTCTACCCCTGTGTACCAATTGCCTTCCCCACCACACACATACACATTTAAAAGGCTAACTGAGTCTCCCTATGATTTTAGATATTGCAATGCAATCTGGTAGAACAATAGACTATTAATTAGCATTAATAAATAATGTACTTTGGTCCTTCAAATCTTCTGTCAAGCATCTCTTGTTCTAGTCTAGGCCAAGCTTATAGTTAAGGTGCTTTAACAACTATGAACACCCTACGGTTTATAAAGTACATCTTTTTTCATTAATATTTAAGAATAATCTCTTATTGTTGGATTGGATGCACACAACTTTAACCACAGGATTTCAGGTTTTCTGGGGTGGGAAAAGGGGAATGTAATGTCGAATGAAACCATTTCTTTAGGTTGTGATGAGATGGAATTCTTTCAGATCACAATGGTCTGCTAACATCTCAACACCACCACCACCACCACCAAAAAGCAAAGCATTCTTCCTTTTAAATTAAATAACGAACAGTTGGATCTTTTTGTCAGGAGCTGGTAGATTAGGTAACTGCGCTTATTTACATTTTAACATTACAGGCTAAAGAATCATGAGCTGGGCAGAGCATCCGCGGTTGACTGTGGCTGGTCTGCCAGGATTAACATATTAATTAGTTAATTCCATCCATTACGGTTTTAGTCTGTTCCTGGGCATCCTGCGGACTGTTTATTTCAGCCCTCCAAAGTTGCAGAGCAGGGCTGTTCGTTTAGCTCTCTGAATGGCTGAGGAGAACAATAAGATCTCCTACCACCGGGGGCACGTCAGTGTCTTTGTCAGGGGATAATGTAGCTATAGAAAACCCTTTTCATCCTCTGCAAGGGTCCATTATTCCTATGTATCTCTCCTCTGTGCTTTGTGAAAAGGTTTGTACAGTAAATAATGACTGACTATGTACTAGTTCTTTCTTCTTTTGCCAAGCTCTTTTTAGCTTTGGCAGCAATTTTGTTTTCCCTGTCATCATCTAATGTCTATTTATTTTACATTGCTACAAAGCCAGTGAAATTCCCTTATAAATCCCAGGTCATGAAGATGAAGCAGCAACCCGATTCCTTTTATTAAATGTCTGCAGTGTCCTCTGCTTTTTCTAATTAGGTTCAAAGTGGTCAGTGGCTTGAAAGGCTCCGGGCAGGAACCAAATCTGTTTGAACAATGCATTCCTCAAGGCCATTGCATATTAGATGTTTGGATTTAATTAGAAGACAGGTATCAAAAGTCAGATACTCTCTGGATGCATTGGGGTCCTCATCACAAGGTCCTCTTCCTCTGCAGGCAACTTGACCAAATGGACCCCCTCCCTCTGGCGCTCCCCACCCACGCAGACGTACAATAGGCATTAGGCATTCCGAGCCTGGGGCTGTTACTCACCACCGGGCTTGCAGGGCTGCCGTTTGCTGTGTCAGCGCTGCCGTAGCATGAAGGTGAGAACAAGAAGCTCTGAAATTGAAGGGGAAAAGATAAAAGGAAATGTGTGGGGAAGAAAAGAGAGGCTCTTTAACTGCTCTGTCAACCCGGTTTTCTTCTCTTCAGCGGCAGGCGTGTTCTGAAGATGGATGGATGTAGGTACAGCTGGTACCGGAGACCAGCTGTGGGCTCCATCTGGGTACCATTTGGTAGCAGATAGATTTATTATTTTTTTCCAGGCCAAAGTCTCCTCCAATTGTTGTGGTTAGAGAGGGAAAGTGAGAGGCCCACTGTGTTTTCTTCCGCCTCAGATGCTTTTGTTCCAAACCAACTCCTCTCCCTCCTTGCGTTGGCTTCTCATCAAAGGGAGGGGGATTATTTGATTGTGGGGGTAAAAGGGTGAGGGAGTTAGCCGATGAGAGCTGGTGGAGCTCAGACACAAAGCGTCTCACGGAACACGTTAAACATCAGATTACCCAGCCCATACTTCTCCTAGCGTCTGTCGTTACCCTCCTTCCAAACGACGAGGCCATCAGTAAAGATGATGCTCTTTTGAGGAGGAATGTCAACGTTTGTGTCTGCGCAACACTAAAGCAACTGGTTAAAATATGAAAAGTTCAAAACATTGACTACAGATCTCTTGGTTGTACTAAGAAACCAGTTTGAGTCATTGGTCTTTATGTCGAGGACTGCTGGCATGTGATGCCGGGACAACCACCTCAGCCAACATGGTTCTTCTAGACAAAACAGTTTTTAAAAAAATATTGCATACCCGGGCACCTGGTGAAGTGTCTGTCTTTGGCTCAGGTCGTGATCCCAGGGTCCTTGGATCAAGCCCTGCATCGGGCTCCCTGCTTGGCGGAGAGTCTTCTTCTCCCTCTGCCCTTCTCCCCTGCTCTTGCTCTCTCTCTCAAATAAATAAGTAAAATCTTAAAAAAAATACATTGCATACCCGGAAAGGTTTTATTAAGTACACTTTTTGATAAAAATGCTTTAAAAATCCAATGTGCTAATATTTTAAAAATTGAACATGGGTTTTTTTTTTTTTTTCCCCATCTAGTTGCATCAGTGTGGCATGGGCATTGATTGGATTAAATTATTGTTTTGGAGTGAATTTGCTCTATACTTTGCTGTTCTGCAACTCTCCCACTCTTAGTCAGGGGCATCTACAAAAGTCGGGCTAGAAGCTGTTTCAATGCTCTTAGAAGATATTTTTTGGGCTGACAGTTGGTGGTTTCTCTTGACCTGAAACTCCTCTTTTCAAAGAGGCAGTGCCTACGGATGCTCCTCGGTCCCAGTTCTTTATGTTATTTGGATTTGGGACCTAAGGTGTTTCACAAGCATTCACAAGAATTAGCAAATCTGATCCAGGGAGAGATTGCGATATCTTTTCTGGCAAACCAAGCTCCTTTTTTTCTTGCCAACATGGACATTTTTCAGAATTGGCGTGGGCTCGTCAGCTTTCCTAATGTACTCAAGGTCAATGTTTCTATCCCTAAGGAGAAACCATTGCTGAGAGACATGTTCAAAGTCAATTTTATTTTGCCCCTTAGTTTATTACCCTTTTACCTTCAAAAACCCAGAATAATTTAAGAACTTGCTGACATATATGATAAAATTATACTTGATTCTTGCCCTGAGTGTTAGAAGGAAGAAATCAGTGGGTGAGGTGGGGTGACATTGATGGGATGAAGTGTGTGAGGGTGTAGCAGAGGCATAAACAGACCATCTAGAGCAGTGCTGCTCAACAGAAATATAATGAAAGCCACCAATGTAATCGTACATTTTTCAAAGTAGTAATTTTAAAACAAACAAAAACCCAGTAAAACAGTAAAAAACTGATATAATTTTAATAATTTATTTTATTTAATTCAATATATCCAAAACAATTTCGTTTGGACATGTAATTAAGGCAAAAATGATTAATGAGATATTTTATCTTCTTTTTTTGGTTACTAAATCTTTAAAATCTGGTGTATTTTATACTTACAGTACACCTCGACTTGAACCAGCCACACTTCAAGTGCTCAGTAGCCATGAGAGGCTGATGACTACTAGACTGGACAGTAGGGATCTGAAGAAATTAAAGAGGAAGCTGTTTTTTTTTTTTAAAGATTTTATTTATTTATTTGAGAGACAGAGAATGAGAGAGATAGAGAGCACGAGAGGGAAGAGGGTCAGAGGGAGAGGCAGACTCCCTGCTGAGCAGGGAGCCCGATGTGGGACTTAATCCGGGGACTCCAGGATCATGACCTGAGCCGAAGGCAGTCGCTTTAACCACCTGAGCCACCCAGGCACCCAGGAAGCTGGTTTTAACTGAACATTTTCTATGTATAAGGCACCGTGGTAGCAATTAATATACATTATGGCTAGCCTTCACAACCGCCCTTTGAGGTGACTATATTTTAAATTTAGCGGAAGAGTGAGGTAGCCATATAATTTATTGTCCAAACTGGAACCCTCTTGGAGTAATAGGGCAGCTTTTATTAATTACTAAGGGTAATAGATATACCCTAGGACTGTTCTGGGCAAACTGACATGGATAGTCAACCTAGATGGGGAAACAGGGTAGGATAAGTTAATAAGTTAATTTGCTCAAGATTTCAAAGCTAGTAAATGGAAGCATGATCTAAGGATCTGTTTGTCTCAAAAGCCCATGCTTGAACTGCACTTCCTTCTAGAAGGAAGGTTTTCCTTCTGGAATCCTTCCTTGATAGTTTAATTAACCATTCTAAGCTGAAAGCATTGGTTTCAAAATCTGCTGGGAGCATAGTTCTCTATCAAGCAAAAAAGACTCAGCCTCTCTCTGTTCTTAGAAAGGTCCTTCTGAGGAAGTAGAACATACATAGAGACTGACTACAGACCCTCCATTTTTAGCAGTGTGGTGAGAAGCCAGTTTAGCTGTGCTTATTCGGTGGCGGGTTGGGAGATGGGGGCATTCAGGTCTGCAGCCATTTTCTCTGGAATGCTCTGGCAAACAAGCCACTTTCCCTGTTGAGGCACATACCACTGGAGTCTGTTCACAGACATATAAGAGGGCCAGGAATGAAAACACTGTGCTCTACTTTCTCCAGGTCTCTTTGGATGTCCAGGAAAATGGTGGGTTCTCTGGTCTTCAATTAGTGTTTCTCCATTTACTTGTCTATTTCCGAAACGATCTCTTTGTCAGAAATGCATATATTGACCTCTTTCAGTGATAGCTAGAAGTAATGATGGCTGCAGAAAATCAGAACACAGCAGGAGCAAGGTTTGGGAATATTGCTGATAACGATGGCTAGCATTTATGAGTGATAGAGTGATTCTTATGTACCGGACACTACTTTAATTGCTTTATCTCTATTAACTCACTTAATCCTAACAATAAGACTATGAGATACATATAATTATCCCCTTTTTATAGGTAATGAAACTGGCTCAGAGAGTTTGGGTGACTTTTCTAAAATCACACAGCTAGTTAGTGCCAGAGCTTGCTCCTGAACCTAAGTTTGACTGATTACAAAGCACTCATTTCACATTAAATCAAAATCAAACCCATCTGCATGACCAAGGGCATTCCTTGGAAATAACCTGTATTATACATTTGCCGTGTTGTCCTATTAAATCTCTGTTGTCCTGAGATCTCCTCAAAATATATTATTAGCACATTGAATGAGACAGGTGACTGGTTTGTAGTTCTTGTAATGGCAAAAGTTCCTTGGTGGACGTTTGTGGAAATATTTTGTATATTGATATGTACCTTTCTGTCCTGCCGGTTAAGTAGACTCAAGCTAGCTGCCCAGTATGGCTGGAAATCTAAAATAGCATAAAAGATGGACTCCTTTTCTTTCTCTGTCCACTTCTTAGTCATGGCTGTACTTGAAAATTTTAGAGGTTGAGAAGCAGTGCCATTTTTTCTCATTTGCATTCTTTTAGTCAAAAGTGGATCACCTAAGTTGCCTGAATATAGATATTTACCATGAAACTCAATAAGCTATTACCAAGTGGAATAAAAAAAATAAATATTGGGCCATATATATATATACATAAAATATATATATATATATATTTTTTTTTTTTCTCCCTCCTGAATTGGCTTTCATGAGGCAGGGGAATGCTCTAGTGAAGCTGAACACCAGCGTGACATCTCTTTTCCTGTTCTGGAAGAGTACCTTACTGGACCCTCTGAAGTGCAAAGGAGAAATTCGAGCAGAATTTTATAAACTAGGGTTATTGTTTATATTGGACATATTTCAGAACTGCCTGTGACTTTAATATGAGTGGTTTGGTATCAAGTTTTATATTCTAATTGGCATTAAAAAATTATTCTTTCCCTGAAGGCTGAAACAGCCAAGATGTTATCTGTTCTTTGGGTTAATTACTGAAAATGAGCATAAGACACACAATGGCAGACACTGACCACATGCAGATTGTCCCCAGATAGAAGAAGGTTGGGTCTTCATTAGACTGTAAAAGTAGATTGGATCCATTGGCAAGCAGCATCTAGCAAGGGGTTTCCAAGTCCCCCCATGGAAAAGAAATGAAACAATTCTTTTTTTTTTTAAGATTTTATTGATTTATTTGACAGAGAGAGACAACAAGAAAGGGCACACAAGCAGGGGGAGGGGAGGAGGGAGAAGCAGGCTTCCCGCTGAGTAGGGAGCCTGATGCGGGGCTCGATCCCAGGACCCCGGGATCATGACCTGAGCCCAAAGCAGATGCTTAACGACTGAGCCACCCAGGCGCCCCAAGAAATGAAATAATTCTTCCCCGTGTTCGATCTTTTGTAGCAATCCAGGCTGGGGAAAAAAATAAAATAAAAATTGCATTTATAGGCCTGGAAAAGTAGGGGAGGATTATCCTCTTCATAAAACTAACTTCTAAATGTGAAAGTGTATTTCTTTCAGACTAATATTTTATCTTTGATTGTTATAAATTATTCTTTTTTGTTTCTTTCTTTTTTAAGTCATGGTTGAGAAAGTAGTTTGTCAAGCTGCTTGACACCGGAGCTTAAATGGACTTATTTACTGAAAAATACTCAAAGCAAAAATTCGAAAGTGCTTCACATTACATTCATCTGAGCTCCCCCAAGATCACTGTCTGTGTAAGTCAAGTAACCACCTCTGTCTGCAGACTTGACTATTTGCATCTTTCAGTGCCAAATTTGTTTGCTTACTCAGAGTTTTGGTTGAATCACATTTTTTTTCCTTTTTCTTTTTGGGTAATCCCAACTTGTGACATGGTTGGGAAAATTTAGTCAGGCCTGAAAAAAAGGCCATGGATGGTGGTGGGGGGCCCAGAAGAAGGTGGCCAGGTTTTTAAGCCTTTCTCAGTGGAATTTCTAGAGACCTCAGCAGCAAACATCTTTCACGATATGAATATGTGGATGTGTGATCATTGATAAAGGAGAATCGTTTCAGCAATGAAGATTACTTTTAGAGTCAGCTAGGGTCCTGATGGGCTCTTGGAAACATGGCAACTCTTTCCAGAGACTACAGCAGTGATGGTTAGTACTTTTTCCCCGTTTTTCTGGTAGCTTGTCAAGTCGTATCTTTCTGAGGCCTTGTAGCCTAAACTGGAACTCTGAACCGGGAAAGCTGGTGATTCCTTTTATTAGGAGTAGTAACAACATTAATACGTAAATTACTAACAATGAGAAAACAATCACTAACATTTAGGACTTTATGGTTTACAAAACGTTTTCTCATCCGTTATCTCATCTGTGATAATGACAGTTGGGTCACAATACCACTGCTCCAGAGGGGGCTTCCAATGCACTCCTTCTAGATTAAAGTGGGGAGCTTTCCCCCAGCCCCTGGTTATGCTGTAAAGTGAATCTCCAAGGACATTCACCTGGCCACCCGGGAGAACACAGAGGGGAGAGGAAGGAATCAAAGGGAGAGCAATAGATTTGATGCCATTATGTGAAGGAGCTTTGTTTCTCCCCCATATATTTTTAACTGAACCCTTGGGACTTGGGGAGGTGGTTGGATGATCATACGCTCTTTGAATGCTATATTGTATTTGAAACATAAAGCTGCTCCATAAAAGTTCGTATTGTGAAATATCAAGTTTTTGGCTTGTATTGTATTTGTCAAATGAGGTTCTGTAAGCTGAGCTTTCCAGCATGGTCTCCCCTGTCTAGCTCTGGAAGAAAAGGTTCATAGAGGAAAGCCCAAGAAGCCATCTGAAGCCAGATAGTGCTCACTTTCCAAAGTTGTGAAAAACCACCTAAAACAGAAACGTTTGAAAAAAGAAATGACTGAAATCTAGAAAACATACTAGGACATATGGCATCTTGTTATGTTTTTGGACTGTCAGGAAGAGGGCAAGTGAACGATTATGATTTGCACTAAATCCAGGTAGGGAACGGTCAAGCCATTTATGTCTTATAGATGGAGCATCAGTTGATTAATTACATTCTTTTTTCTAACCTCACCCCACCCCCAAGTCATTCAACTGTTCATTGAATAAATAAACCCCCTAGTCAAAGCTTTAGTGGGGAGTTAGCGAATGGAATAATGGGTGTAGAATCTCAAACTGAAAATAAAATCAGGCGGTGATTTCAGAGGCAAGCACGTGCTGGCTGGCTCGTGTTGAGTTTGACAGAACTAGGATTATAGTAAAGTGTGAAAAATTACACACAGTCTTCTGTAAGAGACCACAGGCTGTGTTTCCTCACCTGCTACGCAAAAATAAAACCCTAGTTATTTTTGGTTGTGTGGTTCCCACAGTTGCACGGAGTAGAGATGTTTTCCCTGCGTTCGCTCACTGGGTTAATGCCACCTACCTCCACCGGCCAAAATGATCTGAGAACCATGTAGAAGGGTGAGCTGCAATAGACATTGCTCTTTAATTGCAGTCACTCGGGTTGCCAGGTGGCTTGGTCGGTTAGACGTCTGCCTTTGGTTGTGATCCCAGGGTCCTGGAATTGAGTCCCACATCCGGCTCCTTGCTCAGTGGGGAGCCTGCTTCTCCCTCTGCCTGCTACTGCCCCTGATCATGCTCTCTCTCTCTCACTTGTGCCCTTTCTCTCTGATAAATAAATAGAATCTTAAAAAAAAAATAATTGCAGTCACTCTTACTGGTGCTAACCATTTCCTTCAATCACTCTATCTTGGGTCTGACCCTCTTAAGTGCTACCCTAGCTACTCGTTCTCCTGTATTCATCCTCCTTCTTTGGGCTTTGCACTGGGTAGGTGCTGCAGGGCCTCCTCTTTGCTCTCATTCCCATAACACACCCCCCTGGCTGCCCTTTCCCCAGCTCTTCAGCTCTCACCAAGCTGAGTCCGTCCCCTCTAATGGGAATTTGAACTTTGCTATTCCAAATCCAAGATTTCTGTCACTGCATCTCTCTCCTTTTACTCTCATGGAGAAGAAAGGGAAAAAAAATAAAAAGAAGGCAACCATCAGTTTCTGGGTGATAGGCGAAGAAGCAAGTCATAATAAAAAACATCTCCTTTCTGGTTGTGGTTATTCAATCTGCTTGTGTATTGCTTGAATAAGAATAAACAAAAGACTAGGTGATTAGCCATGATAGGACCATGTCATGTTTTGGGGGCACTTAGTAAAGAATGAAGTTGGACCCAATCTAAGAGACAGAAGAGACAACATATTTGGTCAAAAAATAGGCATGGAGACAGTGAAATACAAAAACCACAACAATGAATACTGAGAAAGGTGTTTTCGGGTTAGTGCTGGTGGGTTGGAGCGAGATCAATAATAATGAAGCAATGCTCCCGAGCAGATGACCAACTTGAGATCTGTTTTAAAAGGAGTGGGTGGTTTGGCAAATATAAGGTCTCGTGCACCATCTAAAAATCGATTCCACATTCTCAGTGCCTTTTACGGGGTGTTCGCACTAAAAGCGGTATGGTGTATTTATTTTCAAGCAAGATTCAATTTGAAAGCAGGAATAATTGAAAACATCATTTTGAATGACGTGGTTCTAAAAACTGAATTTAAAAAAGTGTTGACAATCCTTGTGAGTTCTGGCCACTCTCACCTCCTTTACTGCAAGAGTAACTTCTGGAGACTAAAATTTCTTTTGTTATATGAGATACTTTATGATTCCTTTTTAAAGTGCACATATGTGCTGAACTAAGCATGGTTACCTTAAATTCCTAAGCCAATAAGCCAGTCAGTCAACAAATGTCAGATTCTGCTTTCTAAATGCTTGATGGGACATACCCATCGAGAAATGGTCCTATGAGAAGCTTATCAAACATCTAAATGCCCAGCCATTGAAGGCATTAGGGGACACATAAGCGCTACTACCTTGTTCTAGTCCCAGAAAGGATTTTTTTGCTTAACCCACTTTTTTATTAGTGAGAAAACATTCCTGGGTAATGTTTGGGCTCTGTGGACCTAGGACATAAGTGGCTATCTGTATTAATAATTTTCTTTCTCTAACTTCCTGACAAGTTTTGGGAAATTCTTGAAGCCCTCACCTAAATTCTCTCCCTTCTAGAAGGCTGAGAGCTGGTGTACTCGTGAGTCTTGCCATTATCCAGTTGCTCATGCTAGAATAACCTCGGATCTAACCATGACATTTTTCTCACCTAGATTCATGCTGGCCTGTTGGGTCTGCTTGTACTACTTTCTGGCTGGCTCTTAAATTCACCCTTCTGTTAATCTGCACTGATGTTGTCATTACCTTTTCTTACCCAGATTTCTTAAATTACCTTCAAGGTGGATTCTCTCTTCTTTCTAATCCATTACCCACACTGCTGCCCAAGTTTGAGATGCCAATCTGTTTAAAAGCCACCTAAGACTCCTCTCATCTTCTTGAACAAAGGATGTAAGATCCTTCATGGTCTGGTCTTTCTCTAACTCTAAACTCTGTAATTTTGTCACATACCTTTATGTTCTCTTTTATAAAGCCAACTGGCACTAATGTGCTTGTCCCTAAAAGTGTCACGTTCTTAAGCCTTTGTGTCTTTAACTGTTTCCCATAAAATGCCTCTTCCCAATATCCTGCCAAACTCACCTGTTTAATTACCTTTAATTGTCTTTTACTAATCAAGTCAAGCCTGCCTTTCTCTGGGATACCTTCCTATACATCCCCATGACAGGCAGGTGCTCCTCCATCTAATATAACATTTTTACCCTGTTTGTAATTGTTCATCTCTTATCTGTGTCTTCCTAAGTGCTTTAACTGCCTTAAAAAAGAGAAGCTGAGCCTTGTTTGCTTCCTTATCCACAGTTTGCATACCTAAGACTCGGCACAGTAAAATAAATATATACAACATGGATAAGTAGATCATTTGCACAGTGAGGTTCTGGCAGTTTCCATGAAAGAGGGAATTTCCCCATGTTTACACCTTCTACTGGATGAACCCAAACCTCCTCTGGCATTTGCTTTGGAGATAGGTCACAGGAGCAGGGACTCTCACAATCCCACCCTGTCTTGAAAGGCTGGAGTCAGAGTTTATCTTTCCCCTTTTAGCCCATAAGGACCTTTGAATTTTCATAGGCCTCACAGATTTTCATTGAATATTACCAATTACTTCATTAGTGCTTTATAATGTCCAAAATAACATCTTTCACAAATAACATCTCTTTTAATCTTTGCTTTAAACATATGAAAATAATTGAGCAGATGTGTTTATAATTCACATTTTTAGAGACAACAAAGGGGAGGCCCAGAAGAATTCTTTAACCTGCATGAGGTCGCACAGTTGATAAATGAGAACATATAGTCACTCAACAGGGGCTCTGTATTAGTTTTCTGTTGCTTTGTAACAAATGGTCACAAACTTAACAGTTTAAAATGACATGTTTATTGTCTCTCGGTATCCAGGGTCAGAAGTCTGCATATGGTCTAACTGAGTCCTCTGCTCAGGGTCTCATAAGACTGAAATCAAGGTGTCAATGGGGTGGTGTTCTCTTTGGACCCAGAGTTCTTTTCCAAGCCCATGCCTGCTGTTGGCAGAATTGTTTTCCCTGTGGCTACAGGAAAGGGGTGTCATCTTGCTTGCTGTTGGCTGGGTGGTCTTGTCAGTCTTGTCAGAGAGTGGAAGCCACTCTCAGGTTCTAGCCACCTGGTCTTCTCTCCACCTGGCCGTGGTCTTCTCTGCACATGGCCATGGACTTCTCTCCACATTGTCATGGTCTTCTCTCCACATGTACTGCTTCAATGTACTTTTTCTTCTTCATCGTACTTCTTCCAGCAGGAGAATCTCTCTCTCTGATCTTATAGTGGAAACTTATAGAATGTCATCTAATCAAGGGCGTGATTATCCCATCATATTCGCATGTCCTGCCCACACTCAAGGGAAAGGAATTATATGGGACATATACACCAGGGGACAGGAACCTTGGGGAGTCATGTTCCCCATTACATCATTACATTAAAATGCTGAGACTCCCAGGACCTACCAATATTCTAGTTATAAGATATGCCACTAAAAGTTTACCATGGGCTCTGGGGTTTCAATTTGGATCATTTGTGCTGAAAGAGGAGTCATGATTGTGCATGTGGCAGGCAGTTTTTTTGTTCTGGGTGAAGTCGAGGTAGCCAGAGACCATTTTAACTTTTCTGTGTCTAAGAACACTGCAACTGGATGTCTCAGACAGTTCCTAAAAATGAATGTCCAGGAACATCTGGCTTTTGGAACCTTATCTTTTCCACTTACTCTGCACAGACTTTAGCTGAGGAAACAGGCCGTCACCGCGAGGCTTGTCCCTGGAGTAGAGACCTCTGCTGGGTGGTTAGTTAGCTGCGTTGATCCCAAATCGGATTGTGTCATCCAATGAGTTTGAGTTGAGTCCAGAGTCCTGTCAGAGTTGAAGGTTTCCAGCTCATCGATCTTGTGTTCTGGCTGGGAGCTAGCTGGGCATTGACCCATTTGCCTCTGGGCAATTTGTGCCTTTGCTTTTGGAGGTTAAAAAGTATCTATTGCTTACTTTTCAGAAGTCACTTTTTGAGAGTCTCTTTCAGTATATGTCGCTGTTTTTGTTCTGGCCTGGTGAAGGGAACCAGCAGCAACATGGGACCCCTGGGGGTGCTCACCTCGGTCTGAGCCTATAGACCCATGGACATGGAGTAGAGTCAGAACTGCTTCTCTTTCTGGAGTTTGGTTAACACAGCATTGCTTACAAAAAGCCAGAGTGGCTGTTGTTTAATTTCTTTCATTAGGAAACTCACCAAATGTTTGGCCCTAAGTTCTCTACTCCCTCGAGCCAGCTGGAAAATACCATGGAGTTGCAAAGCACCACCAACCCGCTAAATTAGTCACACACACAAATCTATGTACCAAATCTCTCTTGACCCAGTTCTTTCTATTTGCCCCTTTTATTCTACCTTCATTAGGTTTTGTTTACTTTTGGAGGAAAATGGAGCTTTTTCAGTGCTCGCTTTCATTGTGACTTCCTTCTACGTTTATAGTCGCCAGGATGCACCAAGATGCCAACATGGTGCGTGCATGAGCATTCCCTCTCTGCACTGCTCTGTGTTCAACACTGTGGGCTGTGACTGAAGATGCAGCTGGGATCGGGATACTTCTGACCTAGTGTGGGTATCCACCTAGGCAATATCTACTCAGAAATAGCTTACTGAGGGGTGCCTGGGTGGCTCAGTCGGTGAGGCATCCAACTTTGGTTCAGGTCATGATCTCAGGGTCCTGGGATCAAGCCTCACACCAAGCTCCCCGCTCAGCCGTCTGCTTGTCCCTCTCCTTCTGCCCCTCCCCCCCTGCTTGGGCTCTCTCTCTCTCAAATGAATAAATAAAATCTTGAAAAAAAAAGAAATAACTTACTGAGAAATGCAATATTGACTGTAAGTAAGACAAACTGTTAGCACTTTCTAATTACTGACCATGCTTGACGATCTGTCCAGCAGTTTTCATGCCTCACTTCCTCCAAACATCATATTCTCTATGAAGTAGGGACTATTATTTCCTCAATTTTATGTTAAAAGTTGCTATTTATATTACCTAAGGGAATAAACTTTTCAAGTGTGCTTGTGCATTTCAGAAGTGAAATAAATTTTGGGTGTGATATTTATAAAATATTCTTTTTGCTCGTTATAGAAGGTCTTTGAAGGTTTTATTAGCTCCAGTGTCCACTGTGAGAGGCAGAATCACCCCATAGTTGGTTGGAACATCCTGCTAACGAGTCTATTTTTAATCCCTACATCCATCAATTCCTGTGATCCTTTCCAAACCCATGTTACAGTCTGTTCTCAACCCCACTGTCAGAGGGGTTTCTGTGACCACAGGTGTGGAGAGCTGGGGGGGAGGGGATTCAGAGTGTCTGGTCCAGGGTTTCTCCCAAGAATTCCTGCCAGGAGCATCTGCATAGATGGTCATCTGACCTCACTGCAATAACAGAGAGTATAGTAGTTAGTCCTTTTCAGCAGAAAGTCCTTCTTTGTCTTAAACCTGAGTTTACTCTTCCATATAGCAGTCATAATGGCTTCCTAATTCTTGGCCTGAACTTTTGCTCTTCTATTATTAAATATTTTAAGGAGGGATACCATTCCACCGGACCCCCACAATGCTACCCATCCATTTCAATTGTCTAAATCCGTTCTTACCACTAAGAAAACAGCTCAAAATTAAAATTTCTCTGATGGCTTGTCAGTGGCAGCAATGAGCATGGCAAGGAGAGCAGAGTGCTTCACAGAAGCCCTCTTAAAAATTTTTAGAATGAAGGATTTTTTTTTTTTTTTTTTTTTACTATTTCATGTTGGCCTTTTACAATAAGTTAGTAGGGATTGTTGTTAAGCCTAGGGTGGAGAGGAGAGAGAGGGTGGGGTGTAGGGGTGAAGACCTCAGAGGGTGGGGATGTGGGTGGGGAGTATTCGTGCCCGGGAGGTGAAGTGTTTGAACCAGAGGGTTTATGTATCTGTCGTGTGTCATGGAAGAAGCCAACCGAATCCAAAAATTCTAACAAAACAAATGGCTATTTCCCAGCGGTGACCGCAGCAGGATTGCCTCAACAAATGAATCCACTGGGAAACGCCACTAGCCCCACAGCTTCTCTCCTCCACAGGGCGGGCTAGCACAGCTGGATTTGTGTTGTGCAATAATTTGGTGGATTCAGGGAAAGAACTGGTGAATTCCATCAGGAGTTTCTCAAAGGTTGCATTTCAGCATATGTAACAGCGGGGAGTGCCAGAAGGTCATTTACATTGCATTTGTGTTCAGTGTGTAAATACTGGGCTGTCAACATATATTCCTTGTTATTTTTTGCCAGCCTGTCCTAACTGATGGAGAGCTCCTATTGCACCAGCGTACGTACAGCAGAAGTGCAAGTGTGTTGTGTGTGCACGCACACGTTGCAGGGATGCAGTGGAGTGTGTGTTGCGGGGATGCAGTAGAGAGTGAAGAGGAGGGGCGTACACAGAATGATGGGGAATTAGAAGGGCCCACCAAAAATCAAGAAGGGAGCGGAGTGGAAATGCAAACGGGGGAGGAAATAGATCTAATTTAGCCTCATTTCTTCTGCTGACCGGCTGAAAGATCCTTGAAAAGTCCCTTTCCTTCTCTGAGTCATAATTTCTTCATCTGTAGAACATGAGGGTTGAACTAGCAAGTCTCCCAGGTTCTGCCAGTGCTAACACATTAAGATAACAAGTCTTATTCTGAATGGGCCACAAGGTCTAGGAAGTTAAGGTAGTTCATAGGGCTCATCACCCCCGTCCCCATATTTAAGGCAGGGATTAATAGAGCCCGAATCCAGGGAAGTCTAAACTGCTTAACATGGGCAGAACGTTCTCCCACTTCCCTTAATGTGCTTGTTACTCACTCTTCCTCCTCTCTTTTTGTTACTTTTAAACTTCTCTTACCTGCCTTGCTTCTTCTATCTTGAGGGCCTGAGACCACAGTGTCAACAAATATACTTGACATTCTACACGATCAAGGTTTTATTGTGGTAAAATTCATTAGGAAGTTTATAAATCTCTCCCCTTTGCCTTGACTGAGGTTTATATGTTTCATTTCTAACCTAAGCTGCTTCTCTTTTTGTAGGTATTTATAGAGGCATACGTCAATGAGAAGCCATTCGGCTTTACCTTGTTGAATGTGAAATTATATTAGAAGAAAAAAAAAATAAAGCATATCCAAGAGTAGCAGGCAGGGCTTCCAAGAGTGAAATCATCACCCCACCAAACAAATCCAGTTGGGTGTGTTTGTGTTCATAGCACTTGGGCCTATTAGTTTCTTCAGTTCATGTGTGGGTGAAAGCTGCACAGGCTTTTTACTACAGTTATTTATATATATTTTAAAATCCATCAAAATTTCACTGAACTAATAAACCCAAGGCAGACATACCGTAGGATTTGTGAGGTAATGAATAGCCCTCCTTGAAAACTCCATCCTGTTTTGCAGGCAGCGCATAGTGGTCAAAAGTTTTCTAGCTCTCATGTGTGAGAATAGTGCTCTAGATGGACCAAACCTTGCTTTGAGGAAGAACAGACCCGTTCATGGGATGATTAATGTTCAGTCTCAGGAAGGAGAGAATTCCAGCCCAAATGCATCATTTTGTTACTTGATGGACTGAGATTTTTACAAAAGAAAGATCCTTTTGTCTGATAATACAATTGCCTTGCATATACCAGGGCATGAAGCCTCCCAAAACTCCTAGGAGTCAAATAAAGAAATTATGGACCCCGGAGTATTAGTAATTCTATTTACTAGACGAAGAATGCATGGCTCTTACCCATCCTTTAAGGACCAATAGTATGAAAATCTTTGTGTAGTAAGAGGGAGACCCCATAACATTTCCAAGTTGCTGGTTGTAGAGCTTCAGAACCTGGACTTAGATTTATGTGACAGTAGATTCTAACATAATAGCTTTAAAGCTTCTTCACAGGCTCTCAATATATTATCAGGTATTGTTTAATGAATTAGTTAATATGCATGGATATTGCTGTCTTAGCAAAGCTGGAAGTTACTTGAGGGTTAGTCTAAGTTTTATTGTTCTCATTTCCCAGTTTTAGCTGCTGTTGATTTGGCTGTCTCTGGTCACCGAGGCATTTAGTGTCAAGAAGTTGAGGTGCTGGTGGGGGTTAGCATCCTAGACCTCTGAAGGTATAAGCAAGCAAGGGTCAAGAGCTATTCTGAAGACACTGGAAATTTTCCCGGAGTAAGGAAGACCAGGGTAAAATAATGACTTCCCAGATAAGGCGCCTTATTGGAGTGGGCTCTGGATATTAAAAAAAAAAAAAATGTGAGAAGGAAGGAAGGAAAGAGTGAGGGAGGGAACGAGGGAAGGAAGGAAGGAAGGAAAGAAGGAGAGAAGAAAGGAAGGATGGAAGGAAGGAAGGAAGGAAGGAAGAGGGGCTTCAATAACTGGGAGAGGTAATGCCTAGGCCATTTTACACCCTTCTATTTTCCCGAAAACCAGGAAACGTGCTTTCTTTTTGAAAAATGTCTGTCTCCCTTGACCGCCCCCTACTCCCTAACATTTTCCAGTAGCACACCTCCTATGGAAAATGATAAACAAACCTTGGGGTTAAAGTAGGCTTTTCTTTTTCCAAGAGGGATGGAACCTCCCGGGAAGCAGCATGAGGCTCCTCTGAAGCCCACCTCTGCCCAGACCTTGTCTGCCAGCAACTTGAAACTCAACAATCTAAATACAGAACAGACACCAGGAACCTTTTTCTTCTTCTTTTTTTTAGAATAATAAATATTTGGAACAGAATTCCAGGCCCAACTGTATGCAGCACAGAAGCAATTAGATGCTGCCCAAGAAAAAAAAGAGAATATTGGAAAGGAATGGCCTCCATGGACCCCACTGACCTTCTCCTGTTCCCTGTGTTTCTTACATTCATATGAATAATGAGTGAATTTGAGACCACTATCCACCAGGGCATAGATCTTTCTGCTTTTTATGTTCTTCATTTGCTACTTCCATATGGTAGAGTAATTCTCCAAACATTTAGCCCTGGTATATTAACTGGCCATTCTGGGTGGGAAGGGAACGTTAGGCTTATAAAACAGCAAATAAAAGAGTTTGCACGGTGCTCAAACACAACACACTCTTCCTGGACTGATACAAGCAAATGGGATTATCTCGGTGCTGTCTACTTTAAAAGCAAAGCTAGCTTAATCACTGAAGTTGGGTGCAGGATTCTATTGATGCGTGCATTATAGGGCGGAGACCATGCTTGTTGCCAGTTTGGGATGCAAGCTGTTCTCTATAATTTCTTACCCAGCACACAGTAGAACTGCTTAAATATTCCTTCTAAGTAAGCTGGGTGGAACCCACAGGCTTCTGTGATTTAACAGCTCCAGAGCAAAGAGGTCAGTTTCCCAGGATGCCGGAGCCCTAGCGGAAGCCAACTCTACAACTATGACAGAATCAGATAAGATAGAAATACCAGCCCATCTTTTCGTTGTCACCAAACCACACAACTGCCTGGGCAAAAATGATCATCCCCGGCATCTAAAAGCCTCTTCCAGTAAATTAGATTTGTTGATATTTGCAGTCCTGTTAATGTTTCAAAATGGCAGGACACTGATCTTTTGTGTTGTTCCTTAGAAAATGAAAAATAGTGAACATGATATATTGGCACGCTGGTCAGTTATGCCATGAAATGGTTTGGCCCTGGTAGTTTCTCAAGTCATCATGCAGACGGAGTAGAGCTATTAGAGGCAGATATAATTTCCACCATTCAGGAAGTTGGTTTTGCCACTGTATTATCCAAATGCATTTAATTATTAAGATTTTGGGGGCTTTTTTGGTTTTTTTTTTTTTTTTTGGCTCATTACACTGGCTGAGGTTTAAGGCAGAACAATGCAACTAGAGTCAGATTCCAGCCTCTTGAAACTTAGTGTCTCAGTATTTTTATGCTATTTTATGAAGGGATTAATCTCTCTACAGTTGGAATTTGCCTGCTTTGTATAAACTAACCCTTCCAGAGGGTTTTCATAATTTACTGAATGCTATCCCTGGAAACATAGATAGCTATGTGCTGACAATCCATGCTGGCTACTTATGTTTTAAAAGAACAGAGATCAGAATGGTTGAATGACTTGTCCAAAGTCATAGAATAAATCTACCTTTGAGATGATAAGAGAAACCAGCTTTTTCACGGTTTCACTTTTGTCAGATACTGAACTGATTGGATTTAGCAGGAAGAAGGGGGACCAGACAGAGTGGATTGCAAGGAGATGCCAGCAAGGCAGCTGGCTGTGCTTTGGATCTGGAAAGTAGTTACACAGCTAAGTGGCAGGATTCCCCTAGGCTTTGTACAATGGGACAACCAACCATCGCCCTGAAGGCACCAGAAATCTAAAGTTTGAGGGCAAAAGCTATATTGGGAACGTGAACTCATTAGAGCCAGGGATCAGTCACTGGCTGACTCAAGTTTCATTCACTGCTGTGTTTGCTGATGTGGCTCATTTAGATTCATTCCGCCAATCTTGTGACCACCTGGATCCAGAACACTTTGCGAAGATCACAAAAGTCTCTGACCAAAGCCTGCTGAGATTGACTTCCTGTGTGTTTCTGAATGAAGATAGATTTGGCTCACCAAGGTCACTAGAAAGCAGCCGTGCAAGAAAAGACTGACAAAACCTGAGAATTTTGGTTGCAGTTGAATTAAGGAGGTGTTTTTGCTCTCAATGTCTCGACAGACCAAATACAAGGGTGCAAGCAGCACCATTCTCTTGCTCTCTACGAATCCTCTGTCACCAGAGCCATGGTTTTGTTGGAAACTCCTTTCCTCTGGCCAAAGAATACACGGATGATCTGAGAGATTTTATTTCATTCCTTTTACTTAGTTGAAATAGTTAAGTGCTATGTTGTGATATTATATTTAATGGTAGCTGGTGAATTTGGTGGGTCTCTCTTACCCTTTAATTCCCCCCGGCTTACGAATTTTCCCCGTTACCCCCAAATGAAGTTTAGGGTTGTGTTTAGGGTCTTAAATCTGATTCCCAAGATAGGCATGCTTATATATCTCTTGGGAAAGGGCCTGAAATGTATTTCAGGCTTTGATGGAGAAGAAATCAAGTCAAGGAGATAATATTTTATATATATATATACATATATATATATATATATATATATATATAT